>NC_139254.1:46363689-46891369 GCF_977018435.1 Lepisma saccharinum | reverse complement strand
AACACGCTCTGGCAGCACAATTTGGGTCGCCCTAAACTCAGAGGCCTAGTGAGTTGGCAATACTGACACGACCTAGTTTTTGCTTATATTGTTGCCGCAACCGGATGTTTTTTTTTTGGTGTATATTGGCTGCACTGCATCCTGTTTATTGCAAAAATAATCCACAGTGGGTTGGATATTACAAACAATACGAGTCCGAGTTTTGAAAGTGTAATGTCTGGCATCGAATACCCAGTGACTATTTCTGATACATCAAAATTCGAAACACGAGCACGAGATGCAGAAGGAAAACGCTTAATCATCAACGTGTATTCCTTTACGTTGGATAAACATGTTGTGCATCCCGTCAGGATAAGCGATGTCGACGATGATGATGCTCGTGTGATTAATCTTCTTCTAATTTCAAACGACAGTATTTACTATTACTGTATCAGGAATGTTATGCGCTTCTTTTTTTCTCTATAAAAAAGAGAGATTTGTGTTGATTGTTTGGTTAAAAAGAATTTCCTAATTATTTGTTTTTTTGTCACAAGAATTGTTTGAATTTCAAACATTCCTAAGTGTTTGCTTAAAGATAGATGCATTAACCTGTTAAGAATGTCATATTAATAATACCGACTCGGAAATGTCATGTCCTCTTCCTCTATAGAAGGTTATATAAATGTGCTAATTGGTTGGTTAGGGGGATTTTTTTGATTAATAAATTGAGGTTATAAATACGTACGTATAAAGGTTTTGCTAATATGGAATGCTAAAGTTTTAGTACTTGGTTTTCTCAGAGATTCGAATTCTATTAGGTTAAACAGCATAGAAATTTCACAGCAAGAATTCTCATATTTACTGACGATATTCTTAACAACCTGTGTTTTGATTCCACTACAAAAACTGTATACAAAATATACAGTCCCTAGAATGAGATGGATGAGGCTTATGAACCTCGACCTATACAGTTGTACAATCTGGCAATGAATAGATGTTGTTTTTTTTATTAAGCATAGCAGAGTGTTTTCGCTTATTTTAATATCAGGCAACAATGTTAGAAAGTGGCCCCAAGAATAAAATTTAAAATCACTAATGTGATATGAATTTTTTTACTTGTGTGTATTTGAATATGAAAATAAGGTATTTTGAATAATTGAGGGGGACAATCACAAGTAAGCTTGCAATGGTATTGGGAGGTGTCACGAGTTCAAATTTTAGACGATTTCTGTTAATCTGCTAAGGCGATATCAGTACGAAAAAATTTGTAAAAAAGAAGAGGCTAATGGCAACGATGAGGATGAATAATGATAATTATGATGAAATTGATGTGTGGCACTTAGAAAACAAAAACTTCAAAGTGTATTGCACCAACAGCTACAATTGCCCCCCTCCCCCCCAAAATACAAGACAGTTAACAGAGGTGTGTATATTTGTTGGTTTACGAGTCTGAGGGCTTAAGTTAGTATATTCACTATAGCTATACATATTAAAAAATGAAATAACCTGAGCAATAAAATATAACAATACCGATTCTAACTTTTTTGTTGGATGACGTAGTGGTAACGTTTGTTGCAATCACACCTCTGATGGTGTATAAAACTTAAATGTTTTGCATAACATGAAATATTGTTAATGGGAATGTGTTGTTTCTAATGTTAAATATAGAAAGCAGATAACAAGAAAAAAGAAGAAAAGAAATAATGTTGCAGGTAGATACGGAGCCTCAGCCCAAACACATATATGATCAGACAGGATGTCAACGATGCATTCATAACTAACATGTGATTATTCAAAAATTGAAATAGTACAGTAAAAAACAACTAACTAACTAACTCTCTATGTTTTTTTTTAAACCGGCACGAATGAGAGAGGAATAAAGGAGATTTTTACGGGAATCTTGTTGGGAAACCTGATGGTAAAGGACCAAAACGAGCATGGAGATGAATCTAAAAGAAATCTGTAAAGATTGGAATAGAATATATATAAATTTTGCTCAGGATAAGTACAAATTGAACTGTAACTACGAATTTTCAGAATCAAGAGTGCTAGAGAATTAATTAATTAATTAATATTTAATATAATGAAGGTAGTAATATTGTATTCTTATTGAGAAGAGAATTTCTACAAAACTTATTTTTCCTCGTACGTTTACTAATAGCAGTTATATTTGACATGTTTGACTAATCGCGAATCAACGTACGGAAGCCGTTGGAAGCAGTTTGAAGACTGAAATGGCTATGGAAGGACACTTATTATAATGTTAATATCTTAGTATAATGTTTTGAGAATTGCTTCTCGATAATGTTTGGTATATAATTTAATCTGTTGTTAGATAAAATACATAATTATCAGAATTTAAGGATGGAAAATATGAAGAGCGAATGAATGATACGTTTGACTAATCGTGAAGATAAGTATCACAGTATGTTTTATTGTTTCTTATATAAACGTTGAAACGTTTAAGAACGTATAAGAACGTTTACTGAAACGTTTCAACGTGCGATGACCAATCGTTATCAGGCCAAGGGGGAACCATATTGACCATCTTGATGTCCGCCATCTTGAATTCAACTTCAGAATTTTAAATGGAAGGGGGTCGTGCGACATATCAAAATGGGCTAGAATTTCACGAGAAATGCAATGGTGAAGGTTTTTTCTACATATCTTTAACCAGTAAAAAGTTATGACTTAATTCTTGTACCAATTTGCTTTTTTTCGAGGTGTTAGAAAAATGCCTTAAAATTTGTTTAGCACTTCGGTAATGCATTGAGATCAAAGTGACGTCTATGGAGAGACGTTCGCATGCTATTGCATATTATTTTAATCGGATACATCCATGAAGAGCTGTGCATTATGAATGGTTGTCGTGAACAATTTACAGTGTGACGCTTCTATTGAATTAAAAATCCTTCACAGTGACAAGGCTAATGTTTATGTTCATAAGGAAGTTTATAAACAGAATATGTGACCCTTGTCATCTGATAACCCATTTTCAACAGATCAAAGCTGAATGGTTAGTGTTGGTAAGTTAATGGTGTGGCGTGCTGTGTGGAACACGATTGGTTAGTCAATTTTCCATCAACGGAATCTTAAATGTTTAGGGCTACTTGGATTTGTTAAATAAACAGTTTTTTTTTTATTCTTGCTTATGGAAGAAGGTACTTTTTACAGAGTTTTTTCAATAGAGAAGAACACCAGAACACTTCCATAAATCGTCTGCAGTGCATAAAATATGTAAAACCTTATCTTTTTTTCATCAGTTTGATAAATACCCACACAGACCATCACTAAGCATAGAAAATTATTGCAAGCGACTCCACAGTTGTCTTCTATCAATGTTCGTTTTCATTTTGTACAAAAAGCGATAGAGACATGCATCTTACACTGATTATTAAGTTCGTCTGTTTGAAACTTTACGTTTAGTTTATGTTTTAAAATAAAATAAATTTTCTGCCTTGGTCAGCATATTGAGTTTTTCATATCATAGAAACAAGGCTTAATGGTGTTGTAGCAATAAGTGTGTGACACCTAGAACCTCCACAAATATCTTCTTTGTGTTCGAAATTAACCTGTCCACTTCCACACTTTAGCAGCACAAGAAATGTTAACTGAAAGGCAATATCCTAACTGAGCATGAAATATATTTTTCTCATATTTTTCTCCTTCAGCAATGTTGAAACATGCATGAGTTCAATATTACTTAAATAAGGCGAAAATTATTCACATAATAAACGAAAGAAAAATAAATGCCAACAAGGTTTTTTGGGAGAAAAATAATTTATAAGGGTACCAGTTTGATAGATCGGCAACACATTAAAATCGGATATTTTGTGTTTCGCATGGTTCGTACTTACCAATTGTGTATTGAGGAACATAGTTCAAGGTTCCATTATGCTTTTCACACGAAAAAAACTCCAATTTTTTGCTTCCATAACACAGAATATGGTGGGAAATCTTGACTACCGTAGTGGGCATGCAGTGTTTCCAACATCCAATACCTACTATCCAGTTAGTCACTTGTGCAAATTGTACATTATGCTCGGTTAGCTGACGAATAGCCCACGAACCATTATGCACGGTAGCTGACCGATATACTAAGCAAGCTTATTAGAAGTTCAATGGATTTTTTGCGCATTTTTTTTTTCCGCTTGTTCTTCTAACAAGGAAGTCTGTGCGTGTTTTGGACAAGTGAATTGGGCGAATGATCAGCGCGTCCCGACGTCTATTTAATTTTTTTTTTTTTTTTTGTTTTGTGTTTCTGTTTGTAAATTCAGTACACCAGGATTCCAGCACAAAACTGGAATTTTAGCCTCCAGCAAATTTTTTTCATGTTATCACATCAGCAAATTATTTGGAGTGTAAGATTATTTTCGCTGAATTGATTTATTGATTTTGTTTATTTATTTTTTATTTCTGATATTTTTGGCTAATCGCGATGATGATGATATGATTAAATTGATGGAGAGACACTAAAGAACACCTGCGCCTAGGCCTGGATTCAAACCCGAGATCCGTGGTATTGTAGCACGCTGTGATAACCACTCCGCCACCGAGGTCGGCTTACCGTCACTGAAGGCACTCTATGTAGTACGCTTTGGACTGATTTGTTGAGGGCTATATAACGAGGCTCAAGCGCACAGATTCGGTATACATGCCCACTCTAGCGTCTTAGACACCAGTTAATATAAGCCTCTGTGGGGTTTTGTGCTGTGTTCCGTCCATATATGTTTGTCTCTTCCAGAGGGATCTCGTGAACGCATGCGTTTGAAAGAAATTGGAATTGCAACAATTAAAAAAAAATCAAGGTGGAAAACATACGTAGTGAGGACCAAATTTAAATTGTGCGAGAGAAAAGGTTCCTGTCCTGCAGCGGAACCCAATCAAAAATGCTTCTATAGCAGCACTTGTTTTGAATTCGAAAAATTCCTATGCCAGGATGATCTATGGGTTTTGTATAGTTTTGAACAACCTCAAAACGATACATAACCTAGACTACGAAATAGCATCGTTTCCGTTGAATTTGGTGAAAGTGCTACTGAGGCGTCAACCTGTAGTAGCATTTTTGAATTTGTTATTACAAAAAACTGAATCGGATTAATTTAAACCTCATATGTATGACGATTCATGAGTTGTTTCATGTGTAGGAGCAGAAGAACAAAGCGACGCTCAGGAACCTTTTTTCTCGCACGTTGAAACGTTTCAGTAAACGTTCTTATACGTTCTTAAACGTTTCAACGTGCGAGAAAAAAGGTTCCTGAGCGTCGCTTTGTTCTTCTGCTCCTACACATGAAACAACTCATGAATCGTCATACATATGGGGTTTAAATAATCCGATTCAGTTTTTTGTAATAACAAATTCAAAAATGCTACTACAGGTTGACGCCTCAGTAGCACTTTCACCAAATTCACGGAAACGATGCTATTTCGTAGTCTAGGTTATGTATCGTTTTGAGGTTGTTCAAAACTATACAAAACCCATAGATCATCCTGGCATAGGAATTTTTCGAATTCAAAACAAGTGCTGCTATAGAAGCATTTTTGATTGGGTTCCGCTGCAGGACAGGAACCTTTTCTCTCGCACAATTTAAATTTGGTCCTCACTACGTATGTTTTCCACCTTGATTTTTTTTTAATTGTTGCAATTCCAATTTCTTTCAAACGCATGCGTTCACGAGACCCCTCTGGAAGAGACAAACATATATGGACGGAACACAGCACAAAACCCCACAGAGGCTTATATTAACTGGTGTCTAAGACGCTAGAGTGGGCATGTATACCGAATCTGTGCGCTTGAGCCTCGTTATATAGCCCTCAACAAATCAGTCCAAAGCGTACTACATAGAGTGCCTTCAGTGACGGTAAGCCGACCTCGGTGGCGGAGTGGTTATCACAGCGTGCTACAATACCACGGATCTCGGGTTTGAATCCAGGCCTAGGCGCAGGTGTTCTTTAGTGTCTCTCCATCAATTTAATCATATCATCATCATCGCGATTAGCCAAAAATAGCAGAAATAAAAAATAAATAAACAAAATCAATAAATCAATTCAGCGAAAATAATCTTACACTCCAAATAATTTGCTGATGTGATAACATGAAAAAAATTTGCTGGAGGCTAAAATTCCAGTTTTGTGCTGGAATCCTGGTGTACTGAATTTACAAACAGAAACACAAAACAAAAAAAAAAAAAAAAAATTAAATAGACGTCGGGACGCGCTGATCATTCGCCCAATTCACTTGTCCAAAACACGCACAGACTTCCTTGTTAGAAGAACAAGCGGAAAAAAAAATGCGCAAAAAATCCATTGAACTTCTAATAAGCTTGCTTAGTATATCGGTCAGCTACCGTGCATAATGGTTCGTGGGGCTATTCGTCAGCTAACCGAGCATAATGTACAATTTGCACAAGTGACTAACTGGATAGTAGGTATTGGATGTTGGAAACACTGCATGCCCACTACGGTAGTCAAGATTTCCCACCATATTCTGTGTTATGGAAGCAAAAAATTGGAGTTTTTTTCGTGTGAAAAGCATAATGGAACCTTGAACTATGTTCCTCAATACACAATTGGTAAGTACGAACCATGCGAAACACAAAATATCCGATTTTAATGTGTTGCCGATCTATCAAACTGGTACCCTTATAAATTATTTTTCTCCCAAAAAACCTTGTTGGCATTTATTTTTCTTTCGTTTATTATGTGAATAATTTTCGCCTTATTTAAGTAATATTGAACTCAAGCATGTTTCAACATTGCTGAAGGAGAAAAATATGAGAAAAATATATTTCATGCTCAGTTAGGATATTGCCTTTCAGTTAACATTTCTTGTGCTGCTAAAGTGTGGAAGTGGACAGGTTAATTTCGAACACAAAGAAGATATTTGTGGAGGTTCTAGGTGTCACACACTTATTGCTACAACACCATTAAGCCTTGTTTCTATGATATGAAAAACTCAATATGCTGACCAAGGCAGAAAATTTATTTTATTTTAAAACATAAACTAAACGTAAAGTTTCAAACAGACGAACTTAATAATCAGTGTAAGATGCATGTCTCTATCGCTTTTTGTACAAAATGAAAACGAACATTGATAGAAGACAACTGTGGAGTCGCTTGCAATAATTTTCTATGCTTAGTGATGGTCTGTGTGGGTATTTATCAAACTGATGAAAAAAGATAAGGTTTTACATATTTTATGCACTGCAGACGATTTATGGAAGTGTTCTGGTGTTCTTCTCTATTGAAAAAACTCTGTAAAAAGTACCTTCTTCCATAAGCAAGAATAAAAAAAAACTGTTTATTTAACAAATCCAAGTAGCCCTAAACATTTAAGATTCCGTTGATGGAAAATTGACTAACCAATCGTGTTCCACACAGCACGCCACACCATTAACTTACCAACACTAACCATTCAGCTTTGATCTGTTGAAAATGGGTTATCAGATGACAAGGGTCACATATTCTGTTTATAAACTTCCTTATGAACATAAACATTAGCCTTGTCACTGTGAAGGATTTTTAATTCAATAGAAGCGTCACACTGTAAATTGTTCACGACAACCATTCATAATGCACAGCTCTTCATGGATGTATCCGATTAAAATAATATGCAATAGCATGCGAACGTCTCTCCATAGACGTCACTTTGATCTCAATGCATTACCGAAGTGCTAAACAAATTTTAAGGCATTTTTCTAACACCTCGAAAAAAAGCAAATTGGTACAAGAATTAAGTCATAACTTTTTACTGGTTAAAGATATGTAGAAAAAACCTTCACCATTGCATTTCTCGTGAAATTCTAGCCCATTTTGATATGTCGCACGACCCCCTTCCCATTTAAAATTCTGAAGTTGAATTCAAGATGGCGGACATCAAGATGGTCAATATGGTTCCCCCTTGGCCTGATAACGATTGGTCATCGCACGTTGAAACGTTTCAGTAAACGTTCTTATACGTTCTTAAACGTTTCAACGTTTATATAAGAAACAATAAAACATACTGTGATACTTATCTTCACGATTAGTCAAACGTATCATTCATTCGCTCTTCATATTTTCCATCCTTAAATTCTGATAATTATGTATTTTATCTAACAACAGATTAAATTATATACCAAACATTATCGAGAAGCAATTCTCAAAACATTATACTAAGATATTAACATTATAATAAGTGTCCTTCCATAGCCATTTCAGTCTTCAAACTGCTTCCAACGGCTTCCGTACGTTGATTCGCGATTAGTCAAACATGTCAAATATAACTGCTATTAGTAAACGTACGAGGAAAAATAAGTTTTGTAGAAATTCTCTTCTCAATAAGAATACTATATTACTACCTTCATTACATTAAATATTAATTAATTAATTAATTCTCTAGCACTCTTGATTCTGAAAATTCGTAGTTACAGTTCAATTTGTACTTATCCTGAGCAAAATTTATATATATTCTATTCCAATCTTTACAGATTTCTTTTAGATTCATCTCCATGCTCGTTTTGGTCCTTTACCATCAGGTTTCCCAACAAGATTCCTGTAAAAATCTCCTTTATTCCTTTCTCATTCGTGCCGGTTTAAAAAAACATAGAGAGTTAGTTAGTTAGTTGTTTTTTACTGTACTATTTCCATTTTTAAATAATCACATGTTAGTTATGAATGCATCGTTGACATCCTGTCTGATCATATATGTGTTTGGGCTGAGGCTCCGTATCTACCTGCAACATTATTTCTTTTCTTCTTTTTTCTTGTTATCTGCTTTCTATATTTAACATTAGAAACAACACATTCCCATTAACAATATTTCATGTTATGCAAAACATTTAAGTTTTATACACCATCAGAGGTGTGATTGCAACAAACGTTACCACTACGTCATCCAACAAAAAAGTTAGAATCGGTATTGTTATATTTTATTGCTCAGGTTATTTCATTTTTTTAATACGTATAGCTATAGTGAATATACTAACTTAAGCCCTCAGACTCGTAAACCAACAAATATACACACCTCTGTTAACTGTCTTGTATTTTGGGGGGGAGGGGGGCAATTGTAGCTGTTGGTGCAATACACTTTGAAGTTTTTGTTTTCTAAGTGCCACACATCAATTTCATCATAATTATCATTATTCATCCTCATCGTTGCCATTAGCCTCTTCTTTTTTACAAATTTTTTCGTACTGATATCGCCTTAGCAGATTAACAGAAATCGTCTAAAATTTGAACTCGTGACACCTCCCAATACCATTGCAAGCTTACTTGTGATTGTCCCCCTCAATTATTCAAAATACCTTATTTTCATATTCAAATACACACAAGTAAAAAAATTCATATCACATTAGTGATTTTAAATTTTATTCTTGGGGCCACTTTCTAACATTGTTGCCTGATATTAAAATAAGCGAAAACACTCTGCTATGCTTAATAAAAAAAACAACATCTATTCATTGCCAGATTGTACAACTGTATAGGTCGAGGTTCATAAGCCTCATCCATCTCATTCTAGGGACTGTATATTTTGTATACAGTTTTTGTAGTGGAATCAAAACACAGGTTGTTAAGAATATCGTCAGTAAATATGAGAATTCTTGCTGTGAAATTTCTATGCTGTTTAACCTAATAGAATTCGAATCTCTGAGAAAACCAAGTACTAAAACTTTAGCATTCCATATTAGCAAAACCTTTATACGTACGTATTTATAACCTCAATTTATTAATCAAAAAATCCCCCCTAACCAACCAATTAGCACATTTATATAACCTTCTATAGAGGAAGAGGACATGACATTTCCGAGTCGGTATTATTAATATGACATTCTTAACAGGTTAATGCATCAATCTTTAAGCAAACACTTAGGAATGTTTGAAATTCAAACAATTCTTGTGACAAAAAAACAAATAATTAGGAAATTCTTTTTAACCAAACAATCAACACAAATCTCTCTTTTTTATAGAGAAAAAAAAAAGCGCATAACATTCCTGATACAGTAATAGTAAATACTGTCGTTTGAAATTAGAAGAAGATTAATCACACGAGCATCATCATCGTCGACATCGCTTATCCTGACGGGGATGCACGACATGTTTATCCAACGTATAGGAATACACGTTGATGATTAAGCGTTTTCCTTCTGCATCTCGTGCTCGTGTTTCGAATTTTGATGTATCAGAAATAGTCACTGGGTATTCGATGCCAGACATTACACTTTCAAAACTCGGACTCGTATTGTTTGTAATATCCAACCCACTGTGGATTATTTTTGCAATAAACAGGATGCAGTGCAGCCAATATACACAAAAAAAAAACATCCGGTTGCGGCGACAATATAAGCAAAAACTAGGTCGTGTCAGTATTGCCAACTCACTAGGCCTCTGAGTTTAGGGCGACCCAAATTGTGCTGCCAGAGCGTGTTGCGAGCGGACCAGGTTCGAGAGCACAAACTCAACTGGCATCTCTCGCATTACTATTTCAGCGAAGCGTTGCAGAACAAGCAATATTTGTGTTTCCCACAGTCGTATCTCGAGTATCATCACAAGCTGGTCGGGGGTTACGTACGCCGTAACCCTCACATAAACGTAGCACTCAAAAACAGAACAGAGAATGAGATTATTTTGACATTGGACTTCACGTCACTCTACCCGAGAAATATTGTTGGTCGCAGCCGGCCTCTCCCCTTTCAACGTGAACTTGGGGAGTGGCGCGAATTCCACGCCGCCGGAACAGGCATTCTGCCCGGTACGGAAGTTAATGTTTATCGCGGCGTTACAAATCCAGCCGGTTGTACGGAAGCTGATCTTCACGTGTATTTTTCACGAGACACGCTTAATGTCACGTGCATCCGCAAGATCATGGCCTTGCGTAAAAAAATCAAAAAATTTAAAAACAATAAGACTTTACCACCGGGCAAACTGCTCGAAATAGATGCCAAACAGAACACAGTTAAATTAATAATAAATAGTATGCACAGGTAAATATACAAATTGAAAAACACCCCCCGAAGAGATTTGTCCCCCACGTCAATCAGTTTTACGTTCGAAGGTCGTACGGGAAAACCTTTACTTTTTTGGTTGGGCACCACGCACTCCTGGCGGGGTTATGGAGGCCAGGAATCCTAAAAAACAACAATTATTATTATTTTGTTTGTTTGCTTGCATCACAATACACGCGCACGCGTGTGTGTGTGTGTGTGTGGCACATCGTTCCCCCCGAGAGAGGTTTACAAAGGTCACAATATACAAACATTGTCGGAGTTGGAAAATTACGATATGACGCATTCGCTCATTACTGTTGCCAGCCATAAATCTCTCTCTCTCTCTTTTTATTTTACAGTAACGTTGGCATCTCTATTTTTTTTTAGTTGTAAGTAAATTGCCAACACACTCTAGTTAATAATGCTACATATTATACACACACACGCACACACATACTATATTACCATCCGCCCATCTCTCTCTCTTTTACGGCAGTGCGTGTTTGTTGCCAGCTCTCCTTGTTTAGTGTGTGTAGGTTGCCAAAAATTGCTTTATGCACTGTAAGGCAAGCCTCAAGCAAAATTGCCAGCTCCTTGCTTTAGGCTAGGTTAGACCAAGAAAAAAAAAGCTGTAGGTAGGCTGTCGGTTGTTTAACTCTTCCCTCTCTCTCTCTCTCTCCTCTCTCTTTTTTGTAAAAAGCCATGGCAAAAGCACCAGTAGGTTGGCAACCTTGCTTTATGCACTGTAAGGCAAGTCTCAAGCAAGGTTGCCAGCTTCTTGCTTTAGGTTAGGTTAGACCTGGTTAGGTTAGGTTAGGTGAGGTTAGGTTAGGTTAGGTTAGGTTAGGTTAGGTTAGGTTAGGTTAGGTTAGGGTGGGTGTTGGCAGCTGTCGGTTGTTTAACTCTTCCCCCTCTCTCTCCTCTCTCTTTTTTGTAAAAAGCTATGGCAAAAGTACCAGTAGGTTGGCAACCTTGCTTTATGCACTGTAAGGCAAGTCTTAAGTAAAGTTGCCAGCTCCTTGCTTTAGGTTAGGTTAGACCATGAAAAAAAAAGCTGTAGGTGGGTGTTGGCAGCATTGTCAGTTGTTTAACTCTTCCCTCTCTCTCTCCTCTCTCTCTTTTTTGTAAAAAGCTATGGCAAAAATACCAGTAGGTTGGCAAAAATTGCTTTATGCACTGTAAGGCAAGCCTCAAGCAAAGTTGCCAGCTCCTTGCTTTAGGTTAGGTTAGACCTGGTTAGGTTAGGTTAGGTTAGGTTAGGTTAGGTTAGGGTGGGTTAGGTTAGGTTAGGTTAGGTTAGGTTGGGTTAGGTTAGGTTAGTTTAGGTTAGGTTAGGTTAGGGTGGGTGTTGGCAGCTGTCGGTTGTTTAACTCTTCCCTCTCTCTCTCTCTCTCTCTCCTCTCTCTTTTTTTTGTAAAAAGCCATGGCAAAAGTACCAGTAGGTTGGCAACCTTGCTTTATGCACTGTAAGGCAAGCCTCAAGCAAGGTTGCCAGCTCCTTGCTTTAGGTTAGGTTAGACAAAAAAAAACCTTGGTGATTTTTTTCGAGTAAAATGTTGGCAACACTGCGAGAAAATAGAGCTTATGGCTTACAAGAGCAAACCATTAAGAAGCCTCAAGCAAGATTGCCAGCTCCTTGCTTTAGGTTAGGTTAGACCAAAAAAAAAAGCTGTAGGTAGGCTGTCGGTTGTTTAACTCTTCCCTCTCTCTCTCTCTCCTCTCTCTTTTTTTTTGTAAAAAGCCATGGCAAAAGTACCAGTAGGTTGGCAACCTTGCTTTATGCACTGTAAAACAAGCCTCAAGCCAGGTTGCCAGCTCCTTGCTTTAGGTTAGGTTAGGCCAAGAAAAAAAAAACCTTGGTGATTTTTTCGAGTAAGGTGTTGGCAACACTGCGAGAAAAAGGTTGCCAGCTCCTTGCTTTAGGTTAGGTTAGACCAAAAACCTTGGTGATTTTTTCGAGTAAGGAGCTGGCAACACTGCACCATCAAATAGAGCTCATGCCTTACGAGAGAAATCCATTAAGGCGAGCCTCACTTCAGCTCCTCACTTGATGACGTTCAACCGGGTTGATTGGACTACTCGGAATTTTTCGAGCCCTGCGTATAACTAACGTTCAATTGTATCTCGTTTTAAAGTTGGTCTTTGTAACCCATGTGATTCAAACTGCCAGTATTTTCTCGAAAGGTCAGGGATGACACAAATTACAACGCCTTGAATAACGTAGTGTGGAAAACGGCACAGTTCTGCGAGCTCTGGCTGGTTCCATTCGAAAATGATCGGCTAGAGGCGCTGGTGTTGAACGCGGTGCTTGGTATTCGTCTGCTTATATTATATTATTATTATATTATAACGGAAGTAAATGGAGTTTTCGCTGCAACGTCTGATTCTTTTACATGAAGCATTTCTATGAATGTGATAATTGCTATGATATTTGGTACAGTGGTCGCGAAGATATTAACGAACATTCTAGACAGTCAACCACGTCCTGTTATCGTCATACTTTCGTTAATAATACGGGAGAAAAAATACGCGTGGAATGCTCTTGGCAACTAAATTTTTGTGTATGAATTAGGTTCATTATTATTATCATCATCATCATTTCTTTCAAAGATATACACACTGAAGCATTTGTATTTTTTATATTTACTGTCTCTTTTCTTCAGCTTTAAACTAATCGCAGCGATGATGATAATGATGATTCCATGAAACGACAAGGGGAATCACACAAAACTTTCTTAGTGCCATCGACATGAGTGTAAGGAAACTTTCAAACCAATGGGACAAGCGACACGGGATGTTCACACTGTCACACTAGTGATACACACTTCAAGACTGTAAAATAGCAGTCATTGCACATGAGGGTCCAAACAGCAAACGACACGTTCATATGGCGTATTCGCATGCTACATTGTTACTTCGGTCGGAAAGCTCCTTAAAGGAAGGGTGCTCAGACCGAAGCGACGCGCTATAGGGGGAGTTCCGAACTAAATGACAAGCGACATGGTGTCTTCAGTCTATTGGCAAGCGTTCGCTGCTAATTGTGCGAACAACAGATAGGCGACACAATAAACCGCACATTACAACAACAGATCTAGGAGACACGATAAGTCACACATGTCGCTTTGTCGCTTGTGCGTCGCTCAAACTGGGCCATTTCCTCAATAGCTTGCAACATGTTGCCGTGGTTTGTTGTTCGTGCATGCGCGATGCAATGAGTGTCTTGCTTTAGGGAGATTGCGCACCAAAGCGACAAGAGGCACGCGACACTTATCGCTTGAGGATTTCACCAACCGAACGCTGGCCTGTGCTTCCCCTCATGTCGCTGCTACGATGTGAAATGTTGCTCTTGATTGGCTCCTTTCCAAGCAACATGTGTCACTTCGGTATGAAAGTTGCCTTGGACCGAATGACCCGTGTCGCTTTGGTGTGAAATCCTCGTATCGTTTGTCGCGTGTCGCTTTGGTGTAAAATCTCCTTGAGGAAACGGTGCAGTCAGAGCTTGTGTCCCTACGGTTCGAAAGGCTGCATTGATTACGGACTGCTCGCTTCCAAGCGAAATTTGTAGTTTGTCGCCTCGGTATGAAATATCTCTCAGGATTATATTTATATTCTAATAACATAGAAAAATAAAACTCTAGTACACAATCCAACACCTGACGTCCGGAATCACTTTGCGATGTTTCTTCTTGTGTTACGCATGCTATTTTTTTTTTTTAAATTTTATTTTACTTTTCTTTCCAAATTAATGTCATTTCGTGACTGCAAATCACTCCACAAATATGACTGTTTTCATCAATTCACGTACCGCCTTTCCAGACAAACAAATCTACATAATATATTCTAAAAAGTAACAAAGCCGCATTACTTTCATAAGAAAAATAGCACCGAGATTGATCGCACTGCCATCTATGTTTCTCATCCGTCTGGGGAACCAGTTTCTTGGGTCGTTCTCCACACTACGTTATTCAAGGCGCTGTAACACAAATGTACCCCGCAATAATGTCGCTGTGACGCTCGAACTAGGCAACGCAGCCCTGTTGACGTTGCCACACAGTGCGCTGGAACCAGAGACTGTTGTCCTGCTCTTGCTTTGCTTTTCCCCATATGTGGCATCAGCAAAATTCTGCTCAGCCGACTATATTAATGGTCGTGCGCTTAGAGAAACTGAATGCAGGTAACGGAAGTTAACGTTAACATCAGAGCAAATGTTACGCTGCAGCCCAGTGCGTCCGGAGCCTAAGGGCGCATGAAAGTAGGGCGGCAAAATTGCTCCATCGTAATATGATACAGACGCTTCGTTTCCTTCATTTTATTTTCGCTTGAGGAATGTAGGTGCAACCTTTTCGGATGGTACACGAACACCCTCTTCCACTTACCTGCACTGCAGCCTAACGAGACTCTGGCGTCAGCACCCACAACCCGTAAAATCCTTTGTGGGACTCCTTTTGTGTTTTGTACATGTGTTACTGGCGTACGCAGAGGGGAGTCGATGGGACTACAGCCATTTCCAGATTTCTTTAGAAAATAAAATATTCAAATGAAGGCAGTAATGAAGTCGGAAAAACTTACAATAACCTCCGATAACCATCTTTATGTTTCAATAGCTTTTAAAACGAAGGTTTAAAATTATAATTGGAGCTCACATCTCATGAAAATAAAACACTAACAACTACGTATTACCGAAATTTCTTTACGGTTATCCATGCAAATATAGCATCGCACTGAACCTGCGTTCAAATTTAGCTGTAGATTTTGGTACAATTTCAATTCAATTCACATAATCCTTTAGTGACGTGGAAATGTGTTTTGGATTTTCTTTGTAGATATGAGAAGCTTTAACTAGTGACGCAGACTTGCTTTCAGTTACATTAAAATTCAACTGTCATGTCACCATAAATCATCTAAATGATTGTATGGCATTAGAACTACATCCGAAAATAAACTAAAGTATTCAACCAGCTATTCACGTTGTCCACCAAAGATTGAAAAAAAATGCTTTCGAACGTATGGTTTTCCTCTAACCCCAGAACTACCGTACTCCTACACCGTGAATCAATTGTTTTCAATGTTTCAAGAGTAGCCATGTCAGTTTTTTGCTTCGTTCTAAGAATTGAAGGATTTTGGTTTTGCATATACAATGATAGTACTGTCAGTAGTTGTAGAGAGTCTTAAAATATACCACGAGTCGATCGGGACCATCTCGTCTTACTTTCTAAGACACAACAAAACACTATCTGAACAAGCTCTCGAATAGGATTAAACGACGAAGCGATCCAACATACGTCAAAAACACAGCCCACTTCTTGCATTAGATACAAAAGTATTTGTGAAACACCAGAAGTCTGAAAAAATACCGAATATATGGCATCTAAAAGAGAGACAGCCAGGGTAAGCAAACTTTCCAAAAACGTTGGGTGGGATCAAACACTTGAATTGTAAGTTCGCAAAAAATAACACAAATTACTGGGTGGGGTAGGTACCCACCGGCCCATATAAATTGGCGCCACTGTACACACTCGACATAAATTGCGGAACCAATTTTTTGTATGTATCTACAGTGGCGCAACTACAGGGGTACAGGGGCCATTGCCCCCGCCTTCGACGGAAGTCAATTCTAGGGGGTCAAGGGGGGCAAACATTGACGGCCAAGGGCACCTGCAGGGGGGCACAGAGGAGCAATTGCCCCTTCGATTTCAAATTTTATGCAAATTAAAATACATTTCGTAAAATTTTCTTACTCGCTTCGCTCGCAAACACTGCTTTTCTCAGTTTCGTCAAGTTCAGAGCCGTAGCTATGGGGGCGGCGGGAGTCGCCATGGATGCCGAACGATCTAAATGAAAAAAGTTGTAAAAGTTAGAATACGATGGAGACCAGTGAAATTATTTGTGCTATAAATCAATATTGTTTTGAATTGCAAAAATTGGATCTAAACATTTTCTTGGTCGCTTCACTCGCAATGTTATTGTTTTCTGTAATGTACTGTATTTAAATAATATGTGTTATATATATGTGTATTGAATACATGTTGAATACGTACCCAATTTAGTGTTAATATGTTGCATATACATTTTGTTATTTTATGTCGCTCCATGTTGCATATCTGTGAAATATATGTTGTACATGAAAGTGATACATGTTATATGTACGAAAAGAATTATCGTCGGAATGCATTTATCATTCATTTTCTGCCATTCAAGAATACAGTTTGTGTGCTTGTTTTCCATCATTAGCTAATGTGAAATTGACGGTGTTGAAAAAATATTTCAAATCGTTTGACCAAACATATTTTATGAGGATAATAACGTCTTTGATTCTACTACTACTACTACCATTAGTAATAATAATAATAATAGTAATAATGACATTTATTATTGTTATTGTTGTTCGTACGTTATCCTGGTACTTGCCCTCCCCAGACAAAAAATCATGGTTGCGCCTCTGTGTACCTATGGTGCTGTAAACTTAAATGAATTCAAATGGTACACGATAAGTACGATATATTTTACAATGGGTTGGAAATAATGATCCAAGAAATTAATTTTCTTGGCTCCTAATTGAGCTAGGATGATAATTATAGGTTTGTTGGATAGAGTTTGACGAAAACCTCTCGACACTTCCACTACTTCCCTGGTTGAGATGTGCCATTCATAACCAGATATTTAATGTTGAAAACAGACCCTTCAAATCGCACCCTGCATTACAATGAATAGATGCATGTTTGTTTGCTACTTTCAAACGACATTCAAACGAGATTTCCGTTCCATCATATTCGAAATGAGCCCAAAACAAGGTGTAGAGCTTTATATGTTTCGGAATGATCTGGTTTTAAAATAACCATACATATACATTCTAAAAAAATAAAGAAATGAAATGTATTTATGTAACATTTCGATTAAAAAACAGGAAATCCGTGTGAATTCATCCATGCCCCCACATTATATATAATGAGAGAGAGAGAGAGAAAGAGAGAGAGAGAGAGAAGACGAAATTTGTTTCCCCCAGATGAAAAATTTTCCTGCGCCGCTGAAACCACCTATACACCTTCCAAGTTTACAAGTTGAGCCTTCCCCGAAAAAATCCTGCGTACGCCAGTGACATGTGTGTGTTCATTCATATAAATACCTTTAATCTTCACCGTCCCGATTAGCCAAGAGTGATAGAAAGCGACGTAACATACAACAAACCATCATTTATTTTCCTTTCAACTTGTACAAAATTTTTACATCACTTGTTACGACTAAGTGTTATGCTCCTTAAAGCAGTGTAACAGTGGATTACGACCACAAAAGAGGCACTTTTTATCAATTCCACCTTAATTCTTCAGTATTACATCTAAAAAAAACTACGAAAATGTTATTTAGGGGTCCTGAGGACCCCAAATATAAAATGCAGCTATAATGTATATGGCCACTGCTTTAATGATTTTTTTCAATCATATGTATATAAAACTGAATAAATTTGCAAAAAAAAAAAAATGAAACCTGATTTTTTCAAGACACCGTGAACAAACATTTTGAACACAAGTTACACACTGTATACTTCCAGAAAAAAGTAAACATAAACAGTACTTTTGGGTCCACAGGACCCCACTTACTCAACAGTTTGAACAAGACTGGCTTTCCTGCAAAACTAATGTTTTTTCTAAACTCTTCACCAGATGTCAGGAAACTATAGAGATGGGCAGTCTGCAGAGCCAAGCCATCTAGTGGCAGTCACAAAAAAACATATTTGCCGGTGTTCTCAGGACCCCAAAGTAGCACTGCAGGGTTAATACTGAATATAAAACATTTATCTACACTATATAGCCAAACGTTACCGCACACCAAAGTGAACACGGTGGTACTGTCATGGTCTCGAGCTGTCTTTCCTGGTTTGGGTTCGGGCCATTTGTTTTGGTCAATGGCAACATGAACAGTGGAGTTTAATAGGACATTTTAGACAATAGCATGCTGCCCACACTGTAACAACAGTTTGGAATGGCCCCTTTTCTCTATCAGTACTATAACGCCACCGTCCATAAAGCAGGGTCTATTGCGTCATGATTTGAGAACGATCAGGTGGATGTGATTATCTGGCTCGCTCAAACCCCGACTGGAACCCCATAGAACATCTTTGGGACGAACTGGAGCGTCGGTTGCGTGCCAGATCCACTCGACCGAAAACCACTCATGAACTATTCACGAGGCTATAGGACGAATAGAAAATAAATTCACCAGCACTATACCAGAACTTATTGGAAAGCCTGCCCCGAAGAGTAAGTGCTGTAATAATAGCAAAGGGAGGTCCGACGTCTTATGAGTTACCTGGCTGGTGTCTTTGGAATGAACAGCAATTGGTGTCCGGTGACTTTTGGCTATATAGTGTACATTGTTCATGTTGGCTACAAGTTCTGTACACTACAAGCATACTTTAGGTCTACATATTTTTTTCTGCAAACCACTGTATCGATTATATCGAAACGAGACTTGGCATGGCTTCATGCTCATCTTCGCAACGATTAGATGAATAGTCAGTCATTTACCACCTATTCTACATCATATTGTTGAAATACTTTAAAGAAAGAGGTATGTCTTTAATGGTCTTGTACCAATAAATAAACCAAGCAGTCAGTTTCTCTAAATTTAACGGTTCCCCCACTTTTTATTCTTTATATTTTAAATTTCATACATAAATAAAATTTTAAAAAATAAAAATATAATTCTGTACATACATTGGTAACTTCAAATTAATATTATTTAAATAAACCGTTCTCGTGCTCGAACAGGTCTTGCAAAGTATTGTTTATTTATTTAAGGATTTTAGTTGATTTAGCAATTAGTTCAAACTATTAGTAGTAGTGTTGTGTAATGTTAAGTTACTTTAATGTTAGTTTATAGTTAGTTTTAGTTATCTGACTCTTGTTATTTTGGTATGTTATACGTAAATCGGTAGGACAACCATTCTGGAATCCAGAACAGTTAATGGTGTGAGTGGTATATAAAGGTAGGGTTTTGGAGGTGAGGGTTTAGAGGGGGGTGATTTTAAAGTAACTTTGGGGTTTGACATATATTAGTTTGCACAGACGCTAGTACGCTATTGTTGAAATACTACCACAAAAGTAGATTATGTAGTTTTCAATCTGTAATACATTGCTTATTATTTCTTAATAAATCAATATATCTTTGACTATAATTGAGCAGAAAGATTAATCTTGAATCATTTAGTAAGAAATTACACAAGCAATTAAAAAAAAACACTATGCGATGCCCCAGACCTGTAGTCAGGCAGGGGCCAGGGGGGATTCACCCCCTCTGGCACTGCTGTCAGCCCCCTCGACATTAGGTTATTAGGTAAAACTATATAATTTGTTTGCAGTAAAAAGTGAAAATGCAGACAGCAGAAAATAAATTCATTCATCTTATTTATGAACCGAAGTCTAGGTAGAAGGTTCTCTAGACTTTAGAAAGTTATTATCTGTACCTTCGCTGCCCTTACCACATCTGCGTCAAAGGTCAACAGCTCCCATTTTTTGGGAACGAAGGGGAGTTTTATTGCTTCGGGCAGGGGTTGAATGTACTGTAAGCACTATGATTGAATAAAGTAGAGGAGACAAATTTGGCCGAAATGGAATACCATGATTTTTACAACTACATACGTCTATCATCTTTCGAGGTAGTTTAGAACCATCAGACGGTGTGTACAGATGGCATCACTGATGCAACCCACGCCGTCCAATTTCAATTTTTGCAGACAGAGCTCATGAAGCTGTCTTAGAGGGAAAGAACTTTCTTTCATTGCCGTCGTTTTGCACACACAAATCAAACCCAAGGTAAGATTTCTGCAAGAGTTGTATGTATCATTGTTCACCAATGTCGTAGCTAAATAAGCATTGTCAATTAGGTGTCCTGGAAGTTTCCCTTCGTATCTCATATAAGATAAAAAAAGAAAAATAGTTGGCGGGTAATGTGGAATAGGCGAGTGTGGTTAATGTGGAATGCTATTCCACATTACCCTCTCTCTTTCAGGCCTTGATACAATTTGTTAAAATCACATTTTTATAGTTTTATGACTTCCTGCATGCAGTTATAAGGTACGGCTAAATGGCAGAGAATGTTTATCATCATTTTGTCAGGTGAGTGTGTGTGTATATGCGTGAGTAAATGTTTTTCCTTGCATAGACCTAAATTATTCCTTCCGATCTATTTTTCAAAGTTATAATCTTGTAACAATTTGTGCTAGGCTGGTCTATTAGTCTATTGAAAATAAATGGTCTATTTATAGGTTATATTTGCCCTGCGTGTGACATAAATACTGGTGCTTAACATTCACCTGCCTATTGAAAAATTATGAAATTATGCTTCAATGAACTAAAGAACAGCTCCTTTAAATGCATAAGATACCTTGCTCAGCCTGTAATTCTAGATAATTACGATTGTGCTGTTAATATAAACATTATTTCATGGTCATGGGGTGTGGAGGGGGTGGTTGTAGGGGTCCATGGCACCCTCAAAATTTCCGAAACTTGTAATTTGATAATGAAAACATTTTTGGCAAACACTATTTCCTCAGCATTTTTCTTATTATGCGGCAGTCATTCCTTCTGCATGTAACTTCATAATGAATGCCGAATTAACATAAATGAGCAGAACAATAAGGCCAAGTGTCAAAGTTGTGTAATCTCTAATTAGAAGGGTAATGTGAAATACTGTATTCCACATTACCCCCTACCTTCATTTAGTTTACATTTAGCACTTTATTCAGTAATGTTTTTTTTATTCAAAAGCACATTAATTATTTCAAATATTCTGAGAATGTTTTCAAAAAGGAATGTGTATCTTATTTTTTTTGTTAAATTTTCATATCAAAATGTGCAAAATTAAAGTAATTACAGTTAAAACAAAAAGGGTATTCCACATTTTCCTCATCTACTCTATTGTGTATTTTTTCATGTATGATATAAATATCTGTATCATCAAAGTAGAATGGAGTGTGTAGTAAGGGATGATGTCAGTAGAAGTCAATTAACACTTCAAGGGATGTTTTAGAAGATATAGAAACAACTAGTATTTGTATGCTATTTCTAAATTTTATGTTCAACATTAACTTGTTCACCCTCCCCCTCAAAACACGTAATTTACCTTCAATTAATACTGTTAAACTTTCAAAAATGGACTTGGTCTACAAACCCCCCTGATATCCCGTGAGCCCCCCCTGGAGATCAATTCTAGTTACGGGCCTGCGGTGCCCACAAATATCGACATTAATACCAGGAAACTGCTGTCAGTCTTATGCCTGAATGAAAATGGCATCACCAAATTTCTTCCCACATTGAGTGATAGTTGTCTACCTACTTTTGTCACCCACTTACAGAAAAAAAAAACTAACAGTATCCAGCGAGTGATTTAGGCCATCTCACTTTTCCGGTATGGCGTCGATGGCCACGACTCGGCTATAAAACTATTGTTTATTGCGCTCATTTTCTCTACTCTTAGCGAGGCGCACCGTGTTCTCTGTTTCATCATTTTTCCCTTAAGGCTTCCTTCTTTTTTCCTTCTGAAGACATGCAAATGGAAAAAAAGAGAAACTACAGGTTTGACAATTGCGAAACAGTTCACAGTTATATGTACTATCCAATGGAACCGATCATTGGTGAAATGCTACAATATGCCGTTAATACTCTAACTTACTTGTTTGTTTAAGGACATGCTTACTAATAACTTCATAAAATAACATTTGTTTTAAGAGAACAAAATCCCCGTCTAGTTCGTGTAGTGTAAGTGTATCCAGGTGTCAGGCTGGTGCAAGGAAATGACGTTCAACCAAGTAGACGATACCACTGGTCTACAAAAATGAACTTTTTTTTCTTTCACGAGAACAAAATTAACCGAATCTAGAAGTATTTTTTGCCGATTGCGAAATTATCTTTAGCTTTCTTTCCATCAGGCAGGGTTTTTGTGTGACAGACGTATGAAATTTCAGGAAATCAGTAATCTATATAATAAACAAATATGCCATTCTGGCTTACTTAAAACGTTGAAGATAATGATTTCCGGGCATATTTTGCATTTGGAATATCTTTCTTCATTGTCCAGCAGTAGTCAGCCAGTATGCGGAGACTCCATTTCCCCTGGTACCTTTCTTTCATGTAGAAAACTGGTGAAAACGATCGCCAAGTTCTTCCCTGACAGCCAGAAGATTTTCTATTTGCGAGTCTAAGAAATTAACTTTTAAATACATGTTGACATTCATAGCTTTGTACGAATTCTAAAGATCAGTCACTATAACACAATAATTTCCTGCTTTATGATTTGCAAGTAAATTTCAGCATTTTTTTAAAGGACTGCCAGGCTGCTTTTACCGGTAAATATAACAGTTCCTCAAAATGTCAGGCATTAGTGATCTTATTTGTGTCCTATATAAAAATCCTTTTTCAGTTTCGCATCACTGACATTGGAAAGTATAGATTCGAAGTACATAAATTCTGCAGAGTTTTAATCCATTTCTTTCACAAAATTTTTCATGACTCCCAATGTGATAATTCATAATGTGACATTTGACATTTTTCTGCCCAGGACTAAGAGATTCGCGTGTAGGCCACAATTTTCTAATGTAGTGAGACTTCCTATCCCTGCTGCCCAGGGTCGGATTAAGGCGGGTGCTATTGATGCTGCAGCATTAGGCCCATTCCTGAAATAGGCTCAGATGAAAACAGACGAGAATTTTCCGAAAGCTGAACAGTTTTCGTTTGCTATATTAACCTGTAAATATATCTTAGAATGAAATTCGGAGCCCCAATTTCGGACGCCTAGATACAGCGTTACTTATTATACAGTTACTATTATTCCTTGCGCTGTGACGTAACTATAACGTCGTTGTGTTTATTGTTCACCGAAAATTTCAAGCATCAAGCCCAATTTCGTCTTAATCCGGCTTTGCTGCTGTCCCATTCGTACACGAAACAGCAAACTTTAATGCAATCAAGTTGCAAACCAAGCAGGAAGGCTATCACCTTTAAATATCCACAGATACACAAGTTATATTGGCTATATTCGAGTTTTTACAACAGAAATTTCATATTCTCATGTATCTCTTTCATACCAGCTGTATGCACTACATGTACTGGTGGTAATTAATTGCCATTATGCATCAGCGCAGTCTTTAAACTAACTTTGGAAGAATCTATGAACAAACTAGGTGAACAACACGTATACATCTTGAAAAGAAACACTACGTAAGTTAAATACAGGTTAAAGCATCACATGGCAGACCATAAAGAACACTACAATTCAATTTTGAAAAGTAACCGACACAGAAAAACTGTGCCTGATGGAAAAATTCTAATTACATATTTGAATTCAAGGCAAGAAAATACACCAAACTCGCCATTTAGTTTTCTTCTTCTTCTCTTCCATTCCCTTATGCCGTTAAGCGTCGGGTACCTCGTTCTGTCCATCTCATCCACTCCGTCCGGTCTCGACTCATTCTTCTCATTTCGTTCTTAGTTTTTCCATATTTTAATCCTATCTTTTCTATTCTATCTTCCCATGTATTTCTTGGCCTGCCTCTTCCTACTCTACCCTCAACCCTCATCTCCATCACTTGCTTGGCTTTCCTATCTTCATTCATTCTATTTACATGTCCATACCACTTCAGCTGGCGTTCCTCTACTACGTCAGTCATTGTCTTCTTTTGTTTTACCTCTTCTCTTATTCTTTCATTTCTTATTCTGTCTCTTCGAGTTTTCCCCACTGTTCTTCTAAGATATTTCATCTCTATTGCTTGAAATTTACTTAGATGTTTGTCTTGGAGTGCTAAGCTTTCTGTGCCATAGCCCATGATGGGAACTACAATTGAGTTGTAGAGTTGCATTTTTGTTTTTATACTGATCTCTCTTTTTCCCACCAAAGTATTACTCATTTGATAATATGCTGATGCTGCCTTCTTTGTCCTATTCATTATCTCTTGATCAATTTTCCCACTGTTACTTATGATAGTTCCTAAGTATTCATATGTTTCTACTTTCTCTAGTTGTTTCCCTTCGCATATTATATTCAGGGCTTCATTTTCCTTGTCCTCTTTAGTCACCCGCATGATCTTACTCTTTTCTATATTAATCTTCATGCCTTTCCTTTTAAGTTCTTCATACCATTCTTCCACTGCTTGCTGAAGTCTCTCAGGTGTATCTGATATCAGTACGATATCATCGGCATATAATAGTGCTTGGATATATACTGGCCTTAATCTCCACATACCTATCTTCGTTCTGTGTGTTCGTCGTTTGCATATTTTAGCAATTTCGTCTAAAAAGACGTTAAATAGGATTGGACTGAGGCTATCTCCTTGTTTTATGCCTTTCTCAATGTCAAATTCACCTGAGTATTCGCCATCTACTCTAATTATTCCTACAGGATTATTATATACAATTTTTATTGCATTCAACAATCTTACTGGTACTTTCTTTGCCTCCAATGCTTCCCATACATATTGCCTAGGGACTGAATCAAAAGCAGCTTTTAGGTCTATAAAAGCTAGGTATGTGTCCTTGTTCTTGGCAATTCTTTTTTCCATAATCGTTCTTATAGTATATATATGATCTTGTGTTTGCCTTTTAGGGCGGAATGCTGCCTGCTCCTCCTCCATATCTTCCTCCACCACTTTTCTGAGACGTCTTTCTAGTATCCTTGTGTATAATTTATAAGCGACTGATGAGAGGCATATTGCTCTGTAGTTATTACAGTCATAGCTACTGCCCTTCTTATGTAGTGGGATAATGATATTCTTCCTCCATTCATTTGGTATTTTGTTTTCCTTCCATATTCTTTGAAACATCTTGGTTAAATTCTTAACTACTTCCATACCTCCATATTTTATTAATTCTGGATTTATTCCATCGGATCCTGCTGCTTTTCCTGTATTCATCAGTTCTATTGCTATTTGTACTTCATCTTCCTTTATTTCCCCTTCTATATCTGAGTCTTGTACCTCCATGTATGGTCCATATATCACCCCTACCTCCTCTGGGTTATTATTTTCTTTCTGGAATTTTTCACCATAGTGTTTCCGCCATACATCCAACACATCCTTTTTTTCTGTGATCAATTTATCTCCATCTTTAATGGTTCTTATTGTTTTTCCATATTTTCCTCTCAAGTTCTTTACAACTTTCCAAAATTGCCTTGTATTCTTTTCTCTAGCTTTTTCTTCAACCATATTTCCAAATTTTTCCCAGGATGTTATTTTAGCTTCCTTCACTATTTCCTTGACTTCATTTCTTCTTTCAATGTATTTCCTTCTATGTTCTTCTGTCTGAGACATAATATATTTTTTCCATGCTTCCTTTTTGTTTTTTACTTTTTGTTTCACTTCTTCATTCCACCAAGATGTTTTCTTTTTTCTTGTATCTACTATTTTCTTTCCGCATACTTCTTCTGCAGATTTTATGAGTGCCTTTTTAATTCTCTTCCATATTTCTTCTATCTCTAGTTGTTCTACATCTGGTCCTTCTGTCAGTCTGGCTGTTACCTGTTCTTTATACTCTTCCTTCTTCTCTTTTTTCTGTAACTCATTTATCTTAATTGTTTGGTATTTTTTCATTCTGGGCTTTGGTGGTCTCGTGAAGCGTGTGTCCACTATTAATAATCTATGGTCTGTACCCAGTTCAGCACCTCTTATAACTTTAACATCCATTATGTTTCTCCTAATACTACTGGTATATATTATGTAGTCTATTATGCTTTTAGCATTTCTTCCTTCAGCCTGGAAGGTTATTTTATGTACTTCCTTATATGGGAAGAAGGAGTTTCCAAGAAGCAACTGATTTTCTACACAAAACTCCAGTAATCATTTGCCATTCTCATTCAATGTCTTTTCTCCCCCGTAGCTTCCCATACTACCATGGGCTACCTTCTTATCTTTACCTGTTCTTGCATTTAAGTCTCCCACTATCATTACATACCGTCCCTCCATTACTTCTTTATCTACTGTCCTCTGGAGTTGTACATAAAATTCTTCCTTATCAAGCACAGAGGCATCTTCTGTTGGTGCATATACTTGGATATATGATATTTTATATTCTATATCAAATTTAACTACAATTATTCTTGAGTTAACTGGTTCCCAGCCACTGACCTTTGTTTCATATTCCTGACTTGTTACAATTCCTACCCCTTCTTTTGCTCTTCTTCCCTGTCCAACACCTGAATATCTCAAGGTATATCCCTCCTCAAGCCTTTGTATGCCATTTCCTTTCTTTCTTACTTCACTAATTCCCTTTACGTCTATCTTACGTATCTTCATTTCCTGTACTAATTCAACTTCTTTTCCTAATATAGTTTTAATGTTCCATGTTCCCATTCTCGTTTTCCTTTTCCAGTCCGGTCGTTGCTGTGTTGATCTGTCCATTCCGAGGCTCCTGTTTTTTCTCTGAATCCGTTAATACCCTTGCGTGGGGGATTGGCCCAACGCAGGGTGGATTTATTTAGGGTTTACTCCCCTAGGGCAGTTGGCTTTACCATGCCTTTTGAGTCTGCCCCACCCTTGGTTTTCTGTCAGGGTATCCTTCCCTTAGCCTTTGGGGATCCCTCCCCTCCCTGCAAGGCAGCAGGGGCAGTGCTTATTTAATGGCGGCACTTCCTCGCCATGTCACAGTGCTGTCAATGGGCTTTTCTGGGTTTTAATGAGGATGGTCCTGCCACAAACCAAACCCCCAGACCCTGTTAGCACTGCCGCCTCGGTCCGGGACTGCTTATTTGGCATTGCCTTATTCGCAGCTAACCACCATATCTGATGGCCGTTCGCTATCCGCCACCTGCGACCCGCCCGGTTGCTGAGGCTCGCCCCTCCCATAGGAGGCTGGGCCATTTAGTTTTCTTGAGGGGAAAATACAACAACATGTTGACCAGTATAAGCGGTGTTCATGTTCAGAAGATTCAACTCTAAACGTCCATTTGACGAACCAAGTGACCATACAGCACACATTACACCACTCCTGAGTGTAGTGAAAATGGTGTAGACACCAAATGACACCAAATCAACGAAGTAGCCGAGTCGGTGTTGCACCTTGCAACGAACTAGACGCGTGAGTGCAGAGATTTGATTTTGATTTGATTTGATTTATTTTACTTCGCTTCTTGTGCCACTTTGGATAATTTGCGAAGATGGGGATGAGTGATGATATGATGAAATTGATGAATAGACATCACAAACGCCCATGCCCAAGCCAGGATTCGAACCCGGGACCCCTGGAGTCGCAGCGCGATGTGCTAACCACTCCGCCACGGGGGCCGGCATCAGTGAGTGCAGAGAGAGTCAAAAACTGCAGCGACCTGGACGGTGCTATTGTTAAGAGTCAAACCCTGCCTCTTTCCACATAGATCTAGTAATCGCGCAAGGGTAATAAAAAAAAAAATTATATAAACTGAGCTTTTCACATAAATAGACAAGAAATCCTTTACTGGAATGAAATATTCTAAATCATCATGTTTTCAGACAATATAATAGCCTTGTACAAAGTAAGGTATGTGATGGAATTAAATACGTATGCTTTACACAAAATCTGGTATTTTTTATGGAATGGAATTAGACTCAAGGCGTCACATGCTGGAACGAATATCGTTCTACAAATTTCGCACAAGATAGGGTTAAAGACCTTCAGGTAGCAGGGTTCATTTTCTTAAGTGTTGAGTTAAGAACGTTTCATGACGTAGAAGAGATTACAAAGTCACTGTATTTTCTTCGTATTAGAGTATATGTAACTATTGCAAGTTATCCTTCTTGGCCGTATCAACGTCACAATGAGATTACGGATATAATTTGAGATCAGCCCCGTATCTAGGGTAGCGGGATCATGTTCCCAATTCCATCATCACTAGATATTTTCTGAACCCTAGGCAGGATTCCACTTTCTCCCGCCACACACTATCAGGAACCGACATGTGCGTTCTTCGATATTCTCTTCTTATGTCATGGTCAGTGGCACTGATTGTGTTCTAAAAATGAATGGGGGGGGGGGTAAGGTGCCAAAACTAGGAGGGCAAGGACAGTTTACTTTCCCTTGGTATGTAGGGTTTAGCATAGTGCGGGGGCAAAAGTGGCAAAAGTGGAGGGGCAACTGCCCCCATTTCCCCTTTAATTGCTGCCACTGGTCATGGTTTTTTATGTTTACATCCTACAAATTCTGAAATGAGGAAAAAAGGAACACTCATTTTTAAGAAAAATGTGGGTTACATTTAAATATTAATAGTTTGCATTTCTGACTAAAGAACGCTTAGAATATTTAAGAAATGTTTAGCTATGTCTTAATTCTGAAGAGCATACTTAAAAACCCACAATTAGTAATACTTTGGTAAACGGAATATTCCAGTAGGGTTGACACGTTCTACTGCACAATTATTTAGACGCGTCGTATTATTTTACTATTAATATTAACTTAATAATACTCAGCGGTGAACGATGAGACTCGGTGAAGTACACAGACTCCTCTCAGGTACAGGGGTAGTGTTAAGCAAAGACAATATTCACAGCACAGAGAAATAAAATCACATTATTGCAGTATATATAAATTGAAAGGTTTTATTCTTTATTCATTGCAATTATAATGCAAATATACTTGAGATGAAAGCGAGGATTTCGCTTTGTCGATGAATTGACTCAACTAAAACGCATAAACTCAATGCGTGGCTATCGGCAAGCCTATGATTGCATAGACCTAGCTTGCGCCCCGAACTACCACACCAAGAGATATGCAATGATAACTGAGCCAATATTTGCTCTTTAGCCTTTTATTTCCAAATTACTCTTTAGGCTAGCTTTATTATTTAACGTAGAATGATTGCAGTATTGTGCATATCATCAATGCATGGCTATCGGCGTACCTATGTTCACATAGGCCTAGCTTGCGCCCCGAACTACCATACCAGGATGTATGCACAACACCGAGGAGTTCTTTTTAAGTTAAAAAGCTTCGACGATCCGTGGCGAAAGTGTGATGATTTCTTACGCGATATCCTCGCTTTTATACTCTTTTCGAGAACACAGATTAAAGTACAGATGAATCACTCCCTATCTACAAAAGGATACTATCAACAAAACTGACATCTATACATCTTTAGAAATACAAATTCGTATAGTGCACTCTTGCAAACATGAAGATACATTAAACTACTTATAACAAAGCATAAAATACAATAAACATTAAACAAAAGATATACATTACAAACCAGGTGCGTTATTACATATAATAACTATAATAACAAAGAAATTACTCTTTCTTTTACAAAAATAAATACATTAGTGACATATTTTCTACTGATGACGTCACATAAAAATATGGATCATATCATCTGCCCCTTCCTTTCGAAAACTAAGTTTCAGGAAGGAAGTTATCTACCTGGAGGAAACTTAGTTTTAAAGTACAAAGTCTTTCTTTTTATCCTCCGAAAAACGCACTAGTTTCAGGTTATCCAAGTTAACCTTATCATATAATTCTTTAGTCCTTGGAATTAGCAATGTCACAACATTATTTTCCACTTTGTCCACTATATAAGGTCCAATCCACAACATAAATAACTTTTGAATGGTCCTATCTAGTGAGGAGCTTAAGGAATGGTTTTTAACCATCACGAAGTCTCCAACTGTCACTGTCTTGGCGTTTCCCTTCTGTTTTAAATCTTTCGACAGCTTCTTCTTCTCCCTGACTTGGGCTAAGAATAATTTGGACTTCCAATCCGGTTGGGCTTCTTCCGGTTCGGGCCAATTGAAATGTGTTAGGATCTCTCTGGGTATAGGATGATTGAAGAATAGTTCAGCAGGCGAATATCCAGTAGTCTCAGAAATGGAATAATTAATCAGCAAAACGACTGGAGGCATATGTTACTATCAGGCTCACCAAAAATTAAGGAGCTCATACAAGATGAATATCAAGGCACAATAACATCTCATTGTTTCACTTTATCAGTTCTTCATTCAGGAGCTTCCTTTTTGCTATAGGTATGGGATATGGAGATCGATACACTGGTTCTGTGGTGGTGAGTTCAATCTCACATTGGAAGTTTTTAATAGTACCCGGTCTCTCGGAAAATACATCTCTATGCTTCAATAAGACTTCTTTCAATTGGCTTCTACCCCTTTCGCATAAAATCTCATTCGCATTGACCTTCTGAAGAATGTCGTCAGGACTAGCCGTCCACTGATCGACATGGGAATCTTCACGGACATTTCTTACATACGTCCCTTTCGAAGATACATTATTCACGAGGTCCTGCTCTACCGGAACTCCGTCTACGGTGAGGGATAACTTCTCGCGCTGTAGGTCAATTCCTGCTTCATATTTCCTGAGGAATGGGTAGCCCAAAATAAAGTCAGCTTCGAGACCTTTCAAGACAAACATGTCTTCCAATAAATGTCTTCCAGCAATCTCTAGATATACTTGTCTACATCCCACAACTCTAGTTTTGTTTCTCCCAGTGAAATCAGTCAGCCTAACATCTGGACATGTTTGTAACTGCAATGACGGCAGCTTCTCTTTAATCTTCTTCCAAATGGCGTAGCTCATGAGATTACATTCGCTGCCAGTGTCCAGAACACAAATAAACTCGACGCCTGTTACAGTTGCCTTAATTAATGGAGCCCTGGGTAAATTTTCCTTTCTAACTGCCTGTTGTAGTGCTCTATCAAAACTTTGTTCTCCTTCATTGAGAGTCAGCACAACAAAAGATGATTGTCTTCACTATTTATAACGCTGTCATCTGTTCCCAGAGAAGTCCAAGATTTTAGCCCAACTGTGATCGGGAACGAAGAATTCACGTTGGGCGACTGGCTAAATCCGACTGCATACCACTCGGATTAGCACTAGTCGATGGTGCCCAACAAAAGTCTCTTGTCATGTCGACGCTTTGACGTTGCTCGTTCGTCAAACGTGAAGCAGAAGGTTCAAACGGAGGCGCCGTCGCTCTGAAGTTACTGGGTTCAGAGGCGTTACGTGAAGAGTCACGGGAATGATCTTCTGAATCAGATCTGGAACGACGCGGCCCACGTGCGTAGTTGTTCCTGCCATCCCTTCTCGGAGGATTACGCCGCCTGTTGTAATTGGAATATCCATTCCTCTGGTTCTGCATAACTTGTCTGACTCTGGGTTGTTGGTTTCCAATTCTATTTTGTCTGGGAGCATTTCCCTGGCCTGCACCTTCCCTATTCCACACAGGTTTCCAACTGTCCTGCTCCTCAAGCACCTCGAACCTTTTCAGAAAGTCGGCTAGCTGCCGTACAGTTTGAGGAGAATTAGCTAGACTCAGACTGCGAGCTCTATATGGAAGCTGGGAGATGATTAAATTCACAATCTCAGGTTCTATGTAACGGGCAGACAGATTGCGGTAGGCTGAGTAAATTGACCAGGCATATTCCTCCATGCTCATACCGGACTGCTTTAAGTATCGGCGAGATCTCACTGCTGTCAGCTGCCTCTCTTTGGCCTCTTCTGAAGCATATTGTTTGCGAAAACGACGGCAGAAATCAGAATAGGACTTGAACTCTAACTGGTTTGCTCGAAACCAATGCTCAGCCTGGCCCTTGAAAAGCCGAGGAATAATTTCCAATCGGTATTCGTATGGAATCTGCATTAAATCAAAATTGATATTAAGTTCTTTTAAGTATTGCTCAGCATTCTGGGCTTCCAGGTCTCCCTTGAACTTCGACAAGGAATTAAGGTCTGCCATCCTTGGAGTTCCAGTCATTGCTGATCGCTGAGTTCTTGGCGGCGACTCATCTGGCCCGCTCCTTGAATTTCCATGCCTTCGTGTTCGCTTCCTGATTTTTGCTTGATACTGAGAGTCAGAGGTGGTGCTGGAAGAGGAGGAACTGCGATCTTTCTTCCTTTCTAGACGTTTCCTCTTTGTCCTTTCTTCATAAAGACTGTGCCGGGCCCTGCGAGATTCACGCTCTCTGTAACCTCGGTCATCGCCCGAAAGACTAAAGGTAGGTGGAACAGCAGACGCCACTTCATTAGCTCTTGAACCAGCAGCAACTCGTGGTCGACAAACTTGTTTGTCTTCCCTAGTTCTCTCTCCACCGGCTCTGTTCATCGCTTCATTTAGTTCAATGTTCATGGTTGGCAACGCTGCACTCTCAGCAACTGCAGACGGATGACCAGCTGTTCGAGATCCAGTTTCTGTTTCTGTTTGCCGGGTGACGTGCATGGTCTCTAACTGATTCGTAAGCTGTTCTACTTGAGTCTTTATTTCCTCAACATCCTTGCTTCTTTGAGATACAACTACTGAAATCTGACTAATATTTTCTTGGACCTCAGCCCGGAATTGTATTTTGTCAGTCTCGGCCTCGGCCAACATCTGTTCTATTGTCAGCTGTTTTTCGATAATCCTATTGCACTCTCCAGTGAATCTCGAGTTAATATCCTCCACATCTGTGCGAACATTTTCCGTGGCTTTATTTACATCGGCTGCTAAGCTGCGCCGGAAGTCATCAAAGTCTATCTCTCTACCCTGCCGGATTTCTTCAGAGAATCGAGCCCTAGTTTCCTCGTTCTCAGACTTCAGTTGTTGAATCTCACAGGCCATCTCGCCTATTTCAGCTCTTAATACTTTTATAGATTCATCGTGCTGCTTACCGATATCATCCTTTAGCAACGCACATTGTCTGAGGATATCTTCCTTTAATATGTCAGATTGTCTACAGATATCAGCCTTCAGTGCTTCTGACTGTTTACACATATCAGCCTGCAATGTTTCAGACTGTTTGCAGATATCGGCTTTCAAGCTGGTAATGGAATCAGCTTGCTGTTTAATATCAGCCTGCAGTGTTTCAGACTGTTTGCAGATATCAGCTTTCAAGCTGGTAATGGAATCAGCTTGCTGTTTAATATCAGCTTGCAGTGCTTCAGACTGTTTACTAATATCATTGCTAATATCGGCCTTCAAGTTATTAATGGAATCAGCTTGCTGTTTCATATCAGTCTGTAATTTTTCCATACTTTCGACTTGTTGCTTGCTAATTCCTTCAATCATGGCTTTTAATGCTTTAAACATATTTAATGGATCAGATGAACTATCCGTAGACAATGATTCACAATCTTTACAAACCAAATCGGTAGCATCGTGGCTTTCAGTTCGAATATCTAAGCCACAACATTCAAAATGTAGAAGCTTTGTACATTTCTTGCACACAAATGTGGTTTTATCTTTATCAATGTCCCGACAACAATCGGGAACATTAAGTCCTGAACTCGAAGTGAGATTTTTTTTTGCGCTACGCAAATGCTTCTTGTCCATATCGAAACAAAATAACTCTGTGCTTTTCAATAAATATGAAAGTTCAGTGCTCTTGCACAATTAATCTCAACTTTAAACAATTGTCTTGCCCTTGTACACTACAAAATCGAGCCAACACGTTGAGCTGCCACTTGACACGTTCTACTGCACAATTATTTAGACGCGTCGTATTATTTTACTATTAATATTAACTTAATAATACTCAGCGGTGAACGATGAGACTCGGTGAAGTACACAGACTCCTCTCAGGTACAGGGGTAGTGTTAAGCAAAGACAATATTCACAGCACAGAGAAATAAAATCACATTATTGCAGTATATATAAATTGAAAGGTTTTATTCTTTATTCATTGCAATTATAATGCAAATATACTTGAGATGAAAGCGAGGATTTCGCTTTGTCGATGAATTGACTCAACTAAAACGCATAAACTCAATGCGTGGCTATCGGCAAGCCTATGATTGCATAGACCTAGCTTGCGCCCCGAACTACCACACCAAGAGATATGCAATGATAACTGAGCCAATATTTGCTCTTTAGCCTTTTATTTCCAAATTACTCTTTAGGCTAGCTTTATTATTTAACGTAGAATGATTGCAGTATTGTGCATATCATCAATGCATGGCTATCGGCGTACCTATGTTCACATAGGCCTAGCTTGCGCCCCGAACTACCATACCAGGATGTATGCACAACACCGAGGAGTTCTTTTTAAGTTAAAAAGCTTCGACGATCCGTGGCGAAAGTGTGATGATTTCTTACGCGATATCCTCGCTTTTATACTCTTTTCGAGAACACAGATTAAAGTACAGATGAATCACTCCCTATCTACAAAAGGATACTATCAACAAAACTGACATCTATACATCTTTAGAAATACAAATTCGTATAGTGCACTCTTGCAAACATGAAGATACATTAAACTACTTATAACAAAGCATAAAATACAATAAACATTAAACAAAAGATATACATTACAAACCAGGTGCGTTATTACATATAATAACTATAATAACAAAGAAATTACTCTTTCTTTTACAAAAATAAATACATTAGTGACATATTTTCTACTGATGACGTCACATAAAAATATGGATCATATCAGGGTGTTGCAAGAATATACATTTCCCAAGTGTAAATTTAGGGTTGCTTATTCTGACTTTGTCTTCACTTTCTCCTTCTTTAATAAAACCCTTTGAATGACGCCCTGTCTGTATGGCGTCCTAGCAGTGGCGGCGATTAGGAGACGAGGGGTCTTACCCACCTTTTTTCGACCCCGAACTATGCTAATCCATATATACAAAGGGAAATATACTGTGTTTACTCCCCAAGTTTTGGCACCATGCCCACCCCGGTTTTGGAATCCAAACGCCGCCACTGCGTCCTAGGTTTCAAACCCCTAGCCTACGCCTTCGTGTTAGTCAGTTTGAGATTACATATTTTTCTCTATTTAACGAACATATTGTTTCTTTTACATAAATATTAATCATCTGAGTATACTTTTTGTGTACTTAAATATTAAAGTGCTGCTGAACATATATTTTTCCTTCTTTACGTAATTATTAAAGTGCTCAGCTTATTTTCTTTGTTTTCATTAAAATGTTGAGGACATTCTTCTTTGATTACATGAACATTATAGTGCTTAGCACATTCTCTTTTCCTACGGAAGTATTACATTTCAGATGGCTTTGCACCAAATACAAACAATACTCCATAGCGTTTCATAAATATATAATAGGAAACATTAGATATCATATTTCTTATTTGACTTGTGAGAAAAGTTTTACATTACTGTATTTGAAAGGTAGTGCAGAGTTTGAAGTTTCTTGTACAATGTTCGAAGATTATACTCTAACCTATCTTCGACAAAAAATAACCATCACAAACTTTCTTATCTCAGAGTCTGACAATCAATGCTGAATCAAAATATATTCCTTAAGCGATGAAGAGTTTATATCCTCGAAATAGAAATATTACAGGTTATAGATACAACATACGTACCTTAGATATAGTTTTTATAGTATTCATCAATTCAGAATTTTAAGAAATCCACCAATGCATTAAAACAATAACTGCATCAACATTTATGCATAATTTGAAATCATTTCTGATTCATCAACAATGTTCACTACTTTCACTAACTTAATTTTAAGTTGGTGAACTGATGATTATATTAATTAGATGGGAAAAAGTTTTTAAAAGAATGGAAAAATTCTGCAATTGTAATTCATAGAAAATTTATTTTGAAATGATGTACGGTTTATTGTGCCCACACTTTCAATTTTTCATTCAGTTGCTATTCTTATTAAACTGATACAACTTGAGATGGTTTCTGTCTGCTGGGCCATAATGCTGCAGAAGGAAGTTTCTGAAATCTCCAGTTTTGTTCAATTTGAAGAAGGGGGTTAAATGAAAATCAACTCTGCTAAATAAAAGTTTTCAAAATAATTATATTTAACCCTAACTACTATGGACCGTCTTTCAGACCGCTCTGAATTACTTTTTCATTTTATTTCTCACACCCCTCCAATCACAAATAGATTGGGGGGAGAAATATTGACAACAATATTTGTTGTATATAATGTATATACTTCTTGAATAATTTGGAGGGCAGAAAGTGCCTTGCACTTCTAAAGTCGACGCCTATAAGGATAATTGTAAGTAAATGAAACTCTTTCCATAAGTGCTATGAAGAAGATAAACATTTCTATGTAATTACCATGATCAAATTTGAATAATTTTTTGGTCTAAATTACTTTGCACAATATGTAAAAATATTTGGTTTCCAAAGCGCTATGCATATTTCTGTTGAACCCTATCGAGAAATCTTTTTTCTGGATTATGGAGAAACCAAGAAAAAAATCTTCACTGTTGTCTGTGTTTACATATCTTCTGTCGTCATATTTGAATACATAATGTACAATCAGCATATGTTTTGTATCGATAGAAGAAACAAGGTATTTCGTTTTATAAAGGACGTTAATAATGGCAAACAAAATATGGCAGTTGAGACGTGCGCAACTGTAAATGTCGAATTTTGGCGATCTAAAATTACATTTGAGATTCTTGAGTGATGGGGACTGGACTTTCAGTTTAAAATGGAATCCAAACCACTACGTGCCTCCATGGGGTATGCTAAAAATTACATTTCAAATATTTTTGCTGCTAGACGGCTTCTCTCCATGTGGAGCAAAGCCTTGCCCCTCTCCTAGGGACGACACTGATTTCGCAATCATTAGTACTTCTTGTAACCGAATAACTTTCACTGTCTTTTGCATTGGTAAAGTTTTTTTGCACACCTTTCGTAATTTTCGCATGAATTAAACAGTACGTCCCTACTGTTATTTACACGTTCACCTACTAAAGTAGTATGAATATTTCTTCTTAACTTAAAGGGATAAGACAGTATATCCACTATACAAAGCGAAGTTCACATTGAGTAGTTGAAATCATGGACAGGCAGATGCAAAGAAAGTAAGGGGGACTTAAAAGAAAAAGAAGTAGGAAGATTATATCAGAACACAAGCCGAGGAAAAAGATATATAAAGGATAAATAAGAAAAAATACACCATTAAAAGGGAAATGGGGAGAGAAATACAAACAAAATCTGGAGAGAGAGAGGAGAGGTGGTAAGAGAGATTGTATGTTTGTACTTTATACCTGCCCACCCTAATTTATCAATATATGGATCCTGCCCATCAGGTCAAAATTTTCCGGCACCACCCCTGTCACTATGTCAATTCATATGTTTCTAGATGACCTTGTAACGGTAGGCAAGAATCTCAAATAAATCTTAGGTGTTGAACTGGTGTGTTACGTAATCACATTTTCTAGTATTTTTCCTCGAACTGCGAATGCATAACTGTAAACAATACCAAGACTTGTTTGTACTTCTAACATCTGTTTCTCAGCAATTTTTCAATACAATGGCATAATTGGAGTTATCCAAGGTCATAATGTACTCTACACACGAATGTGAACGTAAGGTTGCTGGTTGTCACATTTCATTTTTTTTTTTTTTTGCTCAAGAGTATACTAAATATTTTCAGGTGAACTCAACTCTAACGTCACTACAATTCTCTCTTTCTCTCTCTTAAACACTACTTCTCTCATTTGGCCTCTTTCCTTTGACTCTTTCTGCTTGTTTCATTCATCCACAGTTTCAATATCCTCTTATTTCTTGTCTTTCTTCTCGCTAACCTATACCATTCTGTCTTCTCCCGCTTTCTTTTTTCCTCTAATTATATGTCTTTATTAATTTCGTACATTACCTCTTTCATTCTCCTTCACCTGCTTATCGGTATATTTCATTATTCTTGTTTCTGTATCTTCTCTTTCTCTTATTCATCCGCATTTTCTCTGTTACTTTACTCTTATTCTCTTTCTATGGGTATCCGTCTCTCTCTCGTTTCTTACTTTCTGTTCTTCATCTCTTCTAATTGCGTTTTCTATCTTTCTCTTAAAGTTCTCTTAAGTTGTAAATGGACAAATACAGCCTAACCACAATACAATGCTTTATGTAAGGAACGCAGCTTAAGCACCAGCTGTTTAGTAACGAGAGATGTGATAAAATAATCATGGTGATGATACTTCCCTGCAACGTTCATTAATTTTATTTCATCAAACAACGGATGCGATTTTGAGAAAAAAAAAACTTCCTATTTCTGAAAATATGTAAAATACGATAGTCGACCTGTATTCTCTTAAAATCGTAGACCAATATGTTATCAAAAGGAAAATGAAACTATGAGTTCTATCTGTTCTATTTTCTATTGATGATCTGTTGTTTTAAGTCCACCTTGTGCACCGAAAGGATAATCGAAACTGGACCTACAGTTTAAAGTGAGGTCCAAACCACTATGTGCCTCCACCTGGTACACATGACTACAATGCGACGACGCTACCACTCCGCCATCGGGGAGGCCTCATCACTATTTTATAATTTTTGATACGGTTCGATTGGTTCGTGATTCCTATGGTTCATTTGAATGCACAGTGGTCCAAGTGAATGCAAAACCTGGCCAAAATCCGAAAAATTGAAATTTCGAAAGTAGATTTGGTACCCTTATAATTCTAGAGTAAAGGATCCATTCTATTGAAATCTACCTGATGTTACACAATAAGTGTCGCCTTCAGTTGGCTAGCAACCCTTGAAATGTGGCTATGATTTTCGTTTGTTGCAGAAAGGACTTTCCCACGTAGTTAGTTTTGTGTCTTTATAAACATTTATGGATGCCAATTTGAAACTTATTTTGTTGTTATTTTTAAGCTCTATTTATAAGGAGATACTTTTTTCATCTGGTTTAATCAAGTATTAATGTGCCGGAACTCAAGTTAGCAACAGACTTCTTATTTTCCGATACTTCTCGTTGAGTTACATAAATGCCTCAAACAAGCTCAAGTTAAGATTAAACTATCTTATGTTAGATGAATGTTTCTAGTTACAGAATCCAAAAGTAGTTTTTGCCCGTTATTGCACCATTTCATAAAAAGTCGTAAAATGCAATTGGATTCGCGACATCTTTATTCTTCTTAAGTTGGGTTGGGATGGACATCTGGGCAATTTCATTGTAAGCAGAGGGCCAAAGAAGAGGGATTTCAAGACCCAGGCATTTTCTTCATATCCCTTGTGCAGCTATGAATGTAAGAATCTAGGAAAAGTTGCCATTTGACAAAATCTTTGACGTTCAACAACAAGATTTTGCTGGCCGATCAGGCTTCAATTAAAAAAAGAAAACCACGGCTCTCACAGAAAAGTGTTGTACTATATGGTACGACTCCCAAAACTATGAAGGTAATAGATTTTAGCAGGAACGAAAATCTGGACATATTCTGGATTAGCCTCTTCAGGTTACGTTACACTTCGTGGAACTGCATGGAAAGCATGGCAGGTGTATGGACGTCCACAGGATTTTTTTCCAGCGAGGGGCAAGAAATATATTTTTCCAGAGGGGGCAAACAAGGCATATTTTCCCCAATAATAATGTTGTTCCCTCAAAAAACATTGCTTAATTAAATTTCAATTTATATCATGTTCGTGCAATAATTAACATATACGTATTATTATGGCTGAAATGAAAGTGTATGTGTGAAATATATAATTTTTGGTTGACTTTCATTTTCCAGGGGGGGCCACGCCCCCCTTGCCTCCCCAAGGGGAGATGATGGAATTACGCATCATTATAGATGAAAAACTCAATATGCTGACCAAGGCAGAAATTTATTTTATTATAAAAAATAAACTAAACGTAACGTTATAACGTGTTATAACATTATAGATGTACCAAAGCAAATGGGAAGTGGGACGTACAACGACAAAATACCTAAAAAATAAAAATGTAAATAAAAATAAAAATAATAAAATAACTCCAAGAAAGTGGTGGATATAATGGAAATAGACAGAGACCTCCTCAAGAAATGATCCTATAAGCACTATCTTATGGACTGGGCCTAGACGTGGTGAAATTTGAGATGAAACCAAGCAGAAATTTGAGCTGCGCTTCTCTCTCTATCAACATGGAAGATCAGTGGCGGCGATTGAGTTCCAAAACCGGAGGGGGACAAGGTGTCAAAATTGGTGGGGGCAAGGTCAGTATATTTTCCTTTGTAGATAAGATTTAGCATAGTAAGGGGGCAAAAGTCGCGAAAAGTGGGGGGGCAACCGCCCCCCTAGCCGCCCCTATTCGTCGCCAGAAGTATTATCGGTAACACCATACTCGGACCAATTCTCTGGGGGGGGGGGATGATGCATGTAATCCTTCGACTCCTTAAATTCAGTCATCTCTACAGAGCAGTCTGAGATAGACTATTGAAAATTAAACGTTCCCTCCTGTCACTGGCTGATGTTGAAACCGATCGAGATGGAAATTGTAAATACGTTGAACAACACATAAGTTGTGGTTTACTGTATTGTGAGTGCAATTGGTATTAAAATGTCATAATACTGTCCAATATTGTGTTCCTTTTCTAAAATGATAGATCATGTGAAAACAAATATCCATTCTGAGGTCATAGACCAAGAAGGATTTTGACCAGGTTTTCCATGCATCTGGACAACTGTGGAATTGCAGAAAAGCAAATAAGTGAACCTAATGCAAAATCCAAGCAAATATGGTTCCCTCTGTTCAACAAATAATAATGGGAGCATATTATTGAGCAAAAAATAGTATAGGGTTCCGAGCGGGGTCATGGACTAGTTAGCGCACCAAATATATAGTAAAATCACAGGTCTTTCGTACGTTCGATCCCAACCACCGAGATGAAAAAGGTTAATCTGAAGACAAGAGAGTAGTGCTCTCTCCAAACATAGTACACATCTGATTGTCTGATATCGCAAACATATTAATTTCGTATTTATACTTAGTAAAATTTTACGATGCTTTATTTTCTCTTTAACTTAAAAGTTAAATTCATGTTAATTTTAAATAGATTTAATTTAGTTTGTGTTAAGTCGCTTTCTTCCAGTTGATAAGAGTTGATTGGCAAAGAGACAATCACAAACACAAATAGACGACACAACACAACCACTCACAAAACATTATATTGGTTCTGGACCTAGGTGCTGTAAGGAATCAGCCTGAAAGAGAATGCAGTTCAAATGGAACTACGTGGAATTGAGGTTGATAATTAGCCCCGTCTAGTTCGTTGCACTTGTTTACACTAGGTGTAGTGCAGGTACATCCCGGTGTCAGGCTGGTGCAAGGAAATGACGTTCAACAAAGTAGACGGATAGCGGTGTTCAAGTTCAGAAAATTCAACAAATCTCTGTCTGCTGTTGAAAACGATCATTTTATTAGTTGGCACGCACCATGAGACCATACATCACACATTACATCACTCGAGAACGTAGTGCAACTGTGCAGATACCAAATACACCACTTGACACCAAATCAACAAAGTAGACGAGTCCGCGTTGCACCATGGAACCAACTGGACGCGCGAGTGCAGAGAGAGTCACAAAGTGCAGCGAATTGAGTACATTCAACAAAAGTTACCCATTAAAATCAGGGTTGTTAAATGTCCAGGAATTTTAAATAAATTCAATTCCTGTCCAGGAACATTTTTTTTTAGACTGAATTTAAATTCGGTCTTTTGAACCTTCTTTCCAGATCAGTTTGAATATGGTCCAAAAGCCTTTTTTCCGGATCAATTTATATACGATCCAGGAACATTTTTCAATTAAATAAAACGCAACTTGGATCGAATTTAAATTGTGCGAGAGACAAAGGTCCCCGTCCTGTTACGGAACCAAATAGAATCCATTAGAATGTATGGATTTCTGGATCCTTAATAACCCTGGAATTGTTAATTTCCAGGAATTGTAAAGAAGTTCAATTCCCGTCCGGAAGAGAAAATCAGCAAGTGTAAATGGGTTCTAGATCGTAAAGAACCTTGTTATGTATAGAGTATTTCAATTCTATCCAGGACCTTTTTTTTTTCAGGATTAATTTAAATAGGGTCCAGGAACCTTTCTTTCTGGATCAATTTAAATTCGGTCAAGGAACATTTTTTTTAATGAAACAATACGGAGCTTGGACAGAATTTAAATTGTGCTAGAAAAAAGTTTCCGGTCCTGCAACGGAACCCAATAGAATCCATTAGAATTTATGGGTTTCTGGACCATTAACAACTATGATTAAAATCCTTAATTTTTTGCAGGTAACATCTGACACAGCTAAACATATAGGTGTTGCAGGTATCGTTCAATTATGCTGCATTAATATTAATAATAATATTGTTGCTTTCGTTTCCAGATAAATTTCGTCAGTATTACCTAGGAAAGGAAAATGTTCCACGCAGAACTAACCAAGACCGAGGAGGAGAATCTTCGGAACTTCTTCAAGGATGAAGACGCTGAGCAAGTTCAGAAGGACTTGGAGTACCTCAGGGACTGGCTCATGATGCAACCGCACTTGCCACACGACATTGGTAAGGATTTCTTTGATTTGTTTCATAACGGAAATACAAATATTTTGAAATGTGACTTAGAGATTTTCTGACAACAAATGGTGGGAAAAAAGTCTATCTAGTTGACAACTAATTAAGTTCATCCTTTAAAAAAATTAAAGCTTTCCAGAGCGACCACACCCTTCACCCTGCCAGAGGAAAACCCTTGACTTCTACCCCTTCATTCCCACCCCTGTGCAACACGTTCGGTATTTTTAAGTTGTCAGTTCTGGTGTAAAGTTCACTTTATGCACAGAAAGGCTAATCAAGATTGGACCTACAGTTTAAAGTGGGATCAGAACTTGCTTGGAAATGTTCGGCACGGGACTGTCCCGAACCCCTCTGAAGATTAGAAAGTTGCACTCTTCTGCAAAATTTACAAAATCTCTAACATTACATTGTATCAATTTTTCACAGTCACATAATGGATGTGAATGCAATATTGGTAATCATCTTCTTGAAAACAGATCGAAAATACCATCCTGGAAAGTGATGGGAATTTGATTTCATTAACACTGAATTTCAATTTTAATATAAATGTAAACAGTATTATTTATTCAATATAGGAGATAGGTGAGTGGAGAAGGTTACACCATTTAGATCTGCATAACTTGTATTAATGTTCAGATATTATTAGAAAAATGAAATCTAGAAGACTTAGTTTGGGAAACCTGATGGTAAGAGACCTGTAGGATGGCCAAGACGAAGATGGAGGGATAATGTTGATATGGAAAAGAAATTGGTAAGGATGGAAAAGATTGGATTGATATTGCCAAAGGATAGGGACAGATGGAAGGCATGTGTTGCTGTAGCCATAAACCATCGGGTTTAAGAATGCTAGAGAGTTAGTTTTTTACTTAGTTATTCAAACAGTTATTAACGCTCTCTTACCCGAGCCGTACAAGAAACTTACTTACCTGAGGAGAAGGTTCAGAGGCCCACACATTTTTTTTCACTAAACTTCAAGAAAATATTTTTATTGATTTACTGCATCCATTATGTGGTACAGTGTAACAATTACAAGAATTACCATCATTAATAACAAAACAAGAACCAATTATTTCATTAGTGTGACACATATTTTATCATTCACTAAGCCTCAAGAAAGCCATATCAATTTTGCATCAATGTTTTTTGTTTATTTGCGAGCAGTGTATATTAATTATAATACGAACAAAATCATCATCATTACCATGGAATTGTACACTGAGTGCTATTTGGGATCACACATCCCAAAGGGGGCAACACGAATTTTGCCTCCTATGTATGTGTTACCTATAAGATTTTATGGAAAAAAGTAACAGAAACATTAAGAACATGCTAGGATACAATGTAATGTATTTTCTATTTCTTATAAACGTATCCATAGTTGAAAAGTAAAAGAAACTTTGCATCCGCCAGCCTTGTGGAAGCCAGGGTTAAAATCGTAAAATGAAATATGTCTTTTCATTTTTCTGCTTTTATAGACAGTGTAGAATACATTGGAATATTATACCTTACATGACCTGGTAAAGAAAATTAACCTTAGAATGTTCATAGTGCGTGGTATGATACGGGATATGATGGTTCTTGCTGTAATGATCACTATTTAGGAAAAAAACTATAACTTAAACATACTTTACTTTAAGTTGCAATTCAATGTTACAAAAACTCCTTTAAAAAACAACAACTATAATAAACACAATCTCCACATTGCAATATTCAAGGTTATTAGAAGTATAGGTTGGGCCAATCCGTTGTTTACACGTAATGACGAAACGACGGTAAGAGGTGAATTTATCCATGAAATGAATTCCAAATTTATGCGCTAGTGTTGCACTATGCAGATAGGAAACCATGCTAGAAACTGAACACACGAAATCGAGTACACAAATGAGCATTTCCACCCATTTACATTTTCTGGCTTCAGACAAATTGAAAATAAATATAGATAGTTATTTATTGTTATGCGGGACAGAATTTTATTGATCGGAACGGGAATCCCGACATTCGGGACGGGAAATATTCGCAATTTCAATTTCCGATAAGTTCCAGACACTTGTAATGCAGAAAACTTCAAGAATTAATACCGTTTTAAAATGACCATTCGGTATTTCCCGACTGCTCGGGGTCCAGAAAAGTAGGGAAGTCATTTGCTGTAGTCGGGATAAGAACGGAATTTTTCTTTCCGATCCCGGTCCCGACTTTTCGAGATACCGCACACCACTTGTTATTATTATTTATTTTAGTTCAGCACAAGATACATCTTCCAAGTACGTTGAACATAATATATACGTTATATACGTTTTTCAAAAGGATTCTTCGGTCAGCAAGCTTTGGATTCGTGTGGGAACGCTAACGTGAATCATGCTAATGCTAGAATCTGCAGTGCGCATTTCTGTCCAGATGATTATGTACGTAATCTGAAAAGTCAACTTTTAGGTTTACATCGAAGAAAGATCCTTAAGCAAGATGCCTTCGACTCCTTATTATGAGCAAGAATGTAGGGAGTATAATCCTGGTAAATACTTCGCCTACCATTTCTTTGCCATTGGTGTACAATTCTCTCTCGTTTTTTCCCTACATATTCACATAAAGCAATAAAAATACAAACTGCTAACTTTTCATTCCACTTTGGTTATTTAGTAAACGGTACGTGTTTGTATTTATATTTGATAAATTTACTTTGCTCTTCCGGCCATTTAAGTCAATTGAGATGATGAAGAAGTGATAAAATAGATGAATGGAAAATCACAGTTCCCCTTACTTACAAGAGCGACCACAAGAAAAAGAACCTTCCTCCTCTTCTGTTCAACTCGGACTATAAGAGAGCATGCTCCACTCCCCCCCCCCTCCACACTGGAGTACGGTTTCACAGGAGTCGCGAGTCTGCGCAGGTTTCTTTGCTTGTGGTTCCACTATAACAGTAATATAAAATTGTACGCTCACCTCACTTAGTTCTCCGGCAGTTTGTTTCTTTATACATCATATTTGGAGAAGATACAATCATATACAATTCAATCTATAGTTGTACGTACACTGTATATAACACACCTGGATGTACAGGGTCAAGGAAAACAAAGAAGTGAGCATAATTTTCTCTTCGGTGAAGATGTTGAACCTAAACCAAAAAAACTCAAATAATGAATTCGACAATGTAAATTGATGAGATTTAGTAAATCATTTGATGAAGTGAACTAATTCTGAGTGGACTAATCGCAAAGGACATAATCAGCTCAGATCCTATTACTTCTTCATGGTATGTGACGTAAAGTTCCCGCCCAACCGTTTGACGGCGTTAGTGGTTATCGCATCTCCTTTTCCACAGCCTGTAGTACACAACCTCATCTAGACAATGTTCTTGTTCTGGTGTTTAATATCTGCATACTGCAACACTGTCGTTTTGTCATTTCACGTGAATTCACATTGAAGTGATGCATTCACTTGGCCGGTTAGACGTCATCGCACGCAAAAACTTCAACCGTTACCATGGTTTTGAGCCAGGGCTGGCAATATTCACAGTCTATTTTTGCATTTTCTTATCTTCTTCTGAACCTCTGTCATTTTCCTGCAAATGTATGAAAGGTTAGAGATATTTGTAAGAAACCTGGTATCAATTGACTTTGCTAAATGTGTATGATATGAGGTGGTGGATCAGTTAACGTGTCTACCCTCGGGTATCTTATCGGCAACGTTTTGGTAGGGAGAGATCCAAATCTTTGAGAAGATTGAACCTTGGAAAATGCAATCTCACTTCAACCCAAGGTTCCAATTATCCTTGAACGTTGACCAGGTACAAAGAAGTAACCTTGAGTAGAAGCAGTACACGATCCTCTGTAATTTCGTTTTCCTACGTGCAACCATGTAGTGCTTCTTTTTGCCAAGGAGTTAGAAGGGCAGAGAGGTAATTGTGCATTCAAACAAAAACAGAAAGAAGAACTTAACAGATTGAATTTTTTACAATTCTGACGTGTCTGGTGTTTCCTGACCACACTTATACAATATATTTGTGATGAGAAGGTCGACTCATGTGAAATGGTAAAACGCCTGTTGGTAAACCCCAGGGGGAGCCACTCCGCGACTTGCACGTTATTGGCTAGAGCTTGTGACGTCACCAAGCGGACACGAGCGGTTGAAAGCTATGCGTAGAATGTAGCAGATGGCCCATGAAACGCTGTGTTTTCATGCATCTTTTGATATTATACACCAAAGCTGTTAATTTGATTTGACAGCAAGAGATCAAATACGCGATAGAAGAATACATTTATTCCAAAACAATGCATAGTTTATTTTTTGCGTGATATCTTGTCCCTGCAGGCTGTAGTCCACTGCCGGCTTTTCTTTCCAGCTAACCTATTGCATTTATTTTAAATGTCTCATTCTAAGGAAAGTTCTTGTCCGGGCATATTCTGATATGTCTTTTTACTGAATGTCCTGGAATTTCCCTTTAATATTTTTACGCTACTTTTAACATTCTCCAGTTGATCGCCACGATGAGGATAAATTTGTTTTTGTAATTTAGCGTCTTCTTCCACTTTTGGCTAATCGCGACGAAGAGGATGAGTGATGATTAGTTTAAATTGATGAAGGGACACTCGTAGCAGGCACGTATCCAAGGGGGAGCTTAGGGGGCTCGAACCCCCCAAAAAGTTTTCTGTTTACAATAGATAAAATGAGGTATTTGGTTTCTTGTGGTCGGAAATAAAATAATGTGACGATAATTTAAGGAGAGAAATAATTATCGAGTCAAGCACGTATCCAAGGTGGGAATCAGGGGTCTCCAGCACCCCCTTCAGGAAATTACGCTACATAAAATTAGGTTCATGGCTTCTTAAATAATGTGATGATAATTTGAGATAAATAATTATCGAGGCATGACACAGAATGTTCTATAACCCTGTTATTGTTAATAGCGCGTATCCAATGTGGAATCAGGGGACAGGAGCCCTCCTTAAAATTTTTCAGTTTGCACTACATAAAATTAGGTTTTTGTTTTCTTGAATAGTGTGCCGATGATATAAGGAGAGAAATACTTACCAAGGCAATACGGAGACTGTTCTATAACCCTGTTGTTGATAATATTGCATTAAAACTTTTTTTGAGCTTTCGGTGTTGTCGCTGCACTATGTAAAGACTTGTCAGCATTTGGAAGCTGCAAACGTAGCGCCACACGTAGGGCGATTCATGGTAATTTTTTAATCTCTGGAAAGCGCGAGAGGGAAAGTTCATGAATAAGAGAAGGAGTCGAAATACTGGTAACATTAACGAATCGTTTTATCTGCGGAACATTCTAGAATATAATGAGGTTAAAATACGTGGCTTCAATTTCCAAGTTGATCTGTACAACAGAATCTGTTAATGAGAATTCAAAGGTAAGTGTGACAGTTCATTCATACTGTCGATTGGTGATCCGTCAGTGTCCATTGGTGGCTTTATAAGATCTAGTGATTCTAAGATGAAATGGACTAAATACCGTAAAGTAACGAAGTCTACTATTAGTTCCAGTTGGGGTCCAAAGCTGAAGACATTGACGACAGCGGATCTTCCGGAGCCTCAGTGTAGTGCTAGTTCGGGTCGAGGGCCGAAGGGATCAACAACAATCCAACAATCAACAACCAACAATCTGTGTATTACTCTGTGCTAATTGTGATCCACATGGATTTGTGATCATCCCTTCATCCATTTCATCTACTCACCATTCATTTTCATCTTTGCGATTAGCCAAGAGGTAAATTATACTTGAAATAAAACAAAAGTAATACAAATACAAAAAAAAAATAATGGAACGATTATGCTGTTACGTTTTCCTGTATTTTAGGCACGTTGCATTTACCAGCCAACAGTCAGAGATTGCTTTTCGGTCGAATGATACTTCTAATAATCGGAGGTAAATGCAAGCTGAGAATTATAATTTGGTCTTTTATCCACCTGAGTTGAGGATCTAAATTTTTAAATTTTATTTGTAACAATATTTACTACTGCGAGGAATTAAAAAAAAAAAGGAATTTTGGCACTGGCTTCCTATTCTGCAATAGTTACATTTGTTGTAAGAACATAATACATTAATTTACTTTGTATAAATATTACATTATCCATCGCTTTTCCTAATTAAATCTCATACCATATCCAACACACACATAAAATGTGTTTTACTAATAATACAGTGCGCAATTAGAAAATAAGTCTTGTGAAGCAACACAAATATGGCCTCCCCGATGGCCTAGTGGTAGCGCCGTCGCCTTGTAGTCAAGGGGGTCCCGGGTTCGATACCCGGTGTAGGCACATAGTGGTTCGGATCCAACTTTAAACTGTAGGTCCAGTCCCAATTAGCCTTTCTGTGCAAAAAGCGGACTTAAAACGCGAATTCAATCAATCAACACAAATATGAAATATTAAATCTATTTTTTTTATTTGGTTTATTTTACTTCACTTTTCTGCAACTTTTGGCTAATTGCGAAGATGGGGACGAGTCGTGATGATGAAATTTATGAATGGACATTCACAAACATCCATACCCAGGCCGGGATTCGAACCTGATTTCCTTGCCAGGGCATTTGCTTTTATACAAATTTAGCGATCTTAATTACACGTAGGCTAGATAATGAATACATGCTTTTATATCTCTATTCTTACACCGATTTTTACCTACAATATTAATTTAATATTTATTAATTAATATTATTTTAATTTAATATAATAATAATATAATTATTTTAATTTAAGCGTTTATATTATTATTATTATTTCTGAGACACTTGGTTCGCCCTCCCCGAAATAAATGTTTAAATACGTGCCTGACCAAAACTGTTAATTTAATTTGATAACAAGAGATGAAATACGCGATAGGAGAATACATTTATTCCAAAACAATGCATAGTTTTTATTTCATCATACATTATTTTGCGTGATTTCTTGTCGATGTAGTCCACTGCCGGCTTTTCTTTGCTGCCGACCTATTTATTGCATCTGTTTGGAGAGACTTATTTAAATGTCTAATTCTAATGAAAGTTCTTGTCCGGACATATTCTGATATAACTTTCTCGTGAATATCCTGGAATTTTTCCTTTAATATCTTGCACAACGAAGTCATAACGCTGGGAGCATTTGCATATCTTTCTCCGTGGAAAAGTGCAAATGCAATCTCAAACTGTTTTATGGTGTCCATCCATTGATCTGATGGAACTGTAAGCCCTCCACGAGATATAATGGCTATCCAATCACTGTCACTGGAACTTTCGTCAGGAATTGGAAATGTTGTGCCTGGCTTTCCCAAATGTTTGTTGATATGGCGACACTTGTGTGCGATATATCCACCAAGATAACGCAATGCATCCAAATTAACGTCTTGATCACATTGTAAAGTTGTCGAGTCTGCATGTAAGGTCTCATGTGAAAGTAAGTCTAGATCTACTGTAACCTGTGACGTGTTCTGAAAAGATGTTACATTTTTCTCGTCAACAATTCCTATAAAAAGTTCATTAGTTATAAAATCTTTTAAGTTTTCTTCTTGATCTTCGGTAGTTTCTGCACATTCCTGGCGTTTTTCAGAAGCAGAAACTGGAGCACTTGTAGAGAGGGGAATGTCGTAAGCATTTCCTGTCATAATGAGCAACCGAATTCTATTGCGCACCTCGAAAGGTGACGGGCAATTATGAAAAATGCCAAGACCTCGGATTCGTGAAAACAAATTTTCTAAACAGTCCTGGTTCAGATGGGAGGTAAGAATATATGGTACGTTGAATGCTTTGACTTCTTCGAATAAACCAATCACAGATTTTATTGATATTAGGAAACCTTTTTGAAATGGAAGTATGCTACTTCTCTTTCCGACACGCAATTGTGAGCAAATTTCTGCAAACCTCTTTATGGTATTTTCTTGACTTTGGATATTAAGACCGTAACCACTACGCAATGGCGTTTTGTTGTCGTAAGGACGTCTAGAATTTAATACGTCGAAGGCATCATTTACTAGTTGGAAGAACTTTGCTTCACGGTCTTTGTGTAACACATGTTGTATGGCGCATGCTGTGTGGCGAGATAATAATCTTGCAGCCATTTTTACATTTTGACGGGCACGACCTTTCACAATTATGTGAGCATCTGTTATGTGATGAGTTACTGTCAGTTCTGATGCCTGGCGTTCCAGAAGTTCTTCTATGAGACTTCTCTTTATTACTGTACCACTGGGTAAAATAAATTCCTCGTCTAAAAAATGGTTTCGCAAAAGCTTTAGAAGATGGGGGACGTCGTAGAAAAACCACACCTTCCTGTTAGAGTCAACAGGGTTCGAAAAAAAGTTTTCGATGTATCAATACACAATTCCTTCGCCACCTTGGCATTCTTTCCCCCCATATCACACGTGACTGCTACAATTTTCAATCCTGATTTCTCACATTCTTCGATAATATTTTGAAGCAATTTACTTGTCATGGTTATATCAAAATCATAATACACAGGTTGCTTCCACTGAACGCACAAACCTCTAAGCATGACTACTTGGACATTATTATGTGGTCCTAATATTTTATCATCACACGAATCGTAGCAGATGCGACAGTCAATATTCATTTCGTCAAACGAAAGTACAGTAAGGCGTTCCATGTCGCTAAAATCACTTGTTTTAGCTTTCAATAAACATAATATTTCATTTAAAACTCCAGGTCTGCATTTAAATGATTTAGTCCACTTTTGAAGAGTTGAACGTCCAGGAAGTGGAACGTTACGTTTTCTCAAAAATGAATATGATTTTGTTGAGAGAGCCCTCAAAGCTAATGCATTTGCAATGTCTTCTGAATTCCACCTCACTCGTTTCCCTTCACTTAACAAGCACTTAACCTGCCCTTTTGTAAAACACCTGGACAATATTTTGTATACTTCCTTATTCACTACCTTGTTTTTATAAGTCTTTGTCAATAGCACTTTCCGTGCATTCTTCACAGAACCTAAATATTTTGCTTTCTTTAAAGCTGCATCGTATTTCTTTAACGCCGTGTCTTTCGCTGAATTAATCTTCTTTAAACGTTCGATTTCAGATCTTAATTTGTTAATTTCCTCACGAGCTTCAGTAACTTCCTGTAACTTTATGATAGGTTGAGTATTAGTCATTTGACTGCATTTTAGTTTAATTGGTGAGAGTCCCTTTAGCTTCGACATTGCCCTGATTCTTATCTCTCTTGATTGAAGGCGCTGTCTTCTTGCTTCAACCTAAAAAAAGACAATATTGTAAGTATCACAATAATTGCTAAGTTCATGGTGGGTGAGAAATAACTCTCTATTAAAACTTAAATGAAGTCATAGTCATGCAAGGTGGTGCCCTTTCGTATTTTGCACGCACTGTTCGTGACTGACTCGACATCAAATTACCGGGACGTTGGCTGGGTTGTCGCGGTCCACATGAATGGCCAGCAAGAAGCCCTGACCTCACCCTACGTGACTTTTAAGTGTTGAAGTGGGCGAAGGAAGAAGTTTATAAAACAAAGCCAAAGACTTTGGATCAGTTGGAGAATTGCATTCGGCATGTTCTGGCACATGTGGAATTTTAACAATTGTGCCTATGTGAACTTCTAGCACTTGTAAAGTTGTGCCATTCTACTGTGCGACGTATAACTGGTTCCATTAAAATCGATCAATTAATATTATGGTTATTAAATATTTCTAATTATGAGTTATTTTTCACCCACTCTGTAGTTTATTAACACTTTCATACAGATGGTATGTATTTGTATGTTAGCTATTTTACGTTACTCTTCAGATTCTCCAAGTTGATTGCGATTAGGATGATTTTGTAATTGTGTTTTTGTTATTTAGCATCTCTTTCCTTCCATTTTGGCTAACGATGAGGATAAGTGGTGATTATATTAAATTGATGAAGAGACACTCACAAAGAACACTCATGCCCACGCTGGAACTTGAACTCTGGAACTTCGGTATAAAGATGGAAAAACCGGGTCTTCAGCGTGGCAGTCAGACGCCTAACCGACTGGACCACTGTGGCTCATTTGAGCTTATATAAAATAAATTCAATTCAATCCAGAAACACAAAGTATTAGATTTTGTATGGTGTCTTTAAATTATATATTTATTTATGCTATGATAAATATATATTGTAATGTGACTGACTCTTTACGTTTTTGGTGCTTGTTCGCCTTCCCATGACAATATATTGTGTTATAATATTATAATTAAAATATCATTGATATAACTTTATTCGTTTTGATACGTATGCATTACAATGATTCGCTTCTTTAGCTATTATCTACAACCTCAATGTTTGACGAGAATGTTCAAAGGATGTGCAAGGGCAAAACGTCTGTTTTATAAGTCGTATATTAAATTTTCTCAACTAATTGTATAATACAAATTTGTCTACAAACGAGCACAATGTGAATACAAGTGTAAATTAAAATTAGTGTTGGCTATCCACGGGATAATCAAAGTATTTATTTCTCGGTGATGTTTGAGCTTCAAAGCTGAAAGGGTCTATATTACTCTCAATATTTAGTAAATAAATAACCAGAAACTGAGTTTTGATCGTGTAGTGGTTTTTAGAAGTTACACATGTGATGATGTGGAGGGCGTTTGGAGTAATGTGGAAATAAGTCTGAAGTTTGGAGAAACAAATTGAACCTCTTTAATTTGAATAATTTATGAAAAGTTAATTGTGCAACTCGTAAGTTGCTGCTGTCTAAGGCATTTTAAAAGCGTGGATAATAATAAGGCTGTTAAACATAACATTTCCAACCCAGTATTAAGACCAACACTAAGTATGTAACAATAAAATTGTAATGACCATTCTTGACCTATCTCACACGGGTAAGGGCAAAGAACCATTACACAATCTAAACTTAACTTTACATTGATTTGATTTATAGAAATGCATTACTTACAGATTCTTGTGATGTGCTTGGCATTCCGTGCCAATTAGGAACGTGCTGATTTGGAACTGCTTCGGCTCGAAGTTCTTTTTTCAAAGGCAACCCTAATAATTCATTTTTCAGGTCTCTTTTGTAATCTTCAGGTAAAAAGTGAACTGAACATACACGTGAATTGTTAACGTTAAACTTCTCTCTTCGTTTGCAACGATTCACCCATTCCTGCTGCAGCAACTTATTTTTTGGGAAGCAATGGTATTTTATTCCAGACGATTTCCTTCCATTATTTTTGCACGTGGCAACAGAACAGACAAGATGATTTGTACTCATTATACGGGCACTTCAAGAAAAGGTGCGTACACATAAAAATCAATACATTTATGGCAAGCTTCCGTAAACGCTAACGAAGTAAATTCCATTCTGTCCGCTTAATGACGTCATAGCGCGCACAGCATCATGGGAATAAATCTCGGAACCTCGGGAATGGCATACCTTATAAAGGTACCTTGGGTAAACCCTTTGAAAGATTTGTGACATTCTGTGTTTTTAGTCCTAACTAAGTTTAATCGATGTGTATTATAAAATTTCGAAATAGAGAAACAGATATTGCATAGAGGTGGAGCCATAAAAATTGGCAGGCTTTAAACATTTATAGACATGGTCAAAAAGGAAAAGCTAAAATGGGAATCCAATCAGAATATACGGGTATCGATTTTAAGTAACTGAAAGCCAGTTGTATTTTAAATATTCACTTATCATACTGATTTTTTTCTAACAGCATTTTCATATTTTCATGTGTTTCCTTCATGTTCGTTGTACACACTAACGGGACAGAAGGAAAGTTGTTCCCATTGTGCAAAAGATCTCCGTTCAAACTAGTTTTCGAGGAATCTGTGAACAGTCTCCGCTGTATTGTTTCATGTTCACGATCAAATAGATCCATAACATCGCAAATATTATTACAATACACTTTCGTTTTCTCTGGAATTAAAATCTTCACATTCCCTTCCTGTCGGTTACGAAAGAAACACACTTTTGTGTCTTTCTGAAGGAGATTCCAACCTTTCAGCCTACTGTAGATACCAACAGTTCGACCTATTTTTTTCCACAATTTCAAATCCCGAACAAGATTGTTTAATTCACGTTGTGTTAGCAGATGAGGTTCACAGGAAGAGGCATCGAAAGTAGAATGACCTTGCATCTCATTTTGCACTTTGGTTGCTGCCTCATGTTCCCATCCATCTTCTATTTTCAAAGGTGTACGGCATTGTTGTACAGGCACTGGCATCACAGCAGATGGCAAATTTGGTTACTTTACTGTTTATTTGCATTAACTACTTATTCCTTTTACCTTTATAAAACAGAAATAACAGTCTGATGAATAATCTCGTGGTTAAGCTACAACCTTCCATTTACATTCAAGTCACATGAAATAAAAGGTTCCCTCCCCCTTTTCAATGGGATTCAGCCCTCCCTCGAAATAATATTTTCGTGCTTCATTTTGCGTCTATAAAGGTTAAACTGTTTGTTCTACCTCTGTTCGAAATCATTTAAAATACATTACTTATCACAGAAAAAATATCTGAAATTCGAAAAAGCAATAACTAAAAAATCTCATTGTGCAAACACTGTGGGTGATAGATAATTCTGAGTTCATATATGAATTCAGTGTAAAAGTTTAGATTAGAAACACAATATACGTTTCATGTGTCAAAAACTGTTCCCCAGTGTAATTAGTCCTTGGTGTCTTATCTACAATAACGGGTAATCTAAAAACCTACACAGAATTCTCCTGCTAGACTTTCAATTTGCAATCAGATGGTACTTTTTTTCCTTATTCATCAGTCTTGATAACGAAGTTCACATTGGCTTTACAAGAATGTAGCCATGAACTAAAACCATGGCTTGTCAATTAGCCACTTTCGAAAGGTGCATGATTTACCTTTATTTATACATCTTATTGATGTTCCATTTTATAAAAAGAATAATAACTCTTATATGGAGGTTTGTATAAGTATTTTTAAAGTTATGTTTAAAACAAAATTGCGAATTTATTGAAAGTGGAATAACTCAAGAGCTGTGTTACGTTATAGTAATATTGTTATCTGTTTCCGAGCTAGGTTTCACATTTCACGTTACTCTCAGGGTATTAGAGGTGTTGCCATATTCTGTTCTTTGAACATTTTCAAAGGAACGTAACATTCCAAAAGGCTGCGCTACGCCTTGATTTATTTTCCGCCATTACGTTTGATATATTTATGTTTGTATTTACTGTTAGTTATTGAGTTCATCGTCATGAAAGTTGTGTTGTGTAATATTCATTGTAGACAAGAGAAATACGAAATTCCTATTTCTCAAATGCCACACGTTTCATGCAAATCAGATTGTTGGTTCGTGTGATGCAGCTATTTACAATCGTTCGTCTTTAATATCAATATGGATTTTAAATCAATGTACTTTATATCAATTTCGTAAAAATAATTTTCATTATTACAAAATGTAGTAAAAATCAACTGCACCTGTCAATAATCCGAATCGACCCAAGAACCCACCCAAAGAAAGGTCTTTGTCAAACCGACAACGAAGTTACCAAGGTACCCAGTTCATCTGAACCAAAAATTAATCCTCTTTACATATACCAGAATGTTCCGGAAAATTTGGAGTATTGGGAACGTTTCTGAAACTAGCAACCTGACTGGATACATTGTTGTCACTATATCCAAGAGGCCGGTGTCATTCGCCGAAAGAGACAGATCCCCTTAGTCACAGAGTTAGAGAATACTCAATTTTTGGAAAGATAATTGAACTGAGATTATTGTGGATCAACGTACGATAATAGCGGTGAGGTTTCTGTAAATTGTAGTGATTAATACCAGGTGGTTATAATTAAAGTGACGGTGTTCAGAGTGGTACAGCACGGGCTGTAATGAGAGTAGCAGTCTGAAACTTCGTAGATATGATAATGAAGCAATGCGCTCGCGAATTATGCAAAAAAAAGTTCCAATTCTCGCCACCAGGGTAAAAAATGGCGCTGTAAGCAGTCAAAACGTGGAATTTTCCGTAACTCTGACGTCAAAGTCGGTGACATTGCCTAACCATTGTGTGAGCTCCCTGGTTGTTGTTGGTGACGCTTGTTGCTTTTTCCTTTAGTAATGTTCATGTAATTCGAATAGTGAAATTGTAGCGATATTTTATTACAAAGAGTATTGTTTTCTGCGATTTATATTGTTTTTTCTGTAACTATACCAAGTTTTGACTGCTTACAGCGCCATTTTTTACCCTGGTGGCGAGAATTGGAACTTTTTTTTTTTTTTGCATAATTCGCGAGCGCATTGCTTCATTAGCATATCTACGAAGTTTCAGACTGCTACTCTCATTACAGCCCGTGCTATACCACTCTGAACACCGTCACTTTAATTATAACCACCTTGTACTTCATTTACACTGTCCCAAGGGAGCTCACAGAGGCCATAATTTAAAGATCCCATAATTCTACCGCATAAGTAAATTGATGAAGATGCCGTGATGTTATATGGCTTAGTCTTACAGTAGACACAGGGAAATTTGACGACCAAAGTGGAGGTCTCGAAGAAGCGAACGAGCCACTCGAAATCTCTAGGACATCATTGGGCACCGCAAAGCGTGACTTTAGGATGGTGTTTGGCAGAAGATTCAAAAGAACACAAGTAAAGTTCGAACCACAAGTTGGAAGCCAGAAGAAAGAAAAAATCATGCAAATCAAATTGCATAAGCAATAAAGGAATTTAATATGAAATGTGACGTCATCAGAAAAGTTTCCAACTATACGAAGACCAAACAGAAAAAGATGTAACTACATATTATTTTCTAGTGATGGCGTGTTGAGAGTAAACGGATATTTTGGAGTTGTAAGAAGAATAGAATGGATAAGGTAAGGTGAAGTCCAAGACATGTATTGCCATCCTGGAGGTGCCAATTTTCCACGTACAGAAAGGGAATGTCAAATGACAACTGAATTTTCCAATTTTGTAAGAATGATAGTTCCCATTTTAATATCGAGGCCTTGAATCTGTTTAAAGAAGGAAATTATGAAACTTGGAAACTGGGAAGAAGACCTGATAAACAATTGAAAGGGTGTATCTGTAGAAAGTCTAGGACAAAAGAAAGATAACTAGAGAAAAGCGATTGAGAAGTAATGTTGTTAGATATAATATTGAATAAAGTAAGGAAGAAAAAAGAGAAAATAAAAGAATAGAACGAGAATTCCACAATCCTTTTGCCCGCCTAACAATACCTCAATGAAACATCGCAAGAAATTAAAACCGTAAAGCCGGATTTAGACGAAAGCTTTTCCTTTAACATTTTTGCTAGGATAAATGCTACGTATGTAAATGCTTCCAAAAATCTTATAGCAGGTAGCACTTTACACGAAAGCATTTCATGAAACATTTCGGTTAGCTGTTAAGATTACATTATATGATACATACAGCACGATAAGAACATCGAGTTACACCATATATGGCGAGTGCACGGTGTTTACAATTGAAAAAAAAAAATTCCATACGTGTACAGTAAACGTTGTAAAGTATATATTTAATCAGCGCCATGCTTCTCTAGCTAAAACCATTTAATACGGAGCGTAATTCCTCTCGGTTGAATAATTATCGTGTTTTAAAAATTTGAAGTGATACGTTGTTTACATCTCACGCGGCCTCCAATACAACTGTACTCGTGACATGGAGGTCGCTTCCGATTGGTTATGAGTAGGTGGAATGGGCGATCCTAGAACTACCCCTCCCCTCTTTTTCCTCACCTTAATGGATTTCTCTCGTAAGGCACGAGCAGTGTTGCCAACTTCTTACTCGAAAAATCACCAAGGTTTTTGTTTTATGCACTAAACTAACCTACAATGAGAGAAAAATGGAGAGAAGAAAAGCTCTGGTATTACTTTTTAAGCTATTTTTTATGCTAACTCGTTTTTTGACCCACATTTGAAATGACTTACGATATTTTCCTATAAGGCTACCTCTCTTTTACTGTAAGGCCCCCCCCCTTTCCCCTCTTTTTTAGTGTAATCTACTACGACCTGCTAATAGGCTTTTGCTCTCAGCGTAATCCGTTTTTTACGGGGGCTAAACTAACCTACAATAAAAGAAAATTAGACAGAAGAAGAAAAGCTCTGACATCAGTTTTTTTTAAGCTATTTTTTACCTTCGGCAAATTTTGCTAACATCGTTCTTTGACCTATATTTGAAATGACTTACGATATTTTCCTATAAGGCCGTCTCCTCTTACTGTAAGGCCCCTCAGTGTAATCTACCACGACCTTGCACTCTCAGCGTAATCTGCCACAATGTTTTGTTATTAAAACTCTCAGGTGTGATCTTCTACAATGTGTGTGTGTGATAATCAAAATTTATTTTTTGTTAAGGAAATCCCTGGCCCCCAAAAAAAGAAAAATATCCCGCCAGGGGTGCGTGGTGCCCAACACAGTTCTAATGGCCACGGCTAACAAAGTCGTGCCTTTGTAGAGTTTCATGGGGTTTTTTTTTTAACCCCCCCATAACTCCCTACAGAGGACCTCCGTGTGTAATGTGTGTGTTTTATGAATAAAGAGAAGAAAAAATTTTGGTTAAGAATAGAAAGTGTAAGAAGTAAAAAAGTTTCCGTAGGGTGCTGCATCTGAAAGAAAAAAAATATCCTCAAAATAGTGTACATAATATGATAGAAAAATATAAAAAAAGTGTGAATGCAAAAATTAGTGTGAATGATTGTTTTTTTTAAAAAAACGATAGAAAAATATAAAAAAAATGTGAATGCAAAAATTAGTCTGAATAATTGTTTTTTTTTAAAAAAAATAAAAAGTGGTGCAAGAAATAATACGCATTTTTTTGATGTAGAAGTCTAATGGTGCGAGCAGATTTCTTCCTCGTCATGACATCCCCATTCTCGGGTGTGGATGTTGCAGTCCAGTAGCCTCAATTTGGTGTCGTGGGGATCAAGCGCCACTTTGTTGATTGTGGATGTACGCAACTGGTCGATGGTGCTCGTGATCCGATGTTCGGTCATGCGTTTGATTTTTTTGTCGAACAAGCACGACTTGTAATGTTCTACGGTCAGTTTGTTTGTGCTCGAACGCCCCACCCCCTTTGCTTTTTTTATTTCGGTCTCGTCGTGGATTTTGATGGCGTACATTTTCGCTCGAAGACCAGCAAACTCTGTGATGATGCGGCCGTTGACTTCATCCTTCATCTTCCCGATCGTCATTTTCTGGCTGTCGTTGAAGAGAGCGTGATCTTTCGGATAGTTAGAGAAGTCGAAATGCTGGCTCATGTTTTTCAGATCTTCGTATAGATCGTCGGTGTGGATGTTGTACACCAAGCTGTCCGTGTCGGTGTACGCCACCTCGATCGCCTCTCCATAGCGTGGTTTCATGATGTCGTAGTGAAACTTGTACATGGCCAGCTTTGACAACTCGAGGATCGCGACTCCCACGGCGATTGGTTTGTCGAATGTTATGTTTCTGAGAGCACGTTCGATCAATACCAACGTGTCGCTCAGTATCGTGAAGTTCTTGTACGTGGGCTGAGCGACGAGCTTGTTTATTTTCTTCGGGTCGGAGACCAAGTTGATATTTCTTCTTTTCCTCGCATCTTCCATGCTCTTGCCGTAGATGCTGTTGTTCATTAATTTGTATAGGTCTTTGTCTGCGGAAGAAGAAGCTGATGCTCGACGTTGAGTGTTGCCGTCGATATAGGGTGCTAGCCACCTGGTCTGTCTAAACTTCAATCCCGAGTGCACGTGCGTCAAAACCAATCCATGCTGGAGGTAGAATTGTAGGAGACGATAATGCACCACGTAATTCTTTTTGCTCTTGAAGGTGAGCATCAGCTTCTTCTCCGGAGCCGATTCCATCACAGGTGCCATCGCAAATCCATGGTGTTCTCGATGAAGCGATGCAGGATATTCCAAATCTACTTTCAGGAAACATCCATTTTCATGATCTTCGCCCCATTCCAAACAATCTTGAAGTTCCTGCTCGCTCATCCATTCGTATTCTCCGATGGGCAGAGTCTCGGACATGGCATAACCATACAGGTTGTTCATGTCCCAGTATGCCAAGAAGTTTGTCGGTTTCTCTGCATCGAAATCGACAACATATGAATTGTTGGCTTTGACGTATCGAAGGGGGCACTGGACGATTCCACCGCGTTTTGCCTCTTCGACAAACAAAAGTTGATTGACGTTCTTGATGAGTTCTATCTTCACCTTCGTGGATTTTAACATTGCCTGCCAAGAATAACCCGGTGTGGTGTAGCTGAAAGCGGGGTCCAAACCATATGCTGCCATTCCTCTCGAGCGATGGAGATGAAAACGGTCGCTCAATAGCGTAACATCCAGTTTCAGATACACATCGTGATAGTCGGCCATGGTTTGACAAGAGAATGTAGACCACACGAGCTGAGCATGATGGTAGTCCTCTTCGCTGCAACGGGTGTCGCTAAGACGACTGTAGAATGCTTCTCTCGGTGGTAACGATGTATCTGAGAATTTGGAAGCATCCGTCATGTATTCGTACGGGTAAACACCCTTGCGTCTCAACAGTGCTAAATGTTGGTCGCCGAAACATTTCCTGGTGGCGATCAAATCATCGTCGGTGAGTTGAGACGCAAGTGTCGCCAAACTCGAAGACAGAAAGTTGTAGGAGTCCAAGAAGCGAATTTCTACGTGATTGCCATTTCCAACGTCCACCTTCTTGCTGAATGAAATGAATTTCTCATTGGTGCGAGCTATGACGCTAATGGGTTGAGCGTCGCATCCCATCTCCTTTATGAAGATTTTGGCGTCGTAGCCCTCCAAATTGTGAATGAATACTGGAATAAAATTCGGTTTCTTGATTTGTAGATTACAGTTGTTACACAGGGGGGCTACATATTTTCCTGTGTGATGGTTATGGTGGCGAACTTTGACATTTTCGAGGGTGAAGTTACTTTCGCACACACCACACTGAGAGGCAAGGTCGTATGCTTCCTCCTCTTCCTGGGTAAGAGGCTCCATTGCTTTGTCTTCTCTTAGTAGAGGAGCGAATTGTATGGCCATCCGTTTCAAGGTTTGAACGAATATTTGTGGAGCATCATTGCCACGATGTAAAATAAGATTGTCTGTGTTGTTGACTATCAATCCAAAAGCGCAGGCTTCGTGATGTAGAATTTCGGTGGTGCTCGATGTGCTGGGATTCGGTTCGCATGTGGCGAGCGGAAGTTGGAAACTTTCAAAGTCGGCGCATATCACCAAGGGATGCCAGAGTAACGCCTTGTAGTTGGAAAATGACATGTCATGAGAAGGCATTTTGATAGCCGTAGCCGGATGTTTACTGCACATTTCATGATGATCTTGGAGTTCTTCATCAGCATTTTTTTTCCCTCGACCGTAGAATATACTCAGGCATCTGTCGCATACTTGAATTTTATGTTGATGTGTGGTAATTTGACTTCTTATTAATTTTGGAAGATTCTGGATTAGACAGTAATGATAATTATCATCATCTTCGATCAGGAGTAATCTGATGACGCGATTACTTTTAATGTTGCTGTGTCTGAGTACGTAGATGGTGTTGTTTTTGTCTAATCCGAAGATGTGTACTGCTATATTTTCGTTTTTATCTGTCTTGTACTGTGCCTCAAATTTACTAATGTCTCGTAGATTTACGGGGTAATTAATGCCAGCCATAGGTTTTTCAAATTCTGAGAGATATTCTGGCTTGTTGTAGTGGTATAAACGATGTTTGTTATTATTGGCTGGGTGATGATCGGCAATGATGCACCACAAAAAGCATCTGTTATCTTCATTTTGAATGTTGATGATGGCTTTTTTACCGGCTATTTCCCGAGGCAAATCGATGTAGCTGGATGCTCCCATCGGGTTGTATCGTGCCACCTTCAAAGTTAAAGTGTGAGGTGAACCGCAAAGTGTCCAACCCGATCCACGTTGTTCGAAAGTCTCGTGCTTGTTCAACAAAGCGTCAAACATCTGGCTGCAAATGGCATCCACCTTATCGACGTCGGCGGCGTGGAGGCTCTTTACACCAGTGTAATGATGGAAAGTTTCTCGCTCTTTTTTTACGTTTTCATACATGACGGAAACGATGAGGTGGATTTTCAACGAGCATTGCAACAAAGCTTCGGTGATAGACGAAATTAACTTGGTTTTGACCGAGCGAAAAAAGTTGTTTAGATCAGATGTTTCTTCAGATTGGAAAGTCTCCTCGATTAAAATATTTCTAATATTTTCGCCGGCACTCTTCTGCTTTTTTCGTGGCGCTTGATCGTCAACATCGAGCTCTCTCTTACTTGATCCTTCCCCATGCACATCCTTCCGATGTCTACTCAAGTGAGAGATGGATATATATTTCCCACATTGGTCGCATGCACGTTTCGCTTGCTTCTTCTCCATTTTTTTGCTAAGAAAAAAATGAAGTTACTAAATTGCACACATTTTTTTGTGGTGTTATTTATATTAGACCCCGAAACCCATAAATGATCTACCATAGATAAAGTTACTATTTGTAGTAATTATTTATATTAGACCCCCAAGCATAAATAATCTACCATGGATGAAGTTACTATTTGTGGTGTTATTTATATTAGACCCCAAAACCATAAATGATCTATCATAGACGAAGTTACTATTTGTGGTGTTGTTTATATTAGATATGTTCTCAATTTTTTTCTTAAATAACCAGCATGAATCTCTTTGGTTTTCGAAAACAAACCAACATGGAGGCTGTACACCGCACGACGACAGATCTACCTTCCATGTTAACTAAACTCAATGGTCTGTTGATCATTCACCTCAACAGCATTTGGACGAAATTAGATGACGATGTGGGCAAGATGTTTTATGTTTTTAATAATAATTTACATTTCTACGAAATTCCGATCGATGGGAAACTTCAAATCACCGTGAATCCGGAAAACGCAGGCGAAATCAAAATTTCTACCGGCAAGAACATTTTTCGAATCAAGCACGACAAGATGCTTTCTAACATTACGTACGATGTGTCTGCAGGAGATTATCTTTACGTTCAACTCCTAGGAGATTACGATAAACTTATTCCTCTCTTCGTAGAATTACGAATCGTCTATCCTATTATAAATAACCGTTAACCAAAAATGCCTAACGACATTTTCGGCAACACCAAGCGTGTAGACCATGCAGAAGAGATTCTCATGTTGGACATTCGAGTTAAGAAGTTGAGGACCGATTTGATTGCTTTGCAGGAAACCTTAAACAAAAGTTTAGAGTCGGAAATCGCTACGCTCCAAACGTAATGTCTCGACCCCATTCTGAAAATCGATTCCGAACTGAAAACGCTGATAAAAAATTATGTCGACGTACCTTCTTACGACAACGTTCAAAATATACAGTTGAGCGTGGATTCGCTTCAAAATGATTTGGCCAAATTACAGCAATTTCAAGCGAAAAATGAAGATTTGGAAAAATTGAAACTCGAAATCGAAGAACGAACTTCCGCAATAGAAAAGAATTTCACTGAACTTCAAACCGTCGTGAACGATATAGACGCAGAACGCTTGCATGTCGTCGTTTCCAAATTACAAGAAGAATTCACCAGCACGTTGGAAGAAATTAAATCCAAGTTGCAGACTTTGGAAGATACAATGACGAACCTACCATCGTCGGACGAACTGCAGGTCATCGGTAAAAGCGTCGCGAACATAAAAATTCAATTGGAGGCCTATCAAGATTTCGAACACATTCAAACCACCATCGCTACGCTTCAGGCGTCTCTGGAGTTGATCAACGAAGAAATTAAAAATATTCACGCTGAAGCAAGTGTGTTGACGAGTATTCAGGACACGTTAATCACGGTTCAGCAGAAGATCGAATATTTAGAAAATTTGAACGTCGAATCCAATCTTGCTCATTTTCATCACGTACTCGACAACATACAGGGTGACTTGGAATCGTTACGGACGAGCGTACCTTCGAGCGAAGATTTGGAAAAATTGAAAACGGCGGTGACGGCACTATCCGAATCGAGCGACATCAAAAGTTCGTTGAGCGATCTCGAGAGTAAAGTGGCCAATCTGCCCACCTCCAAAGAATTACATGCTTTGAAAAGAAACATATCACGTATGCTGAAACGATTGGAAACGGAAACGGCGAACGTGGAACAGATTCGAGACGAACTTGCTTCGCTGGTGTCGACGCTGCCCACTTCGCAGAGCGTCGCCGATCTTCACACGCAGTTTACAGAGATGCGAAGCATCGTGAACGATCTTACCGAGAAAAGTTCGAAATTGAATCAAGTCGAGAACCTTCAGAGTATTGTCGTCAACATCAGAGATCAAGTTGGAGTAGTAGTCCAGTTTAGAGAGTTCAACGCCTTCTTTTGGGGCTCGGTGGGGCTCGCAGTGTTGCCAACCGCTTATTCGAAAAAATCACCAAGGTTTTTGGTCTAACCTAACCTAAAACAGCAAGGAGTTGGCAATTTTGCTTGAGAGTTCACAAACCGGAAGTGGGGGGCTCGGTGGGGCTTGCAGTGTTGCCAACTTCTTACTCGAAAAAATCACCAAGGTTTTTTTTGGTCTAACCTAACCTAAAGCAAGGAGCTGGCAATCTTGCTTGAGAGTTCTGCAACCGGAAGTGGGGCTCGCAGTGTTGCCAACACCTACTTGAAAAAAAAAATCACCAAGGTTTTTCTTGGTCTAACCTAGCCTAAAGCAAGGAGCTGGCAATCTTGCTTGAGACTTGCGTTACAGTGCATAAAGCAAGGTTGCCAACCTACTGGTACTTTTGCCATAGCCTTTTACAAAAAAGAGAGAGAAAAGAGGGAGGGAAGAGTTAAACGGCCGACGGCCTACCTACAGCTTTTTTGTCTAACCTAACCTAAAGCAAGGGGCTGGCAACTTTGCTTGAGGTTTGCTTTACAGTGCATAAAGCAATTTTTGCCAACCTACATATACTAAACAAAGAGAGCCGGCACTGCCGTAAAAGAGAGAGGGATGGATGGATGGTAGCGCAGTATGTGTGTGCGTGTGTGTGTGTATAATATGTAGCATTATTAACTAGAGTGTGTTGGCAACTTGCTTATAACTAAAAAAAATAGAGATGCCAATGTTGCTGTAAGATAAAGAGAGAGACTAAGCTGGCAACAGTGGTGAGCGAATACGTATTATTTCCAAGTCCCGAGCGCCAATGTATATCATGATTTTTGCAAACCTCTCTCGCGGCAACGATGTGCCACACACATACGTACGTACTTCTTTTTATTTCTGTATTTTCATCTACTGAAGTGACTGAAGGGGCAAGCTGAAAATCTGTAGTCAACTCAACCATGTAAAAATTTTGGGTGGGTGACTGCGGGAAGCCATCAATCACAGCTTATCTACAATTTTCATCGACTGTTGGGGGTGACTGACAGGATAAGCTGAAAATCTGTGGTCAACTCAACTGTGTTGTGTGGAAACTTGGGCGGGTAACTATGGGAAACCATCAATCACACAACAGGAAGCTGTCAATTGCCTGGGGTGTGACTGCAGGAAGCTGTCCATCGAGTTGATGGTATCATTACTCGACAAAAATCAAGATTATTTGTTACTGCCGGAAACTGTGCAAATTCTCAGCTTTTGCGACGGCTATGTGATTGACAGCTTCCTGCAGTTGCACCCAGACTGTGCGATAAACTCAACGATATTTTTTTCCTGGATTGTACTAAAGGGCACACAAGATTCAAGATGGGTGACTACAGGAAGCAATCACTCACACAGCTGTCATAAATTCTGTACGAAACAAGTTCTACTTGTTTCCGGTAGAATACAGCTGGGCGTCAACGATATTTTTTCTAGGAAAGGGCGTTCACGCATAGCTCGAACCAACCTTGAAAGTTTAGCTGCCGGCAGGTATAAGTTTCTATTAGAAACCTCGCGCACATCAGTTACAGTCGAGTATTGCTACTAGATAGTTGTATAAAAGTGTTTGCTATATCAAGTGGAATATCAAGTGTAATAGAAACCGAATTAGTTTGGTCTGTCAGGTGAATACCATATCAGCATAAGTTATATACACACAAGTAGCTTGACCAGCTATAAAACTAAAATTTACGCAATTATACTACTGTTTCGTGTGTGTTAAATTGCTAGCAGCTTTTTGTAGGTAAGTTTTGTTTTTTTTTATTATTTTTTACATGTGTGTGTGTTAATAATAATTGCAAGTGGTGTCAGTGAACAGAAAGTGTTGTCTTCATTAAACAACGAAATTATACTAAACAAAAAATATGAGCATATATAACATGCGCTTAAAAAAAACTATTCTTCATTGCGAATAACATAACTGTTAGTTATGATCATGTTAGTTTACTTATAGTGGATAGTATTGACGCGTGTACACTGGGTTGGATTTGATGTTTTAAGTCTATTTTATGTACAGTAAGGTTAATCGGGACTGGACCTACAGTTTCAAAAACCACTTATACGGATATTAAACTTTCAATTACAAAACTATTACAGTACTATTGCAGAGGCTAGTGGAAGTACTGATAGATTTGATGTTTTAAGTCTATTTTATGCACGTAAGGTTAATCGGGACTGGACCTACAGTTTCAAAAACCACTTGTGCGGATATCAAACTTTCAATTACAAAACTATTACAGTACCATTGCAGAGGCTAGTGGAAGTACTGATAGATTTGATGTTTTAAGTCTATTTTATGTACAGTAAGGTTAATCGGGACTGGACCTACAGTTTCAAAAAAAACCACTTGTGCGGATATCGAATTTTTGATTACAATGCTACCACTACACCATTGCAAAAAAAACTAATGGAAGTACATAGTTATTCGAATCTAATTTATTTAAAATATTTAGTTTTTTTTTTATGCAGGCTTATTGATTTTTAAACCTAATGTTAAATAAAATCCGACAATTATATCCAAATATACTTATGGCTACAACGAGCATTGAGATTTTTTTTGCTACGTAAACAAAATAGTCGACATGCCAAATATGAACAGGCTATATAGATTTGAGAGATGGATAGGAAGAAATTAATTAAAATTTAATTTCATGATTACAACACGAACTTAATAATTGATTGATTTAGTTTATTTTAACTTCGCATTTTGTGCCTCTTAGCTAATTTGCGAAGATTGGGGATGAGTGATGAAATGGACATTCACAAACCATAGGAGCCGAGAAAATCAATGTCTTGGAAAATGTCTTAAGACAAATATCTTAATCTTTAAGAAAGTCGACTTCCGGTATCTCAAGATGTTACTTCCGGTCTGTCAAGAAAATTTTCTTAAGACAAAAATCTTAAGACGTTTTCCAAGACATTGATTTTCTCGGCTCCTAATTGAGCTAGGATGATGATTTTAGGTTTGTTGGATAGGATTCGACGAGAACTATTCGACTAGCAAATAAAATCGTTTCTACCCCCTCAAGTTTCGAAAATACAGACAATTTTTTTTTATTTTTTTGAGAAACTTGATTTGCCGGCTTAGTTTTTGCCCTAATTCGAAAATTTTAATAGCATTCGATACAAAATTAGAAGTACTCTACAACTTATTGGAGGGGTGATGACTACTGCCTGCTGTTTTCGAGTTATTTTGGATTAAAATTTCAAGATGTAATTTCTAAGATGTTTTGTAATTCATCAACTATGGGTTGTAGGAAAACGATTCTTGCTCTATCTGCTATTGCTCGACGAATACTATAAACATAAATAATGCTTATGGTTTGATTTTTAAAATGGCGAGCGGAAAATAACTATGTTTTCTGAAATTATAATTTATACTTCATACGCCAAAAGGGCTGAGGGTTAGAAAAAAAAAAAAGATTGTTTGGTAGAATTATGCACACATAATATTTTTGTGTTTTCTATACACAAGCTTAATTATTTTTTTTCAATTATTTACAGGATTTATTAAGAAGCAAGAAGTAGCATAAATAGCACACTCCCACCAAACCCAACACTATTGTGAATTATTGCACAGTATTTATTTTGTAGCACTCCACTATATATATATAATAACATACCCACAAATATTTTCAACAAAATGCGCTCCATGAAAAGTTGCCCTGTGTGCAAAATAAGCATATCAAGCAAACATTTTGCAAGACATTGTCGCACCTGCGTGCCAGGCAAGCATTTGGCTGCCACCGAACCATGTCCCAGGTGCGGTATACATATTACTATTGATAATTTGAAGAGGCATATAACATCATGCAAAATTGTCGTCGAAGCACCTGTTCCACAACCGTCGACCAGCTCGACCAAGAGGAAAGCGGAAGCCGACTCGCCACCATCCGCCAAACGCGTCAAGCCTGTGACAAAAACAAACCAGTCTGCTTTCCAGCAGTTGTTAGAGGATTTTGTCATCACTTCGGAGGGCTCATGCGACGTGCGTAGCTTTTTGGAGAACGTGCGAGCCGAAATCATTTCCATCCTCGGCGATGTGCTTGCAATGCACTCCACCAAATTCTACGCATCGCTACGTTGCCAGTACAAGAAACCGTCCGACGAAATTTACAGCTTCTGCCACAACACCAAGGCGAAGACGCTGCATCTGGCGGATGTCGACAACCTCGAGGTCATCTACAACCAGTTTACCGATGAGCTGGTGGCAAAACAGGAAGAACATCAAGCTAAAGGCTCGGGGGGTTCGCTGTGTGGCGAGCCTCACGAACTGTGCGTCAAACTTTGCAAGTTCATACCTCTCTCCGCCTCCAGCTACGTCCCCTTACCACCTACCATTGCGGCAAAAAGGGCCGTCCTGAACATTCAGAACAGTGACGCCAAGTGCTTTCTCTGGTCAGTGCTTGCAGCATTACACCCTGTCCACTGGAAAAACCATCCACACCGAGTTAACCACTACATACCCTACGAGGCAGAGCTGGAAGTTGCGATGGCTGGGATCGACTACCCGGTAGAGGTCACGGACATTCGAAAGTTTGAGGCCCGTACACACAACCCTCGGTTGGCCATCAATGTTTACGGTCTCACTGACGAAAATGCGGTGTACCCCATCCGGGTGAGTGACGTAAACGTTGATGGTGCGCAGGAAATTCACCTTCTGCTCATCAAAGACGAGACCAATCACCACTACACCCTCATCCGTTCCCTCTCCCGGTTGGTGTCGAGCCAAACAAGCAAGCATCATGGTAGCATAGAAGTTTGTCGCAGGTGCTTGTCAACTTTTGACAATCAAGAACAACAGGACTACCAACATGTTCGAGGCTCCAACATCGCTGCAGAGAAGCTTGCCAGCCACAAGATCTACTGTAGTAACAACGAGCCGGGTGTGGCAGTCTTGCCCAAACCTGGCACTGTGGAGCGTTTCCACATGCACGGTGCCATGGTAGAACATCCCGCTATCATCATCGCGGATTTTGAAGCCTTCCTCAAACCCCTGTCTACTTGCGATCCCGACCCTGAAGTTTCTTCCACCACCCCTTACCAACTCCACGAGGCTTCGAGTTATGCATACGTTGTGGTGCGACGAGACCAGTACATTGCCCCCGAGCCCTACGTGTACCGTGGTCCCGACGCAGCCAAACACTTCCTCGAGAGGATGGTTGTCGAGGCCAACGAGATAGGGAAGGTACTGTTGGCCCCCAAGTCTATGCTCCCACTGTCCCCCGACGATCAGCGTAGACACGACGAGTCCATCGCTTGCCCTGTCTGCGTCAAGGAGTACACCGCCAACAACCGTAAAGTCCAACACCATGATCACTTTGACGGTAGGTATGTTGGCTCTTGGTGCAACGGATGCAACCTCATGGCCCGGGACCCGCGATTTATCCCTGTGTTTTTTCACAATGGCTCGGGATACGACTTCCACCACCTCGTCAAGCATCTTGGGTACGACGACATGCGAATCAACGTCCTGGCGCAGAACGAGGAGCGTTACATTAGCTTGAGTAAGTGGGTGCGAATCCCAGGATCACACTCTACCGTCGAGCTTCGCTTCCTCGACTCCCTGAGGTTCCTCCCGGCCAGACTCGATGCTCTCGCGGGGAAGCTCAGCGACGAGCAAATACTCATCACCTCTGCGAATTTTCCGAACTTGGACGTCGGTCTCTTCAAGCGTAAGGGAGTCTATCCCTACGAATACGTCACAGATCCTTCCAAGTTCGCAGAGACGTCGCTACCTCCTCGAGCAAACTTCTACAGTCAGCTGCGAGGGTCGGGCATCTCTGAGGATGACTATCACCACGCCCAGTCCATGTGGCGCCAGCTGGGCTGTCGAACTCTTGGGGACTACCACGACGCCTACCTCAGACTTGACGTGACGCTCCTCGCCGACGTGTTCCAGACGTTCCGTGCGACCGCAATGAAGATCTACAAGATGGACCCCGCCTACTTCTACAGTCTCCCCGGACTGGCGTGGTCGGCCATGTTTCTGGTGACGAAGATCAAGCTGGAGCTTCTTTCGAACGTGGACATGATGCTGTTTGTGGAACGCGCCGTGCGGGGTGGAATGGTCCAGGTGTCGCAGCGACACTCGCGCGCCAACAATCACCACATGGCCACCGGCTACGACCCCTCACAACCGTCCAGCTACATCATGTACACGGACGTCAATAACCTCTACGGACACTCCATGATGCAGCCACTCCCTTTTAGAGGCTTCGAGTGGGCTGACCCTTCCAACTTCGACGTCGAAAGCTTCGACGATTCGGAACATGGGTTCTTCGCCGAGGTGGATCTTGAGTTCTCCGAGAAGCTGCAGGATTTGTTCTGCGATCTTCCCCCTGCACCCGAGTTCAAGTGTCCACCCGATTCCAACCAGAAGAAGCTCGTCATGGATTTCGAGCCCAAAGAGCGTTATGTCCTGCACTACCAGAATCTCCGGTGGTTGATGCAGCGAGGGGTCACGGTCTGCGCAGTTCACCGCATCCTCAAGTTCGAGCATTCTCCATGGTTGAAGCCATATATTGAAGTCAACACCAAACACCGCACTGCAGCCACGTCCGAGCTTGATAAGGATTTCTTCAAGCTTATGAACAATGCGGTGTTTGGCAAAACTATGGAGAATGTACGGAATCGCATGGACATAAAATTGGTAACGAGGAAAGCACAATGTCGCAGGCTCGTAGCGAACCCGTTATTCAAATCGAGGACCATTTATAATGAGCAGCTTGCTCTGGTGCATATGAGGAAGAGAGAGGTGAGGCTCGACAAGCCAATTTATGTTGGTGCCTCAGTATTAGACCTGAGCAAGCTGCACATGTTCGAGACGTACTACGACATATTACGTCCACAATATAGCCACAACATCTCGCTTCTCTACACGGACACGGACAGCTTGGTGTACCACGTTCGCACGGACGACGCGTACGGGGATATAGCCACAGCTCCATTTTTGGTTAACCTCTTCGACACCTCGGGCTATCCCCAGCCGAACCAGTACGGCATCCTGCCCCGAAACAAAAAAGTGCCTGGCAAACTCAAAGACGAGAAGGACGGTGATGTAATTCTCGAGTTTGCAGGTCTTCGCGCCAAGGCCTATGCCATCAAAGCCGAGGGCAGCGTTACCAAGAAGGCCAAGGGTGTCGGCAGACAGGTGGTTCGGGAGCATCTCGCATTCGAGGACTTTGTCGATTGCCTCAAGACCAGGTCGTCGGTTCTAAGAGAAGAACAACGCATCCAGAGCGTCGGCCATATCATCACCACAAACAAAGTTAGAAAAATTGCCCTGGATCCCAACGACGACAAGAGGTGCGTTCTCGAGTGTGGTATTCACACATTGCCGTGGGGGCACTATCGCTTAGCAGAAAGCAAAACCTGCAACATATGCCCACCTTCAACAGAAGATTCATAAAAAACAAAAACAAAACAAAAAAAATCATGTTGTTAGTTATTACAAAAAAACATTGACTGTCATTACAAAAAACTTTGACCGTATTCTTAAATAACCAGCATGCCTATGAATTTGTTCGGTTTCAAAAAACAGATCATTATGGAAACCATACCAGATCATGAAGTCTTACCTTCCGTGTTACCTAAACTCAACGGTCTGTTGATCATTCATCTCAACAGCATTTGGACGAAACTGAATGACGATGTGGGCAAGATGTTTTATGTTTTTAATAACAATTTACATTTCTACGAAATTCCGATCGACGGGAAACTTCAAATCACCGTGAATCCGGAAAACGCAGGCGAAATCAAAATTTCTACCGGCAAGAACATTTTTCGAATCAAGCACGACAAGATGCTTTCTAACATTACGTACGATGTGTCTGCAGGAGATTATTTTTACATGGAACTCCTCGGAGATTACGACAAACTTATTCCTCTCTTCGTAGAATTACGAATCGTCTATCCTATTATAAATAACCGTTAACCAAAAATGCCTAACGACATTTTCGGCAACACCAAGCGTGTGGACCACGCAGAAGAGATTCTCATGTTGGACATTCGAGTTAAGAAGTTGAGGACCGATTTGATCGCTTTGCAGGAAACCTTAAACAAAAGTTTAGAGTCGGAAATCGCTACGCTCCAAACGCAATGTCTCGACCCCATTCTGAAAATCGATTCCGAACTGAAAACGCTGATAAAAAATTATGTCGACGTACCTTCTTACGACAACGTTCAAAATATACAGTTGAGCGTGGATTCGCTTCAAAATGATTTGGCCAAATTACAGCAATTTCAATCGAAAAATGAAGATTTGGAAAAATTGAAACTCGAAATCGAAGAACGAACTTCCGCAATAGAAAAGAATTTCTCAGAACTTCAAACCGTGGTGAACGATATTGATGTAGAACGCTTGCATGTCGTCGTTTCCAAATTACAAGAAGAATTCACCAGCACGTTGGAAGAAATTAAATCCAAGTTGCAGACTTTGGAAGATACAATGACGAACCTACCATCGTCGGACGAACTGCAGGTCATCGGTAAAAGCGTCGCGAACATAAAAATTCAATTGGAGGCCTATCGAGATTTCGAACACATTCAAACCACCATCGCTACGCTTCAGGCGTCCTTGGAATTGATCAACGAAGAAATTAAAAATATTCACGCCGAAGCGAGAGCGTTGACGAGCATTCAAGACACGTTGAGCACGGTTCAGCAGAAGATCGAATATTTAGAAAATTTAAACGTCGAAACGAATCTCGCTCATTTTCATCACGTACTGGACAACATACAGGGTGACTTGGAATCGTTACGGACAAACGTGCCTTCGAACGAAGATTTGGAAAAATTGAAAACGGCGGTGACGGCACTATCCGATTCGAACGACATCAAAAGTTCATTAAGCGATCTCGAGAGTAAAGTGGCCAATCTCCCCACCTCCAAAGAATTGCACGCTTTGAAAAGAAACATATCTCGAATGCTGAAACGACTAGAAACGGAAACGGCGAACGTGGAACAGATTCGAGTCGAAATTAGTTCGCTGGTGTCGACGCTGCCCACTTCCCAGAGCGTCGCCGACCTTCACACGCAGTTTACAGAGATGCGAATCATCGTGAACGATCTTACCGAGAAGAGCTCGAAATTGAATCAAGTCGAGAACCTTCAGAGTATTGTCGTCAACATCAGAGATCAAGTTGGAGTGCTGGAATCAACGCAGGAATCAACGCTGACCTCTTTCGGTGCCAAGTTGCAAGAACTCAACGAAAGCTACAAGCAGTTGAACGTGGAAGTAAAAATCAAACCGTCATTTTCTACCGTAACGGATACCATAGTCGAACATTTGTTTCCCGTACAAAACACGCTGGGTCAGCTTCACAGCAACCTCGTTAGCGTCGATACTAAATTTGCTAAACTGCATTCTCTGCAAGCCATCGAAATCAACAGCATACCCAATCAACAAAGAATCTCCACGTTCGTCGAAGGTAACAAACTGTACATGTTGCATCCTTATCATCCGTACTACAAGTTTCTCCTCGATGGCACGATTCAGATAAACGAATTTTCGTACTGGTCTCACGGTAGAAAAGCTAGCGTTCCCACCATGACTTTGATATCGAATCGTGGTGTCCAGAAAGCAGGAAACATTCCTCTGGCACGTTGGAACGAAACGCGCAACATATATGAAATACACGAAGACGAAGATCTCACCGTTTTCGACGTGAGTGCCGGCGATAAGCTGATCATTCAAAACACGAGCGAAGTGCCACCCTCTTTGAATCCCATCACGCTTGTGCTTCTCTTGAAACGTAATCTCTAAAAAAATGTCTAGGCAAGCCATCGTCGAAGAATTGCATAAACCTGCACGCCGCAACTACGAACGTTTGGCTGTGGTAACCAAGGGCATCGACGACCTCTGGCAAAGTGACCTCGTGGAGATGAGTAGCGGCAATTTGAAAAACATACATAAATTGAACAAGGGCAACAAGTACCTTCTCACCGTCATAGACACGTTTTCGAAATTCGCATGGGCTCTACCTTTGAAGGCGAAAACGGGGACATGCGTCACGGAAGCATTCAAGACAATTTTTCGCGAAAGCGGTGGCAGACGACCACGGTTTCTGCAAACAGACAACGGTAAAGAATTTTACAACGCCGTATTCCAAAAGTTTATTCAAAAACACAAGATTCGACATTATTCGAGCTTCAGTCACATCAAGGCCAGCATCGTGGAAAGATTCAATCGAACCTTGAAAACACACATGTGGTCACGCTTCACGCTTCGGGGAAATTACAAATGGGTCGACATCCTGCCGGAACTCGTTGACACCTATAATCACACACGGCACAGAACGATAGGCATGAAGCCAGTTGACGTTACCAAGTCCGACGAGCAGCGTTTAATTTCTACCGTTTACTGTCCAAAGTACACACCCACGACAAAAAAAGCTAAATACAAAATTGGAGACCGGGTGAGGATCAGCAAATTCAAACGCACCTTCGAGAAGGGATTCACAAAAAATTGGAGCACGGAACTCTTTACGGTGGTTCGAGTTTTACCTGGAAACCGACACACGTATATAATAAAAGATAGTAGCGGCGAGATTTTGAAAGGAAGATTTTACGAAGAGGAACTCTCTAAAACGAAACACCCTGACACGTACCTCATCGAGAAAGTATTGCGTAGGAAAGGTGACAAACTGTTTGTCAAATGGCTGGGACTTCCGGAAAAGAGTTGGATCGACGCGGACGAAGTGATCTTGTGAGTACGTGGAACGTGGTGAAGCGTCTACCGGATCCGGAAAGTCAAACGAGAAAAGAAAAGAACGGCGAGTTGCTTCCCGACAGCATCCGCTGTCTGATCGTAGGTCCTTCGGGGTGTGGGAAAACGACACTGCTCGTGGACAATTTTCTCCTCGCACCGAATTGGTTAGATTGGAAGAACAGGCACCTGTACGTGTTCTCGAAAAGTTTGGAGCAATCCAAATACCAACAACTGATGAAACTGTACGATGGTCTGGACATTGCAACGTTTGCTTCGGAAATAAAACCACTCGACGATTGTCGTGAAAATTCAGTCGTCGTGTTCGACGACGCCATCCTGGAAAATCAAAATGAAATTCGCAACTTTTTCACGCAAGGTCGTCACAAAGGAATGGATTGTTTTTACCTAGCTCAAACGTTTTCCAAAATTCCAAAACAGTTAATACGCGACAACGCTAATTTCATATGTTTGTTTCGTCAAGATCACACCAACCTCAAGCACGCGTACGATGACTACGTAGGCGGAGACATGAACTACAATCAATTTTCGGAAGGCTGCTCTACTTGCTGGAATGGTGACGATTTCGGATTCGCGACGATCGACATGACGAGAAAACCCAACGACGGAAAATACAGAAACAAAATCAACGATTTTCTAAACGTTGCAACGTTGTGAGAAACGACGTATATAAATAACGTCATGACGAAACGAAAAATCGAAGACGAAAATCTCAAGCTTCGCGATTACCTCGCGAAACGCTTCAAAGGTTGGAAATCCGAGAATCGCGGATTCTACGAAGAGAAGAAACGTCAGGATCAACCCGTGATCGATGCCATCAGCAGTCTAGGTAAAGAAATTAAAAGTGTCACGGAACAAAATAAAAATTTGATTAATGAACTCGTACCGCTCGCAGCTAAAAGTTACGCCGTACCCACGCCTATTTCGAGCATTCCTTCGACGCCGTTCGAACTGAAGGATGCACCGGCACGACGTCGAGCCATAGGCAGCACGTCGTCGTCTTCGGATAAAATCGAGTTGGGACCTTTGGCACGAGACTACCTGAGCACGGGGAAATTCGACAAGGATGAAGTGTTCGGATTGTATCCCAGCATGGAAACCAGCGAAGGCGGCGGTGTGGTGTGGAAGATTGGAAAATCGAAGGTGACCTTCGAAGGCAACGACATTAAAGTCAATTTAGGCGACAAGGATAGTTGGAACAGGTATCCGGGTACGGTTGGACTGTGGGAACTCGTCGCCAAAAAGCAGCCGAAAGATTACACCGACGAAGATTACCAGAGTTACAAGGAAATTCTGATCATGACGGATGCCTTGTACCAGAACAACGACGCCTCGCAGAATAGGGTGAAATCGAGCAGCGGCGAGAAGTACAGGAATCTCATCAAACCGATTTGGAACCAGGTCAAAACGGGCAGCGGCGTGAAACGCTACAACACGTTACCCAAAGAATTCGTTTGGGTGGACGACGTGAGGAAACTCGTGGACCGATTGTTGGTGATAGCCGGCGAAGAGAATGCAGGCAACCGTAATTTCTACAACGAGAAGGTTGGCATCGTGGACATGATCAGCACGAAACTTTCCAACTTCATCGTGAACAACGACAAGGGCATAGGTTACCTGATCAAAATCATCAACACGCTGCCTCCGAAATTTTGGAACGTGGCCGAAGGAAAGGGACTCGTGAACGACATCATCAACAAGTTACCTTTCGAGATGCATCTACCTGGCTACCAGTACTGCGGACCGGGCACCAAACTCAAGAAAAGATTGGAGAGAGGAGACAAGGGTGTGAATCCGTTGGACGCCGCATGCAAAGATCACGACATCGCCTACAACACCACGCAGACGGATCTGGACGCACGTCACGAAGCAGACAGAAAGTTAGAGCACGCAGCTTTCGAAAGATTCGTGAGTAGAGACGCATCGTTGGGTGAACGGGTCGCCGCACTAGGCACCACCATCGCCATGAACACGAAACAAAAATTGGGGTGGGGTATATAAATAACATACAGTAAAAAAACAACATGGATTACATAACTAATTTGCCACCCGAGCTACTATCTAAAATATTCAAGAAAGTAGTAAACGGAGATATTAATAAACTTGTAATCATAGCAAAAACGATGCCGGAATTTCGCATCCCTTGTGAAATAGTTCTCAAGGACCTTCTTCGGGAGATCAGCGGTCTGAGGTGCGGTGATCTCAACATTCTGCTTTCGGCTGCAGGGGAGAAATTGGAGGAGAGGTCGGACGAACTAAACGAGGCGATGCAGGGAAGAAGACAGTATACTGATGATTGGTACAAGTCTATGCAGGAGAAGGAAGATATCACTACGCACATCCTCGCGTTTTCCGAAGCACGAACTTTCTTCCTCCGTTAAAAAAATAATAATATATACGTGTCAAAAAAACTTGATATATAAATAACACACATCATAAAAAATAATCTTCGGTATATATAAATAACACACATCGTGAAAAACAATTAAATTTCTCTCTAACACTCTGAAATTCTTTGATATGACGACCGAAAAAATAAGTGATCTCCAAACATTAAAACAAATGCTAAATTTGTCAGTCGAGTATGTAAAAATTCAGGAATTGGAAGTCGACAAATCTTACACGATAACTTCCGGTTCAATCGTTTCTACCCAGTATGGTCCCAAGGTACGCCTGTTGCTCAACGCACAATACAGTCTATTTTTACCAGATCGATACGCTAACATGTTATGCGACGAGAAGCTATCTATTTTAATCGAGAACAAAACTCGAATCGTGTACAAGGGGGCAAAGGAACTTCTTGGCAAGAAAACGAAGTACGTAATAGAATTTGTGTAGCGACTGCGAGGCTTTGAAAATATATAAATAACATACCGTAAAAAACTACGCAAGAAAAAATCTCAGAATATATATAAATAACATACCGTGAAAATAACACATAGAGCATCAACATGAAGCCCAAGGGTGTCGTGTACCAGATACCATACTCCAATCTTAAAAATCTAGGTGCCCTCGATGGGTTACTCACCAAGAAACAACGCGAGAAGAAACGTTCTTGCTTGTCGAAAGGACATGGAATGAAATTACTGCTCAGCACACCTCAATTGAGACGGTTGCAACGTTCGCGGAAACAGCAAAAGATCGGAGGTTTCATATTCAGCATCCCGGCCATCCTGGCAGCATTGGGGGCCGTTGGAAGTTTGGCCGGCGGAAGTGCCGCCATCGCGAAAACCGTCATCGACTCGAAGAAGAACAAGGCGGAATTGGAAGAACAGAAACGTCACAACCTGGCCATGGAGAAGAAGGGGAAGGGTATAACCAAAAAACAAAAAAGCAACCTCAATGCTTTGAAGAAATATAAAAAAAAGAAACAGAAGCACTCACCAACCGAGACATTGAATCTCTGATCAAACCGTTACAAATCAAACACTTCAGAGGAGTTTTTATGTCCGACTCGTTACCTTCAAACGTCAAAAGAAGAGAATGCGGAGTAGTCAACTTGGACGGTCAAGAAAATCTAGGCACGCATTGGATATGTTACCACAAAAACGATAATGATAAAGCATTCGTTTTCGATTCTTTCGGAGGTGTTCCGCCTACAAATTTAGTTTATTATCTGAAAACGAACAAAACCTCCATATACTACAACGACGAACGCATTCAAGATTTCGGAGACGTGAACTGCGGTCATCTCTGCCTCTCCGTACTCACGTTTCTCTCTAAAATAAATAACCCTACGATCGAAGATTTCCAGAAAGTACTGTGGAACCTCAAACAGCATCACTAGGATGGGCGTGTTCCATCTCACGAGCGAATCTTCAATCTTGAAACTCACGCTGCACGACGACATCGTCTATCCTAAATCCGTGGCTCTGCGTGCATTCTACAGCATGTACCTCATACCTAACGTCACCCACCACAACAACAAAATTAGCGTCGGAAGCGAACACATCGTCGTCACGCCAGGACAATACAATCTTTCCACTTTGCAAGCTCAATTACCCAAGTACCTTTCTCAAAATTCGGTCACGCACAGAGTGGAAATCCTATCCGCGACGGAGACCGTGGACCTGGGCACCATGGGAGAACTTTTAGGTTTCGAGAACGACACCAAACTCGAAGCTGGCATCAAGCACACAGCAACCAACATTCCTAAATTCTTGGCCATAGAGACTCTGAACGTACACTGTAACGTGGCAGAAGGAATGATCACGAAATCCTCGGACGGATTGTTAGGAAGTCACAAGCAGACGGGAATCATAGCCACTTTCAAACCAAGTTCCGAATTCATGGAACCGATCATCTACACGCCCTCTTCGCCGATCTATTTTCCAGTATGTCGCAACCGCATAGACGACATAGAGTTGGTGGTGACGAACGAGAAAGGAGACGTGGTGGATTTCGCAGGTGCAACGACCACTGCCATCGTGGAGATCAACGTATAATAAATAACATACATAGTGAAAAAAAAATGGAGCAAATCGAAAGTTACGAATTGCAATCTTTCCCTCCCAACCGTCGCACGTTCGCCAATCTGAACGAGGCAAACAGGGAGATCGAATACGACGTGGACGTAGGGGATGGGTTCATTCATCCTCACAGAGCAGACCTCTACCTTCAATTCGACGTGGTGAAGAAAGAAAGCGGAGACGCGTTTCCCGCAGCAGCAAACTTGATACTCGTGGACAACTTCGTGCCTCACCTGTTCTCGCAGGTGGAGGTGAGGAAACACAACACCGTCATCGACAGAATAGATTATCCAGGCATCACGTCGACGGCAGTGGGAACATTGAAATTATCCAAAACGGACGCAGCGTACTATCAGGCCGGGGGATTCGAAGCAGGAACCAAAATATCGACGAGAAGTCACACGGTGCTCTTTCCCATGCGTCTGCTGCCGGGTTTCTTCTCGGACTACAAGGAGATCATGTGGAAGGGAGGACTGCGCGTTACGTTTCGAAGAGCGGCCAACGACAACGACGCACTGATGCGATACTCTACTTTGGGTCCGGACGCCACCACGCCGATAGCCAACACTTTACCCGAAGCAGCCAAGTGCGTCATCCGGAGCATGGAATTGAGAATGCCGGTGGTGGAATACGAAACGAACTACGCCCTCAAGTACAAAGCGGAGATCTTGAAAAGTCCGCAGGTGCCGATTCACTTTCACGGTTACCAGTGCGTGCAGAAGATGGCGTCGGGAAGTCACATGGAATTCGACGTGACGACTCAGTTCAACAACATACAGTTCGACATGCCAGATTTCGTCGTAGTGCTCTTTCAGACCGGGCGCAATAACAATCAGGAAAAAGATTCCAGCAAGTTCGACGACTGCAAGATCAAGAACGTTTATCTGAAGAATGGCAGGAACGAAGTGTTCCCGCGCGAGAATTACAACCTCGACATGACCAAAAACGATTACCTCAAACTTTACGAAGCTTACACGGCTTACAAACGCGTGACCGAGGGAAGCGTGGACATGTACTACACCCCCAGCGAGTTCAAAATCCGCAGGCCGATGTTCGTCATCAACACATCTAAGAGGAAGAAGGTTGTGGTCAACGATCGAACCAACATCAAGGTCGTCTGCGAGTTCCACGATGCCTTGCCCGAGGATACCCTATGCAGTGTCATCCTGATTGCAGAGAAGTCCTTCGCCTACGACGTGAAGAACGAGAGGGTCACAGAGCAGTTTTAACCAGGTTTTTAACATCTTTTCTCGCACAATAAGAAATTTTCTGCACTAGCACAATCAGTTACAATGGCACAATACGAATTTCACTAGTTCAGATCAGTTACAATGTTAATTTCATTAGTTATCAGTTACAATATCTTTTTCATCACTATAGCACGAGACAATCAGAAAATTTGCACAAAAAAATTTGTTGTTGTTTTTACACGTGAAAATTAACAATAAAATTTCTTTTTTTTATCGTTTCAGATGCTGTCGAAACATCAAAAACACATACACACACACTAGAAAAAAGCATGCAACTTTATTTGTAACACACACATATTCTCCATATTCATCAAGAAAATATTATAATAAACATAATTATTTTTATCTATATCTCACAATAAAACTCTATATCCAAAAATATCACAACATCAAATAACACTAGAGTCGTTAGTACACGTTGCATGCATTACGGAGGTCCTCTGTAGGGTTTCATGGAAGTTTGGGGGAAAAAAAAAACACGTAAAACTCTACAGAGGTGCGGTAATCTATAACCGCAGCCATTAGAAAACTTTTACATTTTTGGTTGGGCACCACGCACCCTGGCGAGGTTATAGGGGCCAGGCATTCTAAAAAACAACAATTATTATTTGTTTGTTTGTGTTACAATACATACGCGCGCGCGCGCGTGCGTGTGTGTGCGTGTGTGTGTGTGTGTGTGTGTGCGAGGCACATCGTTTCCCCCCGAGAGAGAGAGGTTTACAAAGGTCGCGATATACAAACATTGGCCCCCGGGGAGTTGGAAAATTACGATATGGCGCATTCGCTCATTACCGTTCCCAGCTATAAGTTTTTCTCTCTCTCTAGCCCTTGCCAACTAAAAAAAAGTGTAGGTAGGAGTTGGTAACACCGCGAGAAAATAGAGATTGTACCTTACAAGAAAAAAACCATTAAGGCGATTTTTATTTGATGACGTTGAACCCGTGTAGTGTTCCCATCCATCCATCTCTCTCTTTTACGGCAGTGCCGGCTCTCTTTGTTTAGTATATGTAGGTTGGCAAAAATTGCTTTATGCACTGTAAAGCAAACCTCAAGCAAAGTTGCCAGCCCCTTGCTTTAGGTTAGGTTAGACAGAAAAAAGCTGTAGGTAGGCTGTCGGCCGTTTAACTCTTCCCTCCCTCTTTTCTCTCTCTTTTTTGTAAAAGGCTATGGCAAAAGTACCAGTAGGTTGGCAACCTTGCTTTATGCACTGTAACGCAAGTCTCAAGCAAGATTGCCAGCTCCTTGCTTTAGGCTAGGTTAGACCAAGAAAAACCTTGGTGATTTTTTTTTTCAAGTAGGTGTTGGCAACACTGCGAGCCCCACTTCCGGTTGCAGAACTCTCAAGCAAGATTGCCAGCTCCTTGCTTTAGGTTAGGTTAGACCAAAAAAAACCTTGGTGATTTTTTCGAGTAAGAAGTTGGCAACACTGCAAGCCCCACCGAGCCCCCAACTTCCGGTTTGTGAACTCTCAAGCAAAATTGCCAACTCCTTGCTGTTTTAGGTTAGGTTAGACCAAAAACCTTGGTGATTTTTTCGAATAAGCGGTTGGCAACACTGCGAGCCCCACCGAGCCCCAAAAGAAGGCGTTGAACTCTCTAAACTGGACTACTTGGAGTGCTGGAATCCACGCAGGAATCGACGCTGGCTTCTTTCGGTGCCAAGTTGCAAGAACTCAACGAAAGCTACAAGCAGTTGAACGTGGAAGTGAAAATCAAACCGTCATTTTCTACCGTAACGGATACCATAGTCGAGCATTTGGTGCCCGTACAAAACACACTGGGTCAGCTTCACAGCAACCTCGTTAGCATCGATACTAAATTCGCTAAACTGCATTCTCTGCAAGCCATCGAAATCAACAGCGTACCCAATCAACAGAGAATCTCCACGTTCGTCGAAGGTAACAAACTGTACATGTTGCATCCTTATCATCCGTACTACAAGTTTCTCCTCGATGGCACGATTCAGATAAACGAATTTTCGTACTGGTCTCACGGTAGAAAAGCTAGCGTTCCCACCATGACTTTGATATCGAATCGTGGTGTCCAGAAAGCAGGAAACATTCCTCTGGCACGTTGGAACGAAACGCGCAACATATATGAAATACACGAAGACGAAGATCTCACCGTTTTCGACGTGAGTGCCGGCGATAAGCTGATCATTCAAAACACGAGCGAAGTGCCACCCTCTTTGAATCCCATCACGCTTGTGCTTCTCTTGAAACGTAATCTTTAAAAAAATGTCTAGGCAAGCCATCGTCGAAGAATTGCATAAATCTGCACGCCGCAACTACGAACGTTTGGCTGTGGTAACCAAGGGCATCGACGACCTCTGGCAAAGCGACCTCGTGGAGATGAGTAGCGGCAATTTGAAAAACGTACATAAATTGAACAAGGGCAACAAGTACCTCCTCACCGTCATAGACACGTTTTCGAAATTCGCATGGGCTCTACCTTTGAAGGCGAAAACGGGAACGTGCGTCACGGAAGCATTCAAATTAATTTTTCGCGAAAGCGGCGGCAGACGACCACGGTTTCTGCAAACGGACAACGGTAAAGAATTTTACAACGCCGTATTCCAAAAGTTTATTCAAAAACATGGCATTCGACATTATTCGAGCTTCAGTCACATCAAAGCCAGCATCGTGGAAAGATTCAATCGAACCTTGAAAACACACATGTGGAAACGATTCACGCTTCGGGGAAATTACAAATGGGTCGACATCCTGCCGGAACTCGTTGACACCTATAATGATACAGTACACAGAACAATAGGCATGAAGCCAGTTGACGTTACCAAGTCCGACGAGCAGCGTTTAATTTCTACCGTTTACTGTCCAAAGTACACACCCACGACAAAAAAAGCTAAATACAAAATTGGAGACCAGGTGAGGATCAGCAAATTCAAACGCACCTTCGAGAAGGGATTTACAAAAAATTGGAGCACGGAACTTTTTGCGGTGGTTCGAGTTTTACCCGGAAACCGACACACGTATATAATAAAAGATAGTAGCGGCGAGATTTTGAAAGGAAGATTTTACGAAGAGGAACTCTCTAAAACAAAACACCCTGACACGTACCTCATCGAGAAAGTATTGCATAGGAAAGGTGACAAACTGTTTGTCAAATGGCTGGGACTTCCAGAAAAGAGTTGGATCGACGCGAACGAAGTGATCTTGTAAGTACGTGGAACGTGGTGAAGCGTCTACCGGATCCGGAAAGTCAAACGAGAAAAAAAAAGAACGGCAAGTTGCTTCCCGACAGCATCCGCTGTCTGATCGTAGGTCCTTCGGGGTGTGGGAAAACGACACTGCTCGTGGACAATTTTCTCCTCGCACCGAATTGGTTAAATTGGAAGAACAGGCACCTGTACGTGTTCTCGAAAAGTTTGGAGCAATCCAAATACCAGCAACTGATGAAACTGTACGATGGTCTGGACATTGCAACGTTCGCCTCGGAAATAAAACCACTCGACGATTGTCGTGAAAATTCAGTCGTCGTGTTCGACGACGCCATCCTGGAAAATCAAAATGAAATTCGCAACTTTTTCACGCAAGGTCGTCACAAAGGAATGGATTGTTTTTACCTAGCTCAAACGTTTTCCAAAATTCCAAAACAGTTAGTACGCGACAACGCTAATTTTATATGTTTGTTTCGTCAAGATCACACCAACCTCAAGCACGCGTACGATGACTACGTAGGCGGAGACATGAACTACAATCAATTTTCGGAAGGCTGCTCTACTTGCTGGAACGGTGACGATTTCGGATTCGCGACGATCGACATGACGAGGAAACCCAACGACGGAAAATACAGAAACAAAATCAACGACTTTCTAAACGTTGCAACGTTGTGAGAAACGACGTATATAAATAACGTCATGACGAAACGAAAAAATCGAAGACGAAAATCTCAAGCTTCGCGATTACCTCGCGAAACGCTTCAAAGGTTGGAAATCCGAGAATCGCGGATTCTACGAAGAGAAGAAACGTCAGGATCAACCCGTGATCGATGCCATCAGCGGTCTAGGTAAAGAAATTAAAAGTGTCACGGAACAAAATAAAAATTTGATTAATGAACTCGTACCGCTCGCAGCTAAAAGTTACACCGTACCCACGCCCATTTCGAGCATTCCTTCGACACCGTTCGAACTGAAGGATGCACCTGCACGACGTCGAGCCATAGGCAGCACGTCGTCGTCTTCGGATAAGATCGAGTTGGGACCTTTGGCACGAGACTACCTGAGCACGGGGAAATTCGACAAGGATGAAGTGTTCGGATTGTATCCCAGCATGGAAACCAGCGAAGGCGGCGGTGTGGTGTGGAAGATAGGGAAATCGAAGGTGACCTTCGAAGGCAACGACATTAAAGTCAATTTAGGCGACAAGGATAGTTGGAACAGGTATCCGGGTACGGTTGGACTGTGGGAACTCGTCGCGAAAAAGCAGCCGAAAGATTACACCGACGAAGATTATCAAAGTTACAAGGAAATTCTGATCATGACGGATGCCTTGTACCAAAACAACGACGCCTCGCAGAATAGGGTGAAATCGAGCAGCGGCGAGAAGTACAGGAATCTCATCAAACCGATTTGGAACCAGGTCAAAACAGGCAGCGGGGTCAAACGCTACAACACGTTACCCAAAGAATTCGTTTGGGTGGACGACGTGAGGAAACTCGTGGACCGATTGTTGGTGATAGCCGGCGAAGAGAATGCAGGCAACCGTAATTTCTACAACGAGAAGGTTGGCATCGTGGACATGATCAGCACGAAACTTTCCAACTTCATCGTGAACGACGACAAGGGCATAGGTTACCTCATCAAAATCATCAACACGCTGCCTCCGAAATTCTGGAACGTGGCCGAAGGAAAGGGACTCGTAAACGACATCATCAACAAGTTACCTTTCGAGATGCATCTACCTGGCTACCAGTACTGCGGACCGGGTACCAAACTCGAGAAAAGATTGGAGAGAGGAGACAAGGGTGTGAATCCGTTGGACGCCGCATGCAAAGATCACGACATCGCCTACAACACCACGCAGACGGATCTGGATGCACGTCACGAAGCAGACAGAAAGTTAGAGCACGCAGCTTTCGAAAGGTTCGTGAGCAGAGACGCATCGCTGGGTGAACGGGTCGCCGCACTGGGTACCACCATCGCCATGAACACAAAACAAAAATTGGGGTGGGGTATATAAATAACATCCAGTAAAAAAAACAACATGGCTTGCATAACTGATTTGCCGCACGAACTACTATCTAAAATATTCAAAAAGGTAGTTAACGGAGATGTTAATAAACTTGTAATCATGGCAAGAACGACGCCGGAATTTCGCATCCCTTGTGAAATGGTTCTCAAGGACCATCTTCGGGAGATCAGCGGCCTGAGGTGTGGTGATCTCAACATTCTGCTTTCGGCCGCGGGGGAAAAATTAAACGAGAGGTCGGACGAACTGCACGAGGCAATGCAGGGAAGAAGACGTTATACTGATGATTGGTACAAGTCTATGCAGGAAACTGAAGAAATCATCACGCACATCATCGCGTTCTCCGAAGCACGGACTTTCTTCCTCTGTTAAAATAATAATAATATATATACATGTCAAAAAAACTTGATATATAAATAACACACATCGTGAAAAAAATAATCTTCGGTATATATAAATAACACACATCGTGAAAAAAAAACAATTAAATTTCCCTAACACACACACTGAAATTTTTCTCTTCTTCGATATGACAACTGAAAAAATGAGTGATCTCCAAGCATTAAAACAAATGCTAAATTTGTCAGTCGAGTATGTAAAAATTCGGGAATTGGAAGTCGACAAATCTTACACGATAACTTCCGGTTCAATCGTTTCTACCCAGTATGGTCCCAAGGTACGCCTGTTGCTCAACGCACAATACAGTCTATTTTTACCAGATCGATACGCTAACATGTTATCCGACGAGAAGCTATCTATTTTAATCGAGAACAAAACTCGAATCGTGTACAAGGGGACAAAGGAACTTCTTGGCAAGAAAACGAAGCACGTAATAGAATTTGTGTAGCGACTGCGAGGCCTTGAAAATATATAAATAACATACCGTAAAAAACTACGCAAGAAAAAATCTCAGAATATATATAAATAACATACCGTGAAAATAACGCATAGAGCATCAACATGAAGCCCAAGGGTGTCGTGTACCAGATACCATACTCCAATCTTAAAAATCTAGGTGCCCTCGATGGGTTACTCACCAAGAAACAACGCGAGAAGAAACGTTCTTGCTTGTCGAAAGGACACGGAATGAAATTACTGCTCAGCACACCTCAATTGAAAAGATTGCAGCGTTCGCGGAAACAGCAAAAGATCGGAGGTTTCATATTCAGCATCCCGGCCATCCTAGCAGCATTGGGGGCCGTTGGAAGTTTGGCCGGCGGAAGTGCCGCCATCGCGAAAACCGTCATCGACTCGAAGAAGAACAAAGCGGAATTGGAAGAACAGAAACGTCACAACCTGGCCATGGAGAAGAAAGGAGGAAAGGGCGTGATGAAGAAGTTTAAAAAAAAGAAACAGAAGCACTCACCAACCGAGACATTGAATCTCTGATCGAACCGTTACAAATCAAACACTTCAGAGGAGTTTTTATGTCCGACTCGTTACCTTCAAGCGTGAAAAGAAGAGAATGTGGAGTAGTCAACTTGGACGGTCAAGAAAATCCAGGCACGCATTGGATATGTTACCACAAAAATGATGATAAAGCATTCGTTTTCGATTCTTTCGGAGGTGTTCCACCTACAAATTTAATTCATTATCTGAAAACAAGCAAAACCTCCATATACTACAACGACGAACGCATTCAAGATTTCGGAGACGTGAACTGCGGTCATCTCTGCCTCTCCGTGCTCGCGTTTCTCTCTAAAATAAATAACCCTACGATCGAGGATTTCCAGAAAGTACTGTGGAACCTCAAACAGCATCACTAGGATGGGCGTGTTCCATCTCACGAGCGAATCTTCCATCTTGAAACTCACGCTGCACGACAACATCGTCTATCCTAAATCCGTGGCTCTGCGTGCATTCTACAGCATGTACCTCATACCCAACGTTACGCAGCACAACAACAAAATTAGCGTCGGAAGCGAACACATCGTCGTCACGCCAGGCCAATACAATCTTTCCACTTTGCAAGCTCAATTACCCAAAGGCACGTACCTTTCTCAAAATTCGGTCACGCACAGAGTGGAAATCCTGTCGGCGACGGAGACTGTGGACCTGGGCACCATGGGAGAACTTTTAGGTTTCGAGAACGACACCAAACTCGAAGCTGGCATCAAGCACACAGCAACCAACATTCCTAAATTCTTGGCCATAGAGACTCTGAACGTACACTGTAACGTGGCAGAAGGTATGATCACGAAATCCTCGGACGGATTGTTAGGAAGTCACAAGCAGACGGGAATCATAGCCACTTTCAAACCAAGTTCCGAATTCATGGAACCGATCATCTACACGCCCTCTTCGCCGATCTATTTTCCAGTATGTCGCAACCGCATAGACGACATAGAGTTGGTGGTGACGAACGAGAAAGGAGACGTGGTGGATTTCGCAGGTGCAACGACCACTGCCATCGTGGAGATCAACGTATAATAAATAACATACATAGTGAAAAAAAAAATGGAGCAAATCGAAAGTTACGAATTGCAATCTTTCCCTCCCAACCGTCGCACGTTCGCCAATCTGAACGAGGCAAACAGGGAGATCGAATACGACGTGGACGTAGGGGATGGGTTCATTCATCCTCACAGAGCAGACCTCTACCTTCAATTCGACGTGGTGAAGAAAGAAAGCGGAGACGCGTTTCCCGCAGCAGCAAACTTGATACTCGTGGACAACTTCGTACCTCACCTGTTCTCGCAGGTGGAGGTGAGGAAACACAACACCGTCATCGACAGAATAGATTATCCAGGCATCACGTCGACGGCAGTGGGAACATTGAAATTATCCAAAACGGACGCAGCGTACTATCAGGCCGGGGGATTCGAAGCAGGGACCAAAATATCGACGACAAGTCACACGGTACTCTTTCCCATGCGTCTGCTGCCGGGATTCTTCTCGGACTACAAGGAGATCATGTGGAAGGGGGGACTGCGCGTTACGTTTCGAAGAGCGGCCAACGACAACGACGCACTGATGCGATACGCTACTTTGGGTCCGGACGCCACCACGCCGATAGCCAACACTTTACCCGAAGCAGCCAAGTGCGTCATCCGGAGCATGGAATTGAGAATGCCGGTGGTGGAATACGAAACGAACTACGCCCTCAAGTACAAAGCGGAGATCTTGAAAAGTCCGCAGGTGCCGATTCACTTTCACGGTTACCAGTGCGTGCAGAAGATGGCGTCGGGAAGTCACATGGAATTCGACGTGACGACGCAGTTCAACAACATACAGTTCGACATGCCAGATTTCGTCGTAGTGCTCTTTCAGACCGGGCGCAATAACAATCAGGAAAAAGATTCCAGCAAGTTTGACGACTGCAAGATCAAGAACGTTTATCTGAAGAATGGACGCAACGAAGTGTTCCCGCGCGAGAATTACAACCTCGACGTGGCCAAAGACGATTACCTCAAACTTTACGAAGCTTACACGGCTTACAAACGCGTGACCGAGGGAAGCGTGGACATGTACTACACCCCCAGCGAATTCAAAATCCGCAGACCGATGTTCGTCATCAACACATCTAAGAGGAAGAAGGTTGTGGTCAACGATCGAACCAACATCAAGGTCGTCTGCGAGTTCCACGATGCCTTGCCCGAGGATACCCTATGCAGCGTCATCCTGATTGCAGAGAAGTCCTTCGCCTACGACGTGAAGAACGAGAGGGTCACAGAGCAGTTTTAACAAGTTTTTTACATCTTTTCTTGCACAATAAGTAATTTTTTGGACTAGCACAATCAGTTACAATAGCACAATACAAATTTCACTAGTTCAGATCAGTTACAATATCTTTTTTGCACTATAGCACGAGACAATCAGAATTTGCACAAAATTTGTTGTTGTTTTTACACGTGAAAATTAACAATAAAATTTCTTTTTTTATCGTTTCAGATGCTGTCGAAACATCAAAAACACATACACACACTAGAAAAAAAAAGCATGCAACTTTATTTGTAACACACACATATTCTCCATCTTCATCAAGAAAATATTATAATAAACATAATTATTTTTATCTATATCTCACAATAAAACTCTATATCCAAAAATATCACAACATCAAATAACACTAGAGTTGTTAGTACACGTTGAATGCATTACGGAGGTCCTCTGTAGAGTTTCATAGAAGTTTGAGAAAAAAAAAACACGTGAAACTCTACGGAGGCATGACTTTGTTAGCCGCGGCCATTAGAACTGTGTTGGGCACCACGCACCCTCGCGAGGTTATAGGGGGCCAGGTATCCTAAAAAAACAACAATTATTATTTTGTTTGTTCGCTTGCGTCACAATACAGGCGCGCGCGCGCGTGCGTGTGGCACATCGTTCCCCCGAGAGAGGTTTACAAAGGTCACGATATACGGAGTTGGAAAATTACGATATGGCGCATTCGCTCGTTACTGTTGCCAGCCATAAATCTCTCTCTCTCTTCATCTTACACCAACGTTGCCATCTCTATTTTTCTTAGTTGTAAGTAAATTGCCAACACACTCTAGTTAATAATGCTACATATTATACGCACACACGCACACACATACTATATTACCATCCACCCATCTCTCTCTCTTTTACGGCAGTGCCGGCTCTCCTTGCCCAGTGTGTGCAGGTTGGCAAAAATTGCTTTATGCGGTGTAAGGCAAGCCTCAAGCAAAGTTGCCACCTCCTTGCTTTAGGTTAGGTTAGACCAAAAAAAAATCTTGGTGATTTTTTTTCGAGTGTGGAGTTGGCAACGCTGATTTTTACTTGAGGGCGGTCAACCGGGTTGATTGCACAAGCAAAATTGCCAGCTCCTTGCTTTAGGTTAGGTTAGACCAAAACAAATCTTGGTGAATTTTTTTTCGAGTGAGGAGTTAGCAACGCTGATATTTACTTGAGGGCGGTCAACCGGGTTGATTGCACAAGCAAAATTGCCAGCTCCTTGCTTTAGGTTAGGTTAGACCAAAACAAATCTTGGTGAATTTTTTTTCGAGTGAGGAGTTAGCAACGCTGATATTTACTTGAGGGGGGTCAACCGGGTTGATTGCACAAGCAAAATTGCCAGCTCCTTGCTTTAGGTTAGGTTAGACCAAAAAAGGCTGTGGGTAAGCTGTCGGTTGTTTAACTCTTCCCTTTCTCTTTTTTTTTCTTGTAAAAGGCTATGGCAAAAGTACCAGTGGGTTGGCAACCTTGCTTTATGCACTGTAAGGCAAGCCTCAAGCAAGGTTGTCAGCTCCTTGCTTTAGGCTAGGTTAGAGCCAAAAAAAAAACCTTGGTGATTTTTTCGAGTGAGGAGTTGGCAACACTGCGAGAAAATACCTCAAGCAAGGTTGCCACCTCCTTGCTTTAGGTTACGTTAGACCCAAAAACAAAAACCTTGGTGATTTTTTCGAGTAAGCAGCTGGCAACACTGCGCGCGAAAAGTAGGTCAAAGGGTAGTTCTAGGATCGCCCATTCCACCTACTGTTATGCTACGACAAATGCTACGGAAATAGAGCCGGTTCTTTCCTTGAGAAATGCCATGAAATATGCCATGGCATCTGAAATGCCATAACACTTCTAACTTTACACGGTAGCATTTTGGTCATGGCATAAATGTTAAGAAAAATGCTAAGGAAAATGTTTTCGTCTAAAGCGGGCTTTACAAAGATATGCTAGCCGACTATTGGCTCATCAATGATCAGTATAGGAAAATAAAATATGTAATATACATATCACAGAATAGTCTAAATGTTCCAATGTTGCAGACTATTGTTGCACATGGACAGTAAGATTTTCCTATGGGTATATTGCATGATGCATTTAGCACTTTCTTTGGAATGTCTATGAGGTTACCAAATTGTGCTTTGGTAGCTTCAGCAGATTTTCAGACACAAGCAGTTGGTGTGGAAGAACAGTCCGAATTGACCGTGTCATAAAGTTCCTATTCTCTGTCTTTCTGCATAGACATGAAATTATTCATTGATTGATTGATTTGGTGTTTTAAGACCACTCTTTGCACAGTAAGGCTAATGTGTTCTGGACCTACAGTTTAACGTGGGAAGAACTTAAATTACTTCCGATATGTTATTAAAATAGGAGGAACAAGTTACTTCCATTTCTCTTGGTGTGCCTCCCCGATGGCGCAGTGGTAGCGTCGTCACGTTTTAATCAAGCGGTCCCAGGTTCGATACCCGGTGGAGGCACATAGTGGTTCGGATCACACTTTAAACTGTAGGTTCAGTCCCGATTAGCCTTATTGAGCATAAGTTAAACTTAAAGCACCAACTCAATCAATCAACCATTTCGTTTGGTTTATTTTGTCAAAAATAAGAAAAAAATGGCTCTAATTAACTTGATATCGAACTTTACAGACTGACAATTATGCCGTCCAAAATTTGATTGTTCTTTAGATTACTACATTTGTGAAGTATGCACAACAAATTCACACAATGCATGGTTTAAAAAGACGCATTTCGCAAAGTTGACAATGTATTCATCGTTCCCTTTTTATGAATTCAAAGTTATACTTGAGTTGCTTACGTGGATACATATTATATAACATTACATAATATCTAATTATACATGACTACAAATATGCAAATACCTGTATTGAAGTTGGTTATGTTTACTTTTCCAGAGAACAGCATGCTTCTGAACTTCCTACGAGGTCGAAAATACAGTTTGGAAGAGTCAAAGGCAAAGCTGGACAAGTACTACACTTACAAAGGAGTTCTTCCTGAATATTGTTCTAACCTCGATCCCCTTTCGGATAAACTCAAGTTCTCACTTGATCATCAGTAAGCATTAAACAAGCAGTATATTCTAATTGATATTTAATTCCAGCTATTTACACCAGAACTGAATGCCAATAAGACAACAACCGAATAGGTCGGAAGTGGCTATATAGTACATCTTTAACTACACAAACTTGCAAATAACTTACTATTACAAGTACATTTATATAATCTTATATTTCTCAACATAATTATTAGTAACATTAGTTTATCATCTCGTCTTACCAGTTGTCCGATACTCGTTTTGGTTTGATTTGGTTTGATTTGGTGTTTTAAGTCCACTTTATGCGCAGTAAGGCTAATCGGGACTGGACCTACAGTTTAAAGTGGAATCCGAACCACTTGTGCCTCCACCGGGTATCGAACCCGGGACCCCTTGATTACAAGGCAATGACGCTACCACTGCGCCATGGGGGAGGCCCTCCGATACTCGTATCATAAAAGCCACTAGCCTTCTGTCTCAACCAAATACATGCATTGACCCTTAAGCAAGCATTAGAAGACGCATAGCATAAATGCTATGCAAATGCTTCCAAAAATCTTATAGCAGATAGTACGTTACACGTAAGCATTTTATGTAACCTTTCGGATACAACATGAAATGCACGTCGACTTACACCATCTATGCTGAGTGCACGGTGTTTACAATTGAAACAACTAAAATATTCTTCCATACGTGTACAGTAAACGTTGTAAAGTATGTATTTAAGCAGCGCCATTGTTTTGTACCTAATAACGTTTTACAGGAAACGTTATTCCTCTCGGTTGAATAGTTATCGGCTTTTAAAAATACGAGGTGATACATTGTTTACAACATCTCACGCGGCCGCCATTACAACTGCACTCGTGACCTAGAGGTCGCTTCTGATTGGTTATGCTACGAAAAATGCTACGGAAATAGGACGTGTTCTATCCTTGAGAAATTCCATGAAATATGCCATGGCATCTGAAATGCCATAAGATTTTTCGCTTTACACGGTAGCTTTTTGGTCATGACGGAAATGATAAGAAAAATTCTAAGGAAAATGCTTTCGTCTAAAGCGATGTTTATACGTACATTTCCTCTTGTCTCTAAAGACGTAGCGGTAACGTCATCATCTCACAATCAAGGGTTTCCGGGTTCGAAACCCGGTGGGGGCACATTGCACAGTGGTTTGGATCGCACTTTAAACTACAGGTCCAGTCGCGATTAGCCTATATGTGCATAAAAGTGGACTTCAAACGGAACTGAAACTCAAATATCTTTTGACTATATTGCTGCACCGATCGGTATTTAGTGGCTAATCTTCGTACGTAGGACTTCAAATTTAAAATAATTAGTACGGAAACTTACGTTCCATAAGGAAAGTAGCAGACTATATGGGGAAGCAATACAAGCATCGTGTTTGAATTTGACATTTTGAAGATCTTGTGAAAAATGTGGAAAATACATTTGAAGAGTCTAAGAGAAGAACCTGATAACTCAGATTTTACGTTACTTCACAGGAGAAGGCATTCAAAGTTTCGACTCAATACTTTCCAATTTTATATCATTTTTAAACTTCCACATTTTTCTGGTCTTACTTGGTTTGTCATCTGTAAGAACAGAACTACAGTAAATTGATTAAATGTGATTTATCGGGTTTTCCCCCTGTCATCTTCATTTATTAAGAAGTGGTCAAAAATCATCCTTTGCCATGGAAATTTAACCTCCTTTTTTCCTTGATAATGAAAATTTGTTTTAATCCACTTTATGCACGTACAGCCTAATCGGGACTCGAGCTACAGTTTAAACTAATATCCGAGTCACAATGTACGTCCACCGGGTGTCGAACCTAAAACCCTTTTATTACAGGGTCACAAAGTTACAACGTTGCCAATGGGGAAGCCTTCTCGTCGACGGTGAAACGAAAACAAACGCTTCAGCCAAGGGCGTCACTCACATTTAATCAGGCATTGGGTACACGTACCCTGACCAGGCTAACAAGGCCGCGCTTAGCGTCAGAGAGGTGGTGGGGGTGGGCAGAGCAAAGGTGTACAAGCTGCTGCAAAGGCTGGTAACTTCAGTGGCTTTCCCCCTCTACATGCAATCCCGTTCCTCTAACGTGTTCATTGGTGGAGCCGTCTCGCGTTACTACTTGCGCAGACTTGTATTCGTTCGCTTCCTCCAGAGATACTTGGGACAGAGTGTACAGGAGAGTGTATGCTAAAGCCAAAATGTTTGCATGCTCTCCTCGTGTTATTGATACAATCTCCACCTGTGTTGTGTTCTCGGTCAAGGCCTTCTTTCTTCTATAAAAGTAAACGCAATTATGGGTCTTTTTCGCAAGGTAATAAATTTTATGGCAGGACCAACTTTGAAGGTAGTGTTTAATGAGGAAGATTTTTTTCTTCCAGAATATACGTTTCCACTTTCCCAGACACTTATTATTAACGCACGTGTGTGAACCTTGCTCAAATCCAGATAAAATCATGATGACACAACAGTTTGGAAACGGCGGTTCTTCCGGCGCGACAAAACCAGTTTGTTGTTTGTGCTGCAGAAACACTGTAAGCCGTTTGTCTGCAAAGATATAAATTTGTCGAAGCTAATGTTTTAATACCAAATTTAAATTTTGCCCCCACACAAAATAGAGAACAATAGGAAAATACGGGCCTTCAGCGTTGCAGTAGTAGCGTCGTCGCTTGTAATCAATGTGTCCCGGGTTTGATTCCCGGTGGAGGCACATTGTTGTTCGGATCCCACTTTAATCTGTAGGCCCAATCCCGATTAGCCTTACTGTGCATAAAGTGGACTTAAAACACCAATTCAATCAATCAATCAATCAATAGAATAGTCTTGTTCGCTGCACTTTTAACTCTCTCCACTCTGGCGTCTAGTTTGATACGCGGGTCAAGACTGACTCGTCTACTTCGTTGATTTGGTGTCAAGTTGCGTCTTTGGTGTCTGCACCGTTTGCACTACGTTCTGGAACTGTGCAATGTATGGTGTGTGGTTACGTGGTGCCTGATGACTAGACGTCGGAATTTAGGTTTTTAACCTATTATTTTCCTTTACAGGTATGTAAGAAATAATAAGTTATGCCAGCGTTTCGTTAAAAAACGCAACGACTGATGAAGTTTTATGGTGTTTAAAAAAATCTATTTTCCTTGTTAGAACCTATTGTAGGTTTATGCGCCTAAATCAAGTCTCTTTTTAGGTTTTTGTATATTTTTATAGGTTTTACAGGATTTTTATGTCAGACGGATGCATTTGCTTTGTTTGGTCACGAAAAAATTCAATGACGAACGTACTCTCTGTCGATTTCACTTCCTTCAAATCCATGGTGATTTCTCAAAGCTCTAAACAAAGCAAAATGTCTAATGCCACTGTTACCTGTACAATCCAAAGTGGTTTGATCTGTGTGGTCTTGCTCACTTTCGCGTCACTTCGGTGCTTTATCGCATTCACACCTTGCAAACTAACATTTCAGCATGGAAGTTTGCACCACTGATTATGTTCTTGTTGAAAGATTATTTTCAGCATATAAGATGATCCTCGCAGACAAAATTGCAGAATTTAAGGAATTTTGAATTATTTTAAGTTTTTTTAAACTTACTTCAAGATTTTTCGACCCTGACTTAAGATTTCAACCTATTTTAGGGTATTTCGAACCTATTTTAGGATTTTTAGAGCCTATTTTAGGAACCAAAAAGCACACTTTTTAGAACCTAGAAATCAGAGGTCTACTGATAACTAATCAAATGAACGTTGTAAGCAGCAGACAGGCATTTGTTGAAATTTCTGAACTTGTACATTGCTATCCGTCTAGTTTATTCAACATAATTTCCTTGGACAAGCCTGACACCAGGATACACCTGCACTACACCGAGTGTCAAGTCAAAGAGTGCATCGAACTAGGCCTGGTCATTTTGTAGTATGAATAAAAATGCGGAGTCATGAGAACGTACTCCAACGGCAGCGTGGTAGAGGCACAATAAATTAGCATGTACTAATTTTTTAATTAATAACTTCTCCACTTTATTATTTTAAGAGTAACCATTTCTGGAAGACAACTTACACGCATACATACAAGCATAATTGCACAGTGGGATCCATGAGCATTAAAGTGCAAATTGTTCATGACTATCTTCATTATGGTTGGCCGCGGTGGCTCAGTCGGTAACGCGTCTGACTACCATGCTAAAGGTCCCGGGTTCAATCCCCGGCCGGTTCAAAAATCCGGGAACACTCTAACGATGGAAGCGGCCCCGGCGCCCACCCAGCGTCGAATAACATGGGTACCTGGGGGAAACCCTGGGGGGTACAGGCGGTCAGGGGCGTGATGCTGATCACATCACCTCCACTTACGACCGGATCAAGAAAGTGTGGGGCGTTACCCCCACACCCCCTATACGCCTTCATGGCGTGGTGCTAAGCACAGGGGAGCACTTTACCTTTTTTTACCTTTACTATCTTCATTATTTTTTTCTCATGCTTCCTATGTGTTTTAAGCAATGATTTTTTATGTATACTGATGCAGAAGTTGTCAACAGCTTGTTTTGTGTTCTCTTTTAATTCTTGAAGCTCTGATTGGGTCAAATAAAGTGCACCAGCATGGTGATGGACAATTTGCACGGCAATACTCATGGATCCCGCTGTACATGATAATTTTCAGTGGTCTATATTACTTACACTATCATGTGGTCACGTCGTTATTAGGAAGTTAAAGGGAGATAAAAGCTTATAACGAGGATGAGTATTCTTAGATACTAAAAAGTTTTAAAATAGGGAGACAAAGAAACACCGAAAATGCAAAATAGGTACTAAAAATGGTATAAAAGAAAGCAGTTATCTTCGAAATAAATATTGACAGAAAGAAAAAATTGAATGTCTTAGCCGGAAGGGAGCCAAGCCCGACTCCTCACGCATACTTTCGATTGTATGCTCTTAATGCCTTGGTACCTTTGAATAAACCAGGACGTCAGTTCCACTGCATTTATACGGATTCCCAGCCTATTTACCTACTTTATTTCTATTGATTGAATTATAATATACATATTATTATACAAAACAATGAGACAAAATAAATAGAACATACAATGCATTGAGGTTGTTGAAGTGTTTTTAGTTTGTGTTATAAAATCCATTCTGGGTAACCAGAACGGTAATAAGTATAATGCGTTGGTTAGTTTTACATAATTTTATGAAATATATAAAAATGGATGTATGTGCGTGTGTTTGTTTGTTCTGGCATAACTCTCGAACGCCTGGAACGATTTCAACCAAATTTGAAACACGTATCACTTGCAACCTGGAAAGAAATACTGTGGGGGTAAGACACCCTGACACCCCTGGGGGTGGGATGGGAGGGGGTGACATGCAAAAATAATCGAAAACGACCGATATTAGTGTGGAATCCATAGTTTTCGGGGTCGCTAAGATGAGTAGTGACACCCCCAATGCCATACAACTCCAAGACAGCCCCTGCACTTCTAGGTGAGGGGGTGGGAAGGGGGTGACAAGTAGAAAAAATCGAAAACGACCGATATTAGTATGGAATCCATAGTTTTTAGGGTCAATTAAATGAATAGTGACACTCCCAATGCCGTTAAAACTCAAATACACCCCCTGGCACCTCTAGGGGAGGAGGAGGGAAGTGGGTGACATGTAGAAATAATAAAAAACGACCGATATTAGTATGGAAACCATAGTTTTCGGGGTCGCTAAGATGAATAGTGACACCCCCAATGCCATACAACTCCAAGACAGCCCCTGCACTTCTAGGTGAGGGGGTGGGAAGAGGGTGACATGTAGAAATAATCGAAAACGACCGATATTAGTATGGAATCCATAATTTTCGGGCTCGCTAAGATTAATAGTGACACTCTCAATGCCGTTCAACTACAAGACATCCCTGGCACCCCTAGGGGTGGGAGTGGGAAGGAAGTGAAATATAAAAATAATCGAAAACGACCGATATTAGTGAGGTATCAATAGTTTTCGGGGTCGCTAAGATGAATAGTGACACTCCCAAGGCCGTTCAACTCCAAGACACCTCTGGCACCCGTAGGGGTTGGGGTGACATGTAAATCGAACGATATTAGTGTGGAATCCGTAGTTTTCTGGGTCGCTAAGATGAATAGGGATATTCCCAATGCCGTTCATTTTTTTTATTCTTTCTCCTGGAGGTGGAACTAAAAATGTTGTTAGATTTATATTACAGTGAATTTGTAAAATATATTACTTTATAATTTATATATATATATATATATATATATAACTTATAATTTTAAATACCTGTAAATAAAATGAGTTACATATTACGCTATAGTTAGAATTCATTAAACACCCGGGCAACGCCGGATAATGAGCTAGTTTATTATTAATAAACAGGGAAAGGTGAGTAGTTGTTTATTAGTTATTTATTTCTATTGTAAATTGTTTTGTCATCATTAACATCAAAACTAGATTCTTTCATTTTTTATCACTTTCTGTTCTTTTATTTTGTTTATTGTTTATTTAGTTTCTAAAGAGTCACTTTTGATTAAACTACCTAAAAGCATACACTACATAATACATAGAGTCTTCTCATAAATTAAAAAACTATTTGTAAACGCAGGAGCCCATATTTTTCTGGCCAAGGAACAAGGGCGAGTTCTCAGCGGCTACTTATGACGTACGTTATTGCATAAAATTATACACAATCTCCGAGTTCTGCCCAGCCAGTGTTTCTCAATGTTGTAGCCACTGTACATAAGCACCTGTCCATTTTGTTGTTCCTCCATTGAATCAAAATATGAGTGCAAGCTCAAGGTTGGAAGATCAACATATTGAGGTGCAGGTACTGTTTGTGTAAGCAGGTTCTCAGTTTTTTTATTCATACGAAATGGATCCATAAGTGGGATCCATAAGTATTGCTCAGCAAATTGTCCATTACTATTTTTCTTGGTTTTTATCTTCATCCTACGTGTTTTCAAGGAATGTGTTTTTAGAGGTTGTAAGCAGATTGTTTGGTGTTTTGTGTTAGTTCATTGACATTGTACAGTCTATTGATTTTGATATTGTAAAGAAATATACCCGCTGATAAGACTTAGAAGATTGGAACTGTGCGTACAACTAAATTTCAATATTACTATAGTTTCAAGCATATTACTCAACATTCCAAATTCTGACGGCTACGCAACACTTTAGAATAATTTATCATCTTCCTTCATTGAGTTTAATTGAATAAAATTTAATATGACGACATTGTCAAGATAAATATAACAAAGGGAGTAAACGTGGTGATGGATAATTTGCTTGGCAATACCGTATCACGACCAGGTGTGACTCGAACCCAGGACCCCGAGCGTCATAAATTAACAAGCTAATCATGTTCAAAACGGGGTTCTGCTGAAGCATTGGAAATGAGTTTCTTAAAAGCTAATCACGCAAAGCGATCGGTAGAATATGAAAATCAGGAAATCAGCATTTTTTCTCAGAATCGCCGTTGCCAAAGGACGCGCTCGAGGCAACGGATTTAGCGATCTGAAGTTCAAATCCCGAATAAATAGTCCGCGTGAGAAAATCTCGTTCTTAGTTGTTTTTATTTTTTCATCGAATATAGTAATTGCTAATGTGCTCCTAAATAGTAGAAGTAACAGAGTACGTTCCCTAGTTCCGATTTATTACAGGTTAGGACCCCGTCGAAGCGAGGACTTCCAAGGACAAGATCTTCCAGCAGAACAGCACGTAACGAACATCTCCTGTGTCTTTACTGGCCCCACGGCCTCCAGATGGCGCAGTGGTAGCGTCGTTGCCATGTAATCAAGTGGTCCCGGGTTCGACTCCCACTTTAAACTGTAGGTCCAGTCCCTATTAGCCTTATTGTGCATAAAGTTGATTAAAAACAACAAATCAATCCAATCCATTTACTTGCCACGCCTGTTCAGTCAAGTGAAGTGTTAAATTGAATGTGCGCGAGTTGTTATTTCACACGGGCTTGTCCCCTTTACTGGTTTCTAAGTCCATCTCGCTTAGCGAGTAGCTCGAGGCTAGATTATCCTATCTACGATCCCCCAAATCTAATTGTAAGGTTTAGTCGATACTTATGGATCCCACTGTACGTGCACGCAAAGGCTTACATATGATTATTAAAGAAGTTAGAAATATTCTCTGAACATGTGAAAAATCTAACTCTTTTTATTGCGCTAGCAGAACCTTTTGAATTGTATTTACAGTGAGTGTAAGAGTAAGAAATATTCGTAAATATAGAATATTCTAGTTCCTTGTAATACACACTTTCGTCCATTCTGGCACTGGTCACCATAAAATACAGTAAATGTATGTTCACTGTATTGAATTTTTAAATACTATACATGTGAGAAAATTAAACAAATTGTAGTAACGGCGCTTGAAAGAGGCGCAAAACATATTAGTATACACTTTATTTACTTACAGTAAATGAACCAAAATATGTATACCATTACTTAATTTTACACAATCTGCCAGTCACAATAATTAGAGGACTTCCTAAGAGCGAGTTGTTCATGTTAGCATTCACTAAATGATCGTTAAATGTCTATATCAAGTAGTTTAGTTTTACGTCATTTTAATGTTCATCTTGACAATGTCAGCATATTAAATGTTAATCAATTAAACACAATGAGTGAATATGATAAATTGTTCTCAAATGTTGCGTAGCCGTCAGAATTTGGAATGTAGCGTCATACACTATATAGCCAAAAGTTACAGCACATTCAAGTGGTAGTGTCATGGTCTCGGGCTGTTTTAGCTGGTTTGGGCTCGGGCGATTAGTTTTGGTCAATTGCAACATGAACAGCGGTGTTTACGAGGACATTTTAGACAATAGAATGCTGCCCACACTGTGGTAACAGTTTGGAATGGCCCTTTTTCTCTATCAGCCCTATAACGTCACTGTCCCTAAAGCAGGGTCTATTGCGTCATGGTTTGAGAACAATCAGGTGGATGTGCTTATCTGGCTCGCTCAAAGCCCCGACTGGAACCCCATAGAACTGGATGAACTGGAGGGACGGTTGCGTGCCAGATCCACTCAACCAAAAGCCACTCATGAGCTATTCACGAGGCTACAGGACGAGTGGAAAATAAATCCACCAACAATATACCAGAACTTAGTGAAAAGCCTACCCCGAAGAGAGAATGCTGTAATAATAGCGAAGGGAGGTCAGACATCTTATTAGTTATCTGGCTGGTGCCTTTTGAATGAACAGCAATTGGTGTCCGGTGACTTTTGGCTATATAGTGTATGCTTGAAACGATAGTAATATTGAGATTGAGTTGTACGCACAGTTCCAATCTTTTAAGACTTATCAACCTGTGCCTTATCTTTAAAATATCAAAAGACACTACGATGTCACTGATACAAAGGGTAAGATTTTAGATTATCGACAAGTGCTGTAGTCTTGCAAACCTATAGGGCTATAGAACATCCCAAGCTCCAGTCCTCGTGATCTTCTCATCTGGATGTATTCAACCCTGAGGAAACATTAAACGTTTACAGTAAGACTTTACCTAGTGGTTAGATTTTCCTACCCTGAATATAGACTTCAGTGTAGGCCATTAGAGTCGTCATGTCCCCGGGTACAGGACCAGAGGGAAAGACAGTTGAAGGGAACGTAACATCCTCTTTATGTTATCCTTGATCATTTATTGCCAAAGATCTGGAAAACGTTTTCTCATACAAAATACGAAAATTATTAACATTTAATATGCTAGCCAAAAAGCATCATGTTTTGCATTCCAATTGAGGAAACCTTTTTCTAATTATCAGGATGGGCTAATGTTGTTTTAAGAATACAAATGTTTAAGAAATAAAGTAGGTGAACCAAAAGTGGCAAACTTCTAGGTAAATTTGCAAATCTCTAATGAGAGATAAATTTCTGAAATTAAATTAAATAACTCCTATAACAACGTATACCAAATGAATATTTTGTAATATTGCTTGTAACTTTTTCTAAAATAAGATCGTTACCAAGGTGGCCCATTGGTCCCAAAGGTGGCCACAGCTTATAGTTGCTTAGAAGATGATGATTGTGCTCAAGAAAACATATTTATTCATATGTTTTCACGTGTCTACATCTTATTACAGAAAATTGTTGGTGTCAAACTTTCGATTGTTGACATGCATTATATACAGTAACGACGAATAGCCGTGAAGGACTAGACTGGAAAGTCCCTATGACACCAGGGGGTACACAATAACTTAAATAAAATGTCTGCTGGCATCCCGAGACAGTTCGTTTCCTGCAACGTGCACCTGAGGGGGACTGGGTATATTAATGTAATTCCATTTGTTAGCTGTGTTAAATACTAATATGTTTCTCGTAACGTGGGTCACTTTGGAAACACTGCCTTTGACTCACCTACCTTAATTTAATTTTGTTTCGAAGAAAGTCCATAATATGATATTAAACTTTAGTAAATAATTAAATTGAAATTAATGCCAGTAAACTTTAATATAAAAAATAAATTAAAAACAGGAAAAAATCATGATAGATAATACCGCAATATTTTTATTTTAGGGTTTTCTGCATTTTGCCTGGCTACACTCCTGATGGGCACAGAGTGCTGACTGTCAGCTACGAAGGAGTCGACCCATCAACCTTCGTCTTTGAGATGGTTATGAAGCGTATGGTGTGCTGTTACGACACGTTGTTAGCCTCAGACACTCTCAAGAGAGGGGTTGTGATAATCTGTGATGTGGCTGGAATAAAAGCTGCCCATGCTATTAAAATTACTATTCCTCATCTTAAAAACTCCATGACTCTTCTTCAGGTAAGTTTTCACAATGCTTCAAACTATGTCACGTGGTTATTTTGTTTAGTAAAGTTACATCATGCTTAAAATTTAAAATTTGACCAACACATTTAGTGTTGTTTTCATTATTATAATTTTGTGTGTTAAATACGAAGACGATCACCATGTTGGATGTGAGAAGTATCTTTATTTTAGTTTATTTATTGTATTCCTGTGACCTTCTTCATGAAATTAAACCTAATTTCATAAATAGTAATTTGTAAAATTTAGCATCTGAAAATTCACCTTATTTAAAGTAGAGTATCAATTTCAGTGTTAAGTATGTCTCTTTTATACATACGATCTCTCTAATGACTTAGTGCTAAAGTTGTTGCCTTGTAATTAATGACTCGCGTTTTCAATAGCCGGTAGCTCGGATCCCACTTTAAACTGCAGGTCTAGTTTCAATTAGCCTTTCTATGCATTGAATTGTCTTAAAAATAAATCTCAACCCATCGCTATACGTGCATTATTTGAGATGTGCTCATAGAATTATAAGGATTATAGAACCAAATTATTTCAAATACGTGGTTTTGTTATGAATAAAGTGATCTAACAATTGGTAAAATCTCGCTTATGGGGTAAGTGAATCCCAATATGCTTCTATTGAGCAGCAACACCTCCCATGTATGTATACAAGGTGGAAACGAACTCTACCAACAAACTTTCACAGATTGTTCAGTGATTTTGACTGAGTGTTTTCACATGAGGAACACATGGTCCCCGGTACCTTATTACAAAGTAATGTGATGTCCATGTGCTATACTTTTATTATGTCCTTTCGGGCAGTGATAGATGGTTTATGATAGATTAAAAAGAAAAAAATATCAACTACTCACCCTCTTCTGTAATGTCATGAATAGCAATATAAACAATACAAATGAAATTAGTACATGAGTAAAGAAACAAATCTATGACAATATTCCTACTTGTTTGTTAAATAACTGTTCTCTACGTACAATACAGTTCACTGTGCAATCTTCGACCGCCATGATCACGTCCACAAACTGTACAGCGACGCAGAATGGATTGTCGGGCACACTCTATCATCCCAGAAGATTGACTTCTTCAGCTGCTGCGATAATCCTAGCAACCAGGTCCATGGGAGTGTCGACTGGATTCTCGAACATTAAGGCTCTTCACATGACTCCAAAAGAAGAAGTCCGTCGGCATCATATCTGGTGATCGTGCTGCCCATGGAACAGGACCACCACGATCAATCCATCTCCGACCAAACTGTGTATCAAGGTGATGTCTACCAGCGACAGTAAAATGTGCCGGTGCCACGTCATGTTCAAATCACATGCGTAAACGCAGTTTAGCTGCAGAAACTAAACAAATTCCTGATGAACATACAGAAAGCTAGCAGAGTTTGAACAAACGAAATAAATGCAATTTCTCTGTAATAAGATTCCAGGAACCATGGGTTCCTCATATTAAAACACTCAAGCTACATCCCTGAAAGTTTTTCGTTAGATTTTGGTTCACCCTATATATATACATACACATACATAAAAGATAAGGCTACATCTTGCAACATGTCTTTGGACTGTGGACTTTGTGCCCAACATATTCATAACGTCGGCCATAGAAGTGAAATGATGAGACAACACTCCGCCCGCTCTTTGCACACCCGGGTTGCCTCAGGCATCCGTTTCATGGAGGTTGGATTAACCCCAGAACCCCTTCATGCAGGTACATTGCTTGAAAAATTTCCATCAGAATCTCCAGGTCACATGTAATGAGTGAAATCCTCCCGCTCCTAACTTGCATTTGCCACATGACATAATGATAAATTTTTTTACAACTTCGTTTGTTCGTAGTGAGACGATGTGGAAGCATGTATAATATTTGGCTATTTATCAGGAGCTCGGAATAATTGGTCAGCAAAAGATAAGTTATTTTTAACGTGGCCATTACATATCTAGGTGAACACTGGCTCAGTACAAATCGATTACCGTTTCTTATACCAACTCATAAAGACATTGTGGATAAATCTGAGAGGCGGATTTGGCTTTTTCCCGGGTTAAAGGCACCAGATAACGCTAAGGATTGATTTACTGAAGAATTATTTTCCTGCTTCCGTTCAAGCAACAAGCAGGATTTTCAGGTTTTTTCTCAAAACGTGATTAACTGTAAAAAGTAAAAGATGAAAATTACCATTTACAAATGTTTATTGTCCAACTTCTAGTTAAACAATCGTGAGAGTCCCTTAGTAAGTCTCAATCATCTCATTAACACTGAAAATCCATCTACAGAAATTTACAGAGGAAGCCTTGGAGCTCTGGGCCACGTTTCAGAATGCAACGTTGCATTTACGAGAACACAATTTAAGAGTAAACTAAAGAATAACATGTTTGAAAATATACCCACGGCTTTAGCTAGCTATGTGTAGTTCAGCGCGGTACTTCTAATCTTACAATGACCAATGCAAAGACCAGAAACCTTATTTTGAGAACTCTCAACACTTAAAGCAGGCTCAATATTCACTAACAAAATCACTGTACACTTATTCTCCCAGCTTCTGCATAGCTCTTCTTCACAATCCTTAATGGCTCTCGGTTAAAACGACGTCTCGACGATCCATTTCGATCACGTTGCAACTCTTTCCATCTTCCAGGCTATGACTTCCACCATTCAAATTCCTTTTGGGCTCGAAATCACTATAACCTTTAGTGATTCACGATGACGAAATATCAAAATGTCAACTGCTCGAATCACAGCAAAATTTTCCGCGTTTTGTGAACAACGCACACGCGAACATCAAATGAAAGGACGAGACGCCATAACGCACTAACAACTCGCGCCAAAACCTTTTAAGTGGTGTTCCTTTCACCCTCATTCGTTCCGGAGGGCAGAACAATCGCTTACAACAAAAATGCAGATATCCTGTCTGCTCTCTACATCACCTTACATGAGACTAGAACAGACTACGTTCCTACAATATACTCAGGTTTCTTAGCCCTAGTGGACAATAAAACTATTGAACTTTATATATCATGCTAAAATACTGACATCATACATGTTAATTCATGTTCTCGTTTAGTGACTTTTAAGTGTCTTCGTTATATTTCAGGAAGGATATCCAGACCAATTCAAAAATTTATTTGTGATGGGCTTGAGTCCAGTTTCAGCCAAAATTATGAATATATGCATTCAGTGCCTTCAAGAGAAGCTTAAGAAAAGGGTAAGTCAATTCTTCCTGTTACGCGTTGATTAAATGTTTTGTGGTATTAGAAGTATGGAAAATGTACACTCCTCACAATTAGACGAATTCAAAATTGATCTACATTTATCTTCGTATATATTGTAGATTAATTAGGTGTATTTGTGTACATATTAAATTGAAAATTTTCAAAAGGAAAATATACGACAAATTTGAATCAATTTTCATTGAATATTTGAAAACTTGAAAAATAAGTGAAATATACTGTATGCACTGTGTATAAATATATGATACATGCTGGATATGTTTGTTTGTGTCTTTCTTTAAATTTAGTGTAGTTCTTTTATTTTCACGGTTTTCGTAGGCTTTACAACAATGTTCAAGCCTTAGGTACATTTCTAATACTGGTTGGATTTGTTATTTGCCGATACGCCTTTAATAGCTAGCAACAGATAGCTATACTTCTTATAACTTAGATCAGCAGATTCCACTTCCGTAGTTATAATACATGATTTTTTTTTATTTTTTTTTTATTTTTTTTTTATTTTTTTTTTTTTTTACTTGCTGGACTCTGGCCTCCCTCACGATACCTATCCATTCTTCTCTGCATTTTGCTTTCTCCAACCATCTTCGAACTTGCATAACCATAAAGTCTCCTTCCACATCCTGTATCCATCTATTGCTTGGTGTTCCACTTTTTCTCCCTGCCTTCGTTTCTTGTATGCGTCAGATTCTCTTGACACCCTTTCCATGTTCATCATCTTCACATGTTCCGACCAGGCTAGTCTTCGGTACTTTAATAACCTCATTGAGAATGTTTTCAATGTCCATATTACTTTATATTCTTAATACTTCTCCCTCTCTCAGAGGGCCATATATCCTTCGTAAGATATTGCTCTCAGAAACACGTAAATTATTCTCATCAGCGGCTGGCATAGTCTATTTCTCTGATCTTATAAGAGTCTTGAAGATCTCTACTTTTATTTGTTTCGACAGTAGAGTTCATTTCAGTAATTTATTTTTAGCGTAATATGGTCTGTTTCCAGCCATTATAATTTTATCAATCTCTTGAGTACAGAGTCCTCGCGGTTGAGGATTGTCCACCGGATTCTGAAGCCTCTTACATATAGCATATGTTTGCCAAATTTTATATTATGATTCCATCTTATTTCTTCTGATGCTGATATCTTCATATATTATGTTTCTCCTTCATTATCCCCATGACTCTACTTTTCTCTTCCAATACTTTAAACATTTTCTTGAGACATTCCATATGTTGTGCTACTAATAAAATATCATCAGCATAAGCTATGTTTTGATTTCTTAAATATTGCCCTTCCTAATTTTAATTATTTCATTGCTATTTGTAGCCTATATTAAATATTGTCAATGATGAACCTTCTCGTCTAAAACCTGTTGTTATTTCAAAGGCTCCACTAGTTTTACCTCAGATGAAAGACTTGTCCTGTGAATCCTTTCACATTTATTTCAATTTATCAATTTTATTTGGTTTTTGGAATTCTTCTAGGGCACTCAGAACCTTTCGTCAACACTATCAAAGAGCTGGTGGAAGTCAACAAACAACATATGTTGATCTACTTTATATTCAAAACATTTCTCCATTGATTGTCGGAAAGAATGGATCGGATCAGTTGTTCCTATTCTAGGTCGGAAGCCACTCTGATATTCGTCAAGTATTTCTTCGGAGTAGTGGTTCAATCTCTTCTGCAATATATCAGCGAATATTTTGTGTGCTACGTTGAGTAACGTTGTTCCTCTATAGTCAATGCATTTTAGCTTATCGCCCTTCTTAAAGATGGGACATATTAGACCAATTTTCTATTTTTTCTAACATTTCCGGCCTTTCCCATATTTCAAATATCAACAAGTGAAGATTTTCTATTAAATGTTGTCCTCCCAATAGCTCAGATGTTATCTTATCTTCACCTGGTCCTCTTCCATTCTTCTGACATTTCAGTGCTTACTGTACTTCTTCTAGAGGTAGTTTATCTATTTCAGGGTCTACATTCATATACGTACTTCCTCATTCCTCTTATCTCTTTTTACATTCAATATCTCAGCAAAATAATCTTGACATATTGCTAAAAGTTCTTGCTCAGTTCCAAGCAGTTTTGCATTTTTATCTCTACACGAATTGTCTTTGGTTAGTATTGCTTTCCGATCCGCTTGGTTGGCTGGTATAACTTCTTACTTTCATTCTGTTATTTAGTTCTTCGATTGTTTCCATGCATCTCTTCTAATAGTCCTCTTTCATTCATATTATTATGTTTGCTTGATATCTGTTTGCTATTTATCTTTCAAAATTCTGTCTTGTCTCTCTATATATCATTGCAATTCTGTTTATATTTTTGTGTTCTATTGTTACTCTCCATTCATCATCAAACCATTCATCGTTCCTTTATTTCCTTCTTTATCCAATTGTCGTGTTTTGCAGCTGTAGCTTCCTTTATACGATCCCACGTTTTGTCAATTGTTTCATTCTCACTTCATTACTGGGGCATGTCTTCTAATTTCATGCTTATTTTCTGTTGATACTCGGTAGCTATTTCTACTCTTTGTAACATTTTCACATTCCAGCGTTCTCCGAAGTCTTTTCAGACATGCTATATTTTCTGTTCTTCCTCTGAACCGTACCTTTACCAGATATTGATTTGAGTCCCAACTGAGACCTCATGTGGTCTTTACGCCAGCTATTGAGCATGCATGTCTTCTTAACACTATAACATGATCAATCTGATTAACCACTCCTTTACCAGGCAATTTCCATGTTCTTTATGTATATCTTTAGGCGGGAAGCAAGAACGTTTTATGATGAACCTCTTTCCATCCGCCAATTGACTTAGCATCTTTCCCTTTTTCATTTGTATCAATATGTAAAGAGTGTTTTCTAGCCATATGTTTTAGAAAGTCTTCTCTATATTCTTGCATTGGAATCTCCAAGGAGAATTAACACATCATATTTGCATATCTTGGACCACCACCATATCCACCACCTTCGACCTGCCTGATTGATGAGGCCCGCTCCTCCCTAGAGAGGCCGGGCATGAATATTTATATGCTACCTAATTTTCCTGGCGTAAACCACACATGTAATTCTTCAGGTGTTAATCCACAAATCCCGTGAACTTAATTCTGCATTGAACTCAGGGGCGTAAATAGCACTCCCTCAACTTCCGCGGTGCGGGGGTGGGTACGAGCTTCGGAGTAAGAATGATAATTTAAAAAAGACGGATACGTCACAAAAATTATATTTCGGCGTTAAAATATATTCGACCAAACATGTTATACTTTAATGTCCCTAAAACTGCAAACAGAAAATGTTAAGCACTAGAAAAGTAGAAAGTGTATTACCAGATTAAAAGAAAACGTTCAGTAGTTAAAGAGTTCAATAAATTTGTTTTCAAAATCTCAGCATATTCCTTGATGCAGCCTTCTAGAAATATCTGTACGTGGTCTTAATGAGCTTCCGAATAACATTGGGGTGTTAGAAAATGAAGTTAAAGAAATGGCCAGAAGGCGTCGAATAGAAACGTCAATTTCTACCGATCGAAAAAAAGAAAAAAAATTCTTCGACGAACTGACAGAAGATGTTGCCTTCCTCTACCCATTAGATTGTTTAAAGTAAGGGTTTTCTACAGTGCTTTACATATTCTAGTAAATCAAATAAAGACTAAAATATAGTGAACCCTAAGGGAGAATTCACACCGAAGAAACACGCGACACGCGACATGCAAAATGCGACATGCGACACGCGACACAAGTGTTTCACACCGAAGGGACAAGGTGCACGCGGCAAGCGACACTGGTTTCTTTGTTCAGTTTGTATGATGGTACCGATGTAATTGCATTAATCAGTTCATTAGTCACACGAAAATAACGTAACAAGAGACATTGTTACATGTAAACTGCGTTGTAAAATTTGTGCAAGTTATTGAAACTTGGGAGAGGCATGATGTGCACGAGAAAACTGAGAAGTAATATGCACTGATATCAAACTGTATACGCTAGACTTTCCAGCCTGAATAAAGCGAATACCTAAACACTAGAGAAATGGTTCTCAACCTTCGTGAAACCATGTCACTGTATTTTTTTTTTAAGTCAATACCTTAGCCGAAGAATTTTCCTCGTAAATCTTTACAGTATTTAAGATTTTATGCATGAATTAACATGTACCTATGAAATTAAATACTGATAAATAAATTTTAGCATAATCATAAGAGTAATAATAGTTTGAATACGTGTGTAGGATTGTTTACAAATATAAAAGTATGGAAGACAAAGTGGTAACGTCGTCTCCTTGTAATTAAGTGATCCCGGGTTCGATAACCGTGGAGGCATCGGGCAGATCCAGTTTTGATGAGTCTATTTGTGCTTAAATTGAACTTAAAAAACGAAAACTCACAACTCAAATATGATATTAGGATTATGATAGTTGTCAACCAGTTTCAGCAGAACATTTAGGTGCTCAGAATAGTTGATACGAGGGCACGGTATCGGGTCGCGGCCCGGCGGTTGAAAAGCAATGCACTAGAGTACTTTACCATGTTGACTAATATATTTTGGACTAAAGTGCCTCCATAAGCTGACTTTTTAAAATAAAAGCAGTCAGGTAAATGGCGATGTTGAAGACAAATTACAGCCGATAGATAACTGCATCAAAAAACTTGATAAAGCGAAATGAACGTTGGGTTTAAATCTTAAAACTTTGTTAAAACATTGTACATATCGATACTTTATTATAGCAACAAATTAGAGGATTAAACATAATGACGGTTGGGCTCTCGTCTAGAGTCTAAATACAGCTCGTTGGAATGAAGCATTCGCTGCGCATGCGCGAACAACAAACTGAAGTAACACGATGGACGGTATTGAGAAAACGGCACAGTCCGAGAGACACACAAAAGCGACACGCGACACTTGCATCTTGCCGTGTCTCTTCGGTTCGAAAGGTTGCATTGATGATTAAGTGTTGGCTTCCAAGCGACACGTGTTTCATGTCGCATGTTGCGTGTCGCATGTTTGTTCGGTGTGAATTCTCCCTAACGGAACACACAGACACACAGTTTGTGGAAACCGCTATTAATTTCTGGGACAAATATGAAGAAGACGTATCTTGCACTAACCTGTAGCTACAGACATTGCTTGATTTTGGAATGAAGTGTTAAATGAAATCAAAAGAAGAAACTTGTCGATCATCAGCGAAGTCGCAGAATTTCTCTTGTAGAAAACAAAATTCTGGCTAGTAGCATTCCTGCCGCATGAACCGCTTATATGCTGTATTTGACCCTACCTGTGACATAATCACCAACTGAGATGTTATTTTCCTAGTTAAAATTGATTAAAAAAAATACTTGAGAGCCCAATAACAAGTGCTCTTATTAAGTATCGAAAGCGATCCTGCTAGAAAAATTGACTTGTCCAAACTAGCCAAAAGATTTGCTTCCCGGATTCGATACCCCGTGGAGGCATAGTGGTTCGGATCTCACTTTAAACTGTAGGCCTAGTCCCGATTAGCCTTAGTGTGCACAAAGTTGACTTAAAGCACCAACTCAATCAATCAACTTAAAGACAGCGTGTTTTAGGAGAATTGATTTGATTGTGACGGAAGCAAAGTCACTGAGGATATTTCCTCTCAGAAGTTTATTTTATTTCACCTTGATTCTAGCGTGGCCTGTGACTGATATAAATCTGAATCCCAATAGGATAAGAAGTGTATTTCATGTGTTAGGAAGCAACTATACATAATTTATATTCACAGGTTGTATTTATTTCGGACAAAAATGTGGATCAAATGTACCAGGTAGTGCCTAAAACAATGATCCCTAAAGAATTTGGAGGAACTTCTGGATCCATATTCGACATGAATGGTAAGGCTTTGTTAATTATAAGAAATTATCCTGTTGCACTAGTTTAGATGTGATTGTAGGTGTAGTATACTTGTTACAAGTCTGATTGGTGATGGATGATAGACAACGAATTGTTATTATTTTTAACCACTAGTTATTAATATTTAACAGTTGCAATAACGTTAGTACAAAAACAGAATTGAACATACATAATTCAAAATGAAAGCTAACTTCGTAGTTATCATTTTATTTCGAACTTTAACGTAACAGAATATTAATTTTCATTCTAGTGTTTTGGACTTTTAACCACTGTTAATTTTTACAAAAATTTACCTACGTTTCGGAGGCAGAATCTGCTTACGTCTTCAGGGTAGCGTGTAGTCCGAAACGTAGGTAAATTTTTGTAAAAATTAACAGTGGTTAAAAGTCCAAAACACTAGAATGAAAAAATCACCACTGATTAGCTACAAAGAAGAATTAATTTTCATATTTGCTCTTTTGCGAATTACTCACTTTGGAAAAAATAACTATTTTTAAAAATAAAACTGTTTACGTACGTTATATGAGTATGTTCAGTTTATAAAAGCAAAGTTTTGGGGGTCTTACTGCCCGCTTCTTCAGGCTTTTTCTTGGCACGTATCAATACTTCATGCCGCGTCAATTTACGTCGAACATGGAATAGGATAAAAGGATTCAATTGGTAAAATAATTGTTAAAAACTTACCCGTACCTTAATGAAACTTTCCATATCCTTTTCATCCTTCATGTAAAACCCCCGGAAACGCTGGAACAACAATCGGGGATCCACACGGGAGATTGAGGATAGTGCGCTTCAACAGTTTCAAGTTTGCACACGTCTCAGGGGTTTTACATGAAGGATGAAAAGGATATGGAAAGTTTAATTAAGGCATGGTCAAGTTTTTAAAAATTCTTTTACCAATTGAATCCTTTCATCCTATTCCTTGTTCGACGTAAATTGACGCGGCATGAAGTATTGATACGTGCCAAGAAAAAGCCTGAAGAAGGTGGCAGTAAGACCCCCGAAACGTTGCTTTTATGAACTGAACATACTCATATAACGTAAATAAACAGTTTCTACTTTTTAAAAAATACCTAAATATTAATTTTATAACTTTATGGTATGCACAACATTATCGTTACACAGTTTACACTATAAACAAATCGAATTGACTTTTCTTTAGCTTTCAGTTTCTAACACACAACTACTATAAATGTACCACAAGAAATAAAACTAACTTAGATGTGCTCTATCTTTACTGTTATTTACTTTTCCATGGGAAAATCTATCAATATTGAAATCTATACGTGGTTAAAATACGTGTTTACGATTGGCAACTAAGTAAGTGTTACTTAAATCAATTTCTAAATTGTTTGTGATTCACATTTCCAAACTATACATTAGAAAGGTAATTTTGGACTTTTAAGACAAACGAACTATCGTGGCTCCTCTTGGCTTAAAGTTTTATATATCTACGAATTATGTGTGAAATTATATTCATTTATATTACGCAGTGGCTTATCTGTGAAGGCCAAGTTCTTCAAAGTTTTAAAGATGATTTTATCTTCAACTTGAATTATTTCAATGTTATTAAATCTTACAGATTTTATAAGTACATTAATTTGCTTTGTCATTATTGCACATATACTTTACTTTTAAAAGTTTTGATAACAAAGATATTCACAGTTTGTAATGGAGTAAAATAAGGCGCAAAGAACTGCTTCTTCATCTTACCAATATGAACGTTTATCTAGAAATGAAATGAATTTACGTATTTTTAATAAAGAGAAATTTAACAAATCTGTTGAGACTATCTCATTACTCTCAAGCCGATATCTGCCACGACGCAATTGAATGCAATCACTTTATGTTTCTGCAGCTTTAAACTTCGGGTTTAAGAAGACTAGAGAGTTAGTTAGAGTAAGAAATATAACATTTAAATGTGACACTGTATTTAAAGGAAATTTTACTCTGGGATAGTTCTCATTTTCTGAGGCTGCTACGAATTCATTTCTTTATAGATCGCTGGAACAAACAACTAATTGCAAGGAGAGACTGGCTGATAGAAATGGGAAAGAAGAAAGCAAACGAAGCAAGAAGACCGGGAAAACCAAAAACCGCCAGCGACCTTCTAGGAATAGAAGGCTCTTTCAGACAACTCGCTGTGGATTAATCTAGAAGAGAAGTTAAAATGTATATTCCTTGTTTATTCCAACTGTAATGCTATTATAGTGATAATATTATTGCAAAAAAAAAAAAATATGACTTGAATCGTACAAAAATTATGTATGTTATACCATATCTGAATCGCTTACTGCAGAAAGGCAACTAGTTGAATATTTACACATTTCCTTTTGTGTGACGATAATGGATTTTAATAGCTCAATGGATCGTTTACCACAGAAATGACACCTGTCAGCTTGGTAAGAATGGGCATGGCAATGCCTTCAATTTTCTGTTTACTGGAGAAAGGGAACTTGTCCCGGACTAGTTCCCTGTCTGCAGTAAATGAGATTTTGTAGTTAAATGTGAACATGTTGCCTTTCTGCTGTAAGCGGTTCATCTATGTCAGAGGGGGCCACTCCGCAACTTGCACGTTATTGGCTAGAGATTGTGACGTCACCAAGAGGACACGAGCGGAAGAAAGCTATGCGGAGAATGTAGCAGATGGCCCATGAAACGCTGTGTTTTCAAGCATCTTTTGATATTATACACCAAAGCTGTTAATTTAATTTGACAACAAGAGATGAAATACGCGATAGAAGAATACATTTATTCCGAAACAATGCACAGTTTATTTTTCAGACATTATTTGCGTGATATCTTGTCCCTGTAGGCTGTAGTCCACTGCCGGCTTTTCTTTCCAGCTAACCTATTGCATTTATTTTAAATGTCTAATTCTAAGGAAAGTTCTTTTCCGGGAATATTCTGATATGACTTTTTACTGAATATCCTGGAATTTCCCTTTAATATTTTTACGTTACTCTTCAGATTCTCCAGTTGATCGCCACGATGAGGATAAATTTGTATTTATGTTTTTGCTATTTAGCGTCTTCTTCCACTTTTGGCTAATCGCAACGAACAGGATGAGTAATGATTAGTTTAAATTGATGAAGGGACACTTGCAGCAGGCACGTATGCAGGGGGGCTTAGGGGGATCGAGCCCCCCGCCGAAATTTTTCGGTTTACACTAGATAAAATGAGGTTTTTTGTTTCTTGTGGTGTGAAATAATATAATGTGACGATAATTTAAGGAGAGAAATAATTATCGAGTCTAGCACGTATCCAAGGTGGGAATCAGGGGGTTCCAGCACCCCCCTTCAGGAAATTTTTCAGTTTAGGCTACATAAAATTGGGTTCATGGCTTCTTGAATATTGTGATGATAATTTGAGAGAAATAATTATCGGGACAAGACACAGAATGTTCTATAATCCTGTTATTGTTAATAGCGCTTATTCAAGGTGGGATCAGGGCGCTGGAGCCCCCCTTAAACTCTTTCAGTTTACACTACATAAAATTAGGTTTTTGTTTTCTTGAATAATGTGCCGATAATATAAGGAGAGAAATACTTACCAAGGTAAAACGGAATATGTTCTATAACCCTGTTGTTGATAATATTGCATTAAAACTTTTGTTGCGCTTTCGGTGTTGTCACAGCACTATGTAAAGACTTGTCAGCATTTGGAAGCTGCAAACGTAGCGCCACACGTAGGGCGATTCATTGTAATTTTTTAATCTCTGGAAAGCGCGAGAGAGAACGTTCTTGAATAAGAGAAGGAGTCGAACTACTGGCAATATTAACGAATCCTTTTATCTGCGGAGCGTTCTAAAATGTAATGAGGTTAAAATACGCGGCTTCAATTTCCAGGTTGACCTGTACAACAGAGTTCAAAGGTAAGTGTGACAGTTCATACAGTCGATTAGTGATCAGCCAGTGTCCATTAGTGGCTTTATAAAATCTAGTGATTCCAAAATGAAAAGGACTATATACCGTAAAGTAACGAAGTATACTACTAGTTCCAGTTCGGGTCCGAAGCTGAAGACATTGACGACTGCGAAACTTCCGGAGCATCAGTGTAGTGCTAGTTCGATTCGAGGGACGAAGAGATGAAAGGTCTCTCTCTAAAGTGAATATTTCAGCAATACCGGGTATTGGAGCAGTTTATTAAAAAGAAAAAAAAACAGTGACGTACGGTAACGTCAACACTTGGGGTAGCAATCAGTGGCGTGCCCAAGGAGGTTGGTGTGGGTCATAATCTCCCCCCCCCCCCACCTTTAGGGCCCAGTAGGCTATTCCTAAAAATATCAAATATTATGAATGCCAACAAGCAGATGCACTGAAAGAGGATATATAAACATTTTTCATCAGAGGCGCAACCACGAATTTTTGTCGGGGGGGGGGGGTGGCAAGTACCAGAATAAACGTACCAATAATAATAACAAGAACCTTAATAATGGCATATTTATATATATATTAACAACAAGAACAATAATGGCATTATTATTATTATTATTTCTACTACTACTAGTGGTATTAGTAGTATCAAAGACGTTATTATCCTCTTAAATTACGCAAAAAGGGGGTAGATGTCTGTGCTGAAGCATTTATTTGGAACAAACTATTTGAAAAATTTTTTCAACACCAGCAACTTTACATTAGCTAATAATGGAAAACAAGCACACAAACTGTATTTCTGAATAGCAGAAAATGCATGCCGAAGATATATTTTTTGTACATATAACATGTATAACTTTCATGTACAACATATGTTTTACAGATATGCAACATGGAGCGACATAAAATAAGAAAATACATATGCAAGATGCAAACACTAAATTATGTACGTATTCAAAGTTTATTCAATACATATATACAAAACATATTATTTAAATACATTACATTACAGAAAACAATTACATTGCGAGCGAAGCGAGAAAGACAATTTTTAGATCCAATTTTTGCAATTGAATACAGTATTGATTTAATAGGGAGAAAATAATATCACATGGCGCCAAGGAATTCTCTCTTTCACAACTATTTTTAAATTTAGATCATTTGGCGCCCATGGCCGACTCCCGCCGCCCTTTAGCTACGGCTCTAAACTTGACGAGATTGAGAAAAGCAGGCATTGCAAGCGAAGCGAGCAAGAAAATGTTACGAAATGTACTTTTATTTGTATAAAATTTGAAATCGAGGGGGCAATTGCCCCTCTGTGCCCCCTGCAAGTGCCCTTAGCCGTCTGGAAGAAAAATGCAAGAAACACTTGAAAACTAATTCCATCTTGGTATCCATTTGTTCTGTTATTCTTAGATTTTTCTAGTCATGTTTCTTTACTTCAATGTTTTCCCACCTACGTAGATTAGAAAATAGAAAATATGCAGTTCAAACTTCATAGCAACACATCCAAGAAAAACATCCAAATACATTACGCACCTTTAAAACAAGACTACTCAAAATGTCACAACTGTTCTAGATACTGAAAATTGCGAAATCATTTCACAAAGTCTGAATCTGGAAGGGAATATTTCCCCCAATCCTGATACGACATTATATGGAATCCCACACATCTTCATAAATCACAAAATCAATAAATGTCTTTGTTATGTTGCTGGAGTAATACAGGATATAATTGTAAAGATTAGTGAGAGTTCCAGGTAGAAATGTGTTCTGTATTTTCCACAGGGGGGCAAAGCAGGCTCTATCTACGTGCCTGCCCCCATGTGGTTGCACCTCTGAGTAAGTCCGAAATTTGGAGGAACAAATCGAATCAATCCTGCTGCAGCAACTTGTTTTTTGGGAAGCGATAGTTACTTTATTCCAGACGATTTTCTTCTATTATTATTGCACGTGGTAAAAGCACAAACAGGGTGATTTGTACTCATTCTACCGGAATTCAAGAAAAGGTGTGTATAAGTAAAAATGAACCCATTCATTTCAAGCTTCCGTATAAGCTAACGAATCAAGTTCCATTCTGTCCTCTTAATGACGTCATAGCGCGCACAGGATCATGGGAAATAATCTCGGAACCTCGAGAATGGTCTACCTAATAAAGGTACCTTGCATCTATGCATTACATGTAATTTTACCCTAATAGATCTTGTTTATTCTGTAGTGTAGAAATTGACCCTTGCTGAACCAATACAAATAATACAGACCGTTATGCAGTGTTTGTAACCAAATCTATACACTACTAAAGAATAGGACTAACGTTAAGCCACTACAATTGCAGACACCTCCTGTAGTTTTAATTATAGCATATCGAAAATTTCCTTACTATCTCTACTAGCTCATACTATTCTTTCCTCCATTGGCGCTGACTTTATGGGGTAAGGCACTTTCTGGCCCTCCTCAAATTGCTGTAATGGAATAAATCATGTTTTTTTATTCTTTCTTTGTTCGTCGATTTTCTACCTTCTGGTTTAATACGAAATGCATATGGGGGAAGAAGTGCTGTTTATGTGTGTTTTATCCTACGTGGCAGAGTGGTCAGCATAACTTGCTGTACTGAGCATAGCGGCAGAGAAGGGGGGAATCGAGTGGCCACAGCGAAGCAGTACACGCTACTGTGATGGCTGGTTACAGTAGCTTTCACCCCTCCACTCAGTCCCATTCCTTCTCACATGTTCACTGATGGAGCCGTCTCGCGTCACTATTTGCTCAGATATTTGTTTTCGTTTGCTTGCTTCAGATATGGGCTGGGCAGAGTATACTTGTCCAGAGCATTTCAGTAAGAATCCTGGATAAGGTATAGACGTATCCTTCATCAGTTCATCATTCCTACATTCGTCAAAATCAGCCTTAAATGGTTGATGTAAAATAACGGATAGACACAAAAATAAAGAAATAGACGGTGATGATTCTGGGTTTAATATATTTTAAAATGTATTTGTAACACAAGAGACACGTGTCGAATTACAGTCATCGATATTGAATTACACGATTACATAAACAGGAAGAACATAGTTAAGATAACAAGAATTATGAATGATGTAATACTAGGGCATGACATTTATATCTCAATTTACATTTAAAACAATTGTGAAAAGGGCAATTTAGTTATAATTTTATACAGACACAAGAAACAAAGAGGTAAAGAAGTGAAAATGAGTCTCGAAATTCAATAAATAAAGCTAAATTCACGTTGTATAAGCAGTTCTATGCTTGGGTTGTTTTTTTAAACTGCGTTTAATATTTACTATTATTTATTTAATATTCTCCTCATGGGTTCAACTTCTATCGTTTTGGTTCTTCTATGGAGGATTTGAAAGACATCATTTCTAGCCCTTAGCATACAGTTTGGATGCGAGAAATCTACATTGCCATTAATAAGTTCAGAGATTATTTATTTCATTGATTGATATGTTATACTTTACTTCGCTTTTTCTTCCATTTTTGGCTAGTCGTGAAGACGATAATGATAACATGATATGCATTGAAACCTACACATTTTTGTCAACATAAAACTAGATTCCAATATTAATATTTCTTGTATTCTTAACTTAGACATGGTACATAACTTTTTTTTTACAAACTGTTTACTATATTGGATACTCATTTGTTTTTCATTTTGAACACGTACGTTCATAATTTCACATTACAAACTCATCATAACTCAACATAACACAACACGTACGTTCATAAATTCACATTACACACTCATCATAACTCAACATAATACAACACGTACGTTCATAAATTCACATTACAAATTCAACATAACACAACATTGTAACTATTGTGCTCGTCACAGCATGAAGGAACAATCACAAACAAAGAAGAACGACACAACATGGCTCCCATAGAGAAGAATTACACTGGCTGTGACTTCAGGCGCCAGAACCTCCTTAGTCTGCTAAATCAGTCCAGTTTGTGACGTGAAAGAGAGGTTGACATTTGAGTGTATTCACAAAGGGTCAATCTTTATGCTCCATGAAGTTAATTCACTTATTTTCCTCCCCCCCCCCCCTTGATGAAACACTAAAGACTTCGCGTGATGCTTCGGATATAGACCAAGTTGAAATATCAGAAATCTTAGAAATGTATTTTGTAATTTCTATAATGTTCTCTTTAATTAAATGAGTTGGTGTTTTAAGTGCACTTTATGCACATTAAGGCTAAGTCGGGACTGGACCTACAGTTTACTGCGAGATGCAAACCACCGGGTGCGTGCCTATTTGTTTTAAATGTCACAAATTACGTAAAGAAATTACTGTTATTTTGATGTCATTTTGTAGGTATAAAATAATATCGTCTTAAAAATAAATGTGTTCTTTAACAGTAACACTTAAAGTATTATCAAAATAACGCTTTTGTTTTTCGTTATTAAAAACTTAAATATTTTTTATTGGAGGAAAGTGGAATCTAGGAGGTCCAGGTTAGAAAAAGGGGATCAGGTGGAAAGTTGGGGTAGCCACAAATCCATCTCGCACTGTTGAAAATTTTTGAGCTGCCTTTGAAGCATCCCATATGAGCTTCCTCAGAATCTGGACAATTTGTGGTTGGAAAGTTAATATTTGGTCAAATGTGTTACGTAAGTAAGTTACGGTATACTCTCTTAGTTTTCACATTAGAAATAATATGTGAATATTGAATAGGCTGTCAGTTTGAGCGAATGAGGCAAGTTTACATTTCTTTATGTTCGTGCTAATTTTATTAACCAGTGAAAGTTAACCAGGAAATTTTGACAAATCACTGATGAAAATTAAACAAAGTAAGGGAATCCAGAACTACTATGTAGTCATAGTACACTTAAGGAAGTTAGTAATAAGTTGCAACGTCCCACCTACACAAAATTACCACACTCTAAACACTTCAATTAGGAGGACAGCAAAAGTCTACCCATAAATGCTAACTTCTTACCAGTCGTTGAACACAGATTCTAGATATCTCAAAGCTTGCTGGGTAAAACGTGAACAACAGCTTTATATATATATATATCAGGTGGTTATAATTAAAGTGACGGTGTTCAGAGTGGTACAGCACGGGCTGTAATGAGAGTAGCAGTCTGAAACTTCGTAAATATGCTAATGAAGCAATGTGCTCGCGAATTATGAAAAAAAAAAAAAATAGTTCCAATTCTCGCCACCAGGGTAAAAAATGGCGCTGTAAGCAGTCAAAACTTGGTATAGTTGCAGGAAAAACACTATAAATCGCAGAAAACAATACTCTTTGTAATAAAATATCGCTACAATTTCACTATTCGAATTACATGAACATTACTAAAGGAAAAAGCAACAAGCGTCACCAACAACAACCAGGGAGCTCACACAATGGTTAGGCAATTTCACCGACTTTGACGTCAGAGTTATTGAAAATTCCACGTTTTGACTGCTTACAGCGCCGTTTTTTACCCTGGTGGCGAGAATTGGAACTATTTTTTTTCATAATTCGCGAGCGCATTGCTTCATTAGCATATTTACGAAGTTTCAGACTGCTACTCTCATTACAGCCCGTGCTGTACCACTCTGAACACCGTCACTTTAATTATAACCACCTTGTATATATGTTTATTATAAACTTATCGTAAGAAAGTCTGTTAGCACACTAGTCTTTAACCATTATCGCTTAAGTGCATTTACCTTTACCATACACGTGCATTCACCACTTCTGGATTCAAAACGGGGGGAAGGGACCATTCAAATTTATTCCTCGCAGTGAGGCGCCAGGGGGAGTAGGGACCTAACGTCACGGGCTCCCCTGTAAGAGAAAGTAGTATGTGCGCGGTACCCCCAACCACAGCTGGGAAGTGGCCGTAGCAAGCCGGACCTCCGACAAGCGGGCGCTGGGTAAAGGATTTAAGGATGCCGCGACACCCCCGGCGCTAGCTAGGAATCGGCAAGCCGACCGGTGTCTCCTGTATAAGGGCGGCAGGTTGGGAAGGAGGTCTAGGTGCTCCTAGACAAGCCGGGCAGGTAGAACCTGGCACCTAGACCGGGTAGTTAGGTAGCTGCTAGGCTCTTCTTATTCTTTCTTCCTCCTTCCTTCCTTCCATCTGGGATGGCTGCTAGGCTTCTGGCTGGATGGCCGGTTTTTCCCAGGATGTTTGCCAGTTGACATCCGGGAGCCAACTGAGCTCCGGCCTCGCTGCGCTGGGTTTTATACTCGCGGTGGCGCATGGGTGGTGAAAATTTTAACTACAAGTACGCGTTGCTAACTCATTTTTTTTACATATTACAAACTTCCTACTGAGAAATATCAAGGTTTTGGCATTGAGAAATCACTAGTGGGAAAATCACTAGATGCACGTATTAACATAACATTAAAAAGAATATAGCGACTACGCAGGGTCTAATAATGAGTGAAGCTAGTAAACGTAGAGGTGGAACCGTTAACGTTTTCAGAATATATTTAAACTAAAAGCGTACGCCTCGCAGGGACATTCCGCTTAACTCTTTCATCCGATTAAAAAGAATATAGCGACCACGCAAGGTCTAATAATAATTGAATGGCGACCAAGCAGGGTCGTTACAAAGTTGTGTTTTATACAGTGTATAGGGGAGAGCCGTACAGTACCGGCCGTCTTACAGTATCGGCCAATTGCTAGTTCGGACATTTGACGCTACATAGCAGTAGTTCACTGGAGTAGGAGGGAAGGGTATGTATTCGTGTGCGCTATAGTTCGCGATCACCCGCTTTCACGCAGTATTGTGAGAGCTGTGCCTCTGTTACTGTGAAGAGTCAAGTGGCTGCGTGAAGAAAGTTATTTCTAGGTCCCTGGTATTCATGTTCGAGGTAAGTGTTTGATTTTATTTTCAGGTTCAGTTTATCGGTATTCTATAAGGATACGAAAACATGTAAATAGTTGAGCAAATTGATTATAAACAACGTGTAATCGCAACTTTCGTTACCACCTAATGATCGTACAGTATCGGCCAGCGAAGTGCCGTCCAGTATCGGCCACACAGAATTTTGTACGCACCTACTACAGTCCTGCTTGCTTTTGTTTCCAGAGTAAGATGGCAGACGAGGAGGGCAACAAAAGAGGTAAATGGACTGAGGAGGCCATGAAAGAGGCGGTAAATTAGGTAATGACAAACAAAATGACAGCAAGACAAGCCGCTAGTATATATTGTTTACCAAGAAGCACGTTAGGAGATAGATTGAGAGCAATTCAACGTGGTATGGATGTGGACCTGACACCTCAGATGGGCTGATTTAAGACGACGTTTGATGACGAAATGGAACAACAATTACTTTCGTATATGAAAGACTTGGACAATAAGTTTATGCCCCTCAGTAAATAAGAAGACAAAGAAGACAACTGTAGAAACTGCACAATGCATAATTTGTCTAGAGTCCTTTGAGGAGGATTGGGTTCAGTATACCGAATGTTGAGTTCGGCACATGTTGAATGCGTAGACCAAGAAAATATTTTGTAGTTTTGTGACTATTGTAAAAATGTGATTTCAACTCCGCTTTAACGGACTTTATTTCCACATTTGTTGACAACCACACCTTTGTAAACATAGTTTACAATTTCTTCATAAAACTTAAGCATTTATGAACAGTTACCACAACCTAAAATGAAAATATTGACTGGCCGATACTGGAAGACAATTTTTCCACTAATTGAAAATTCAGCTTTTCGTTTTTTTTATATATATATCTTGCAGTTCTGAAAACATTTCAGAGAAATTAAACCCGTGTTCCTTATAGTATGCATTGAGGTATCATAATATGTTCGATCCGACTGTCTCCTAATCCTTTATCAGTTATAATCAATAAGCTCAAGGTGACCGGTACTGTACGACTCTCCCCTATTGATACACTTGTATGTTGAATTGTATCTTCTGCAAATACGCTGTATAAAGAAGAAAGTGCCGGAGTACTAATTGAGGTGAGTGTACATGACATATTGTTGATTATTCTGTATAGATAAGAAGAGAGGAGTTGTAGAAGTGAAGAAGATACCTGTAGTTGGCTAATTCCTGCATTGTGTCCCGTGTCAAAGGCTTTTCAGAATTATGAATAGAAAACGTGAACTTGCGTAGCGTTTCGTCCAAGTTGCGTTTCTTCCGAATTTCAGGAACAGGCAGGTTACGGTTACCTGACCGAGTAGCGTTTCGTCCGAGGGCTACCATCCTAATAGTGTTTAATGAAGTTTTAAAACCTATTGTTCATTGCTTAGGTTTACAGTTCGATAAGGTCCATTGTTAGCGCCAGCCAGGACTGCGTGCCTTCTTTAATTGGCACTTCTATGAAAATAGAGGTGGACCTGCCGTGTAGCCTCGCTCTCGGCATGCACGACATGGCATACTCTGCTTGCTAACACTCTTAAATGTTCCATCCATGAAAATATTTTTGTTTTGCTTTAATATTTCTTTCCCTCTGGAACTTGCAAATATTAATAACCTCTCACCTTCACAGTCGTCAGCTAATAAGAAAGTGTTGCCATCTGCAATTACTAAAATTTCTGGATCCGAGCTCGGACGAAACGCAACTCATTAAAAAGTCGCAGACGAACTGTAGCATTTTCCTACGAATTTCGCTTTCGGACGAACTGCAACTCGGACGAAACGCTACTGAATTTTATTATTAGCATACAATATAGCTTGTCAGTTCAACGAGACTGATTACACTTGAGCACATGTGAACGAATACTTTCTGATTGGGGTGGGAGAGTGAGAAGAAAGAATTTAATATGGGACTAAAAATGCTTATACGTAAACTTTGCAATAGACCTGTAGTTACATATGTGAACTCATTGGCGGCTTAAGAGTAAGTGATTCGTCTCTCCGTCTTTTTCGTAGAAATTCAAGTTTCCCCTATTTACTTGTGTTGCAAAAACAATAATTTCAATGTATTCTCCGTAACAATTTTTACATTGACTGATTTATTTGCTTTATTTTTACTTCGTCTTTTGTGCCACTTTTGGCTAATTTGCGAAGATGGAAATGAATTTTGATATGATGAAATTGATGAGTGGAAACTTACAAACATAGATGTCCAGGCCAGGACTTGTACCCTGGATCCCTGGCGTCGTAGCGCAATGTGCTAACCACTCCGCCACGGGGGCCGGCTATTTTGTATTGAGAAACGAATCAACGCGGTACTTCTAAGGAGTAGACGATAGCTGTTCTTCGGCTGGGCAGGCAAACTCACAATTCTCTTCATTGGTGAAGTGATGCACGAGGTATAGATTCGACCCAATAATTTGGGCCTGGAATGCATACGTGTTCACCTATCATTGTTTTTTTTTTTTTTTTTGGCAGCAAAATCCTGACGGAAAATAGTTTGTTCTGAGCTCTGCTATGACACTAAGAAATAATTATTTTTCACCGCAGTAAACTGATTTTACTGGACATAACCACGTGCAATATCATATCTGGTAATGAGATTCTACCAGTAAGCAAAGATTGGAAGAGCAGCAGCTTTGAGAAGGGACAACTGAGAGGGGAAGTGTCCTCTTTCTCACGGAACCAAACTTCAGTAAATTGCACCATAATATAATTTCACCCTCAGTGGCGTGCCCAGGATTTTCGAAAGGGAGGGGCTATGTGTACTTTTTCTTGATAGCCAGTTCTCATTTTGTCATATTTTCCTACCTTTGACGTTTTTTTAGGAATGCTGAGCCAAAGCGGGGCTTTAACCATCAACATCCCCCAACTCCTTGTGCACGCCACTGGTCACACTTCACTGTTATTCACGTATCAGATGAAGAGAGGTACAACGCTACACTTTGGCTGTTCTCTCTACAGACCGCACGTGCATAATACCACAGGAATACTGGGTCAGTCATGTGGTAAGTCTTGGTAAGACTGACCTTCTTTTAATATTAAATATATTATATATTAATTATATATATTAATTATTTCGTGGACCGTCTGCCTGTGAAGGTATGGATCTTGCAGCATGAAATAGATTCTTGAGGGGAATAACAGGGTGAACATAAAGTGGACTGAAAAAACGAAAAATTACTGATATGACTTGTAATAGCAAAATGATGTTTACTTTTTGCTTCAAAGAGGCGAGTTTAAAATTTTACGTCGATATCTTAATTCTAAGCCTCGCCACAATGGACCTCACATGATTTGGCAAATCAACTCAACATCCGATTTCTCCAACAGTGGGCCGGTATCAGTGGCGGAGTGGTTCACATCTCGCGTTACAACAGCAGGGGTCCCTGGTTCGAATCCCGGCATCGACATTGGTGTCGTTTGTGCGTCGCTTGATCAATTTAATCATATCTTCACTCATCCTTATTTTTGTGATTATCCAAAAGTTGCAGAAATGCGAAGTAAATCAAATGAAATTAAATCAAATTCTCCAACGGTGAGGGTGGCTGTGGGAAAAAAAGTAAAACGCACTTAACCAATCTCATTGTGTTTTCTACCTATTTCATTCATGTTGATCTGTTCCCAGCGAATTCAATACCCTTAGGGCTTCGGGAATATTGTAATAAAAGTTTTACAATACTATGTATTCTGGACATAATGTTATCAATAAATAATATTTTCAATGTGATAAATACACGAACAAATTTACTATTAATAAAAGGAATTACATACAAGTACTCCATCACTCCCATACTACTTCGGGTGAGATGGAACATACTTTAAAGAAGAAATTGGCCAATTTTCACAGAGATGCATTCTTATGTTCTTAGTCAGAAAGCATTATTACGATTTACTACATCTATCAATGATTAATTGATTGAGTTTTTAAACCCAGTTTATGCACAGTAAGGCTAATAGGGACTGGACCTACAGTTTAAAGTGGGAACCGAAGCACTATGTGCCTCCACTGGGTATCGAACTCGGGATCACTTGATTACAAGGCGAAGACGCTACAACTGCGCCATCGGGGAGGCCTGTTTTATGAATATTCCAGTTATACTTTTGGCTCTAAGTTAAATGTATGCAGAGAAATGCTAATCGGAACTGATACTAGAGTTAAATGTGCAATAAGAACAAGTGTGTCTTCGATGGGGGGATCGAATCCGGATCAATATATATTTTATTCATACATACATTTATATCACACATGCGCCGACATCCCTGACGGTGTGGTTATTGAAACACTGTTTGAAATGTTTATCAGTCCATCAAAGTTTGTCTTTTTAACTCTTTATAGCCAATTGAAGAAAAGGAAACTTCAAAATATAAAATATAAAATACAGACTCATGACTATCCGTGGCCTCCTCTCAGGCGCAGTGGTAGCATCGTAGCCTTGTAATCAGAAGGACCCGGGTTCGATACACGGTGGAGGAACATAGTTCGAATCCCACTTTAAACTTTAGCTCCAGTCCCGATTAGCCTTACTGTGCATAAAGTATACTTAAAACACAAAAGCAATCAATAAATGAATGTACTTAATATTATTCTTTTATATGCACATATTATTTGCTGAATACAGTAATATATACTTATAATTTATATTCAGTCATTTAAGTTTTAGCATGAATATTTTCAAGAATTAGGATGAAAGACACTTCATTTAGTTTTCATGGAACGCTAAACATAATTGTATAATTATTTAGTGTTTACTGTGACTTAGTCGACAGAGAGTTGCCTGAAGGAGCCTTCAATTCCCAGAATATCACTCGCGTTTTTTGGTTTCCCTTGTCTCCTAGATTCATCCGATTTCTTCCTTCCCATTTCTGTCAAGAACTCTCTCCTTGAGATTAGTTCCTTATTCCACAGCTCTGCAAAGAATTAATTATGGTGTGATGATTTTTAATTTTTCATTAAGTTCGATATCATAAGTTTTGCAACAATTTGAGGGACTTCACTCTTATATATTTTCAGGGATTGGAGTGAACTCTTTCCAGAGGAGTCATCTTTTGGAATGCAGATATGTGTCAAAAATTTTAATCTGCTCTAATACTGCGTATGAAATTAATGCATAAAGTTTACGAGAGTTTGGATCAAATGAAAATACATTTTATGTAAGCTTTGACATTTTTTGTAATGATCGTCCATGTTAAGAAGAAATGTGGAACGTTAATAACCTAATAGATAAGTATTTGTAGATTTGCACGTTTATCCGCTTTCAGACCTACTTTAACATACGCTTCGTGCAAACTCCAGTTTTGAACAATTTGCACTGACATTTTGTGAAAGATTAATTTGTTGGCACAGAGCTAAATGAGTTCAAAGGAATGTGCGTTAATGTAGTTTCTTACAACTTAAAGAATAGAAAATTATATTACTAAATTATCATTATGAACTAAACAACGTTTATCAACTTTATACCTGGACAAGCTAAGACTGTGCTCAATTGATGAAAATATTAGTACATATTTTTGGCTTCCATTAACTTCTGAATACCAGTTGGTACCCTTTGAATTTTCATGTTTCGATTCTGCATATATGGAGGTATGAAATACTTGAATTTGAATGCAATACGCAATACGAGTATTTTAACAAATATATCATTTGAAATAATATGAATTTATTTAAATTTAAGAGTGTGTTGTTTTACCAATATTATAACACAAAGAAAAATACTGAGTGAGTATCATTTTGTAGTGGATGGTAAGTACGTTTGATTTATTTTGGGCTAAAAGGGTGAAAAAACTTTCACACAAAAGCAATTAGATTATGTCGAACCATTGTGACTCTCCTTATTAATATATTCCTAGAAAATTTCAATTTTTTGTCTGTTTCTAACTACACCTTAGAGGGACAGTGAATATATTTAGTTTCTACAACTGCAGTATGTAGTGTCCCTTTTACGATATTTTTTATATTTGTAAACCATGAACCAGAGAACCAACCACCTGTCTGCTAGAAGTTAAGGGAGTGTTTTGTACTAAAGAGATTGATTGATTTGACTGAATAATTTGGTTTATTTTACTTCACATTTCTGCCACTTTTGGCTAATCGCGAAGATGACGATGTGAAGGGACTCTCACAAACTGATAGTGATTTACACACTGTCATCACTGTCCGTACAGTATTAACTGTCATAAGTAGTAAAACATAGTAAAGGTACCCCTGTGCGTGTACGTACACACGTGCCATGAAGGCATATGTGGTGCTGTGGAGGTACAGAGCTCCACATATTGTTAATCTCGGCCATAGTAGGGATGATGAGAGGAGGATCACGCCCGGGTGCCTATATCCCGAAGGTACGCAATCACACGAGACTGGGTGGACCTCAGAGCCGGGCAGAAACAGGGAACTTATTGGAAAACTTCCTGGTCCAGATCACATACCCTGGGTTTCGAACATTTTTACACTAGAATCACGTTGACTTCAGTAACTAAATATACCTAAAAAAAAATCTTCATTCCCGACCAAGTCGGAAAATTTTCGGAACGGGATATTTTCGAAATTTCCCGCTGCGGTGAAAATCTCGAACTGAACGCACTATTTCCCCTTCAAGTGAATGTTCTTCCACTTCTGGCATAAAAACTGTTAAATTTAAAGAAATTCCAGACATCTATATTACAGAAAATATCAAGAATTAATCTCTATTACATATACTTTGGAATTTGTTGGCTGTTCGGCATTACTAAATCTCGGGAAAATTATTTCCCGAAGTCGGAATCTGATCTTTATAATTCACACCCCGTCATTTTGAATTATAATTATTATTACTATTATTATTTTATAGTACCCTTCGGCACGTAAAGACATGGATCAGAAGTACCATGAGGGACAGTAGATTAAGTTATCTATGATTGATAAATGTGCATTGTGAAAAAGTACAAAAATACATAGAACTGTTCATCAACAAAGTGATATATGTTTATTAAAAGGTAGAAAGGCGAATGCAGTGTTTATCAAAATAGTAGACTAGAGTCTGAACTTGTATACAATAATAATAATAACCCATGGCTCGACAGCCCTCTAAAGAGCCTGGGCCTATATCCCGGCCACCAGTATCCCTCCCACAATCCTACCTAGAAGTGTGGAGATCTTAAACCGGTAATGGAGTGACGTGGGGTCAGCACGTCGAACCCCCAGCCGTTATAGGAGATTTTGGAGACCGGGTTACGCTACTCACTCGTAGCTCCCCAATTTCCTCACGATGGTGGGTTGCCACCGGTCCTATACACAGGCCAAGAACCCAGAGACTGAACCCTGGCGGACTCTAACCCATGCAGTCCCGCAATCGGGGCCCAAAGCATGGCGCCTTAGACCGCACGGCCATGTAGGAGGACGAACTTGTATACAATGCCAAAGTATTTTCAATTCAATTTGAATTTTGTGATTCTTAAAGTAGGAGTAGTAGTAACAATAATAATAACAACAAGAAATAGTAATAACAGTAATAATAATAATAATAATAATAGTCATAATAAAATGAGGGAAGACACTAATGAGTTAAGAGAATGTCACAAGCTAGGAAGAGTTTTAGCAGATGGCTGAAGGACTTTGACGCCAAACAGCACGAAGGAGAAGAAGAAGTAAGTATATTCATAATAAAAGTTTCTATGACTCTGCCCCCTCTGCGAAAAAAATCCTTCGTACGCCCTTGCATAAACCTTCTGCTTTAAGAATGCTAGAGAGTTAGTTACTTAGAAAATGAGAAATCGATTAAGCAGTTGTGATAATATTGCAACAATGAAATCTGCATGTAAACAAGTCTACGCACTGCAAAAGCAAATTACCATTTAATGTAAAATTTGGTCCAGCGGATCCTCCAAGTTCGTTTGGAAGCATTTTCTGGGGTATCACTTTGTGCATCTTTTCCATCTCTTTCTCTTCTAGAAATTCAACCTGCAAGTAAATTATAATTCAAATTATATCTTATTATATTATATTCAGATATCTTAATGTATGCAGATAGCATATAATACTTCATTCTGTATACTTCTTCGTTGATTGAGCGATTTGGCAAAGTATGCGTTAGGTAAAGAAGGGGAGGAAGCATCAACGCTCCAGTCTCCCAGCATACACCGTAAAGGAAATGAGATTCGTGTTCTTTTAAAATTAATTTCTGTATTGCATATGCTATGCACAGTGTGTTTAAACAAATAACGGCCCGATTTTAAATCCCTTTATCTGTGCAACCACGCACCACGACTGAATGAAGCTCGCACTACTTGAACCACTGTGGCAATCAGTTTTGAATTAGTACAGCTAGATACCACTAGAGTGCGCGTAAAATCTCCTGCATATGGCGATAGCCAATAGCAGCCCACTGCAGCGGTGCCATGTCGAAATCTCACATGGAAAAGAGACAGCGTGGTTGAGCGAAACGCCTTGTCACAGCGAGCAAGGCACATTCGATAATATAACATATACGTAATAAACTCAATTGGAGAAAAGAATATACCTGATTATGCCAGAGGGACTGCCATGGACTCCTCGTCACTCCAACAACTGCCGTCGTAGTCCTCATCGTCACTGACTACACTACTTTCGCCCTCTGTGTCACTGTCCTTCAAATGTATTATAATTGGGCCCAAAATTTCGTCCCGACCTATCTCCCTTAGAAAATCGTTTTCCTGTAATTGTTGTGCATGTTTAACACAAGCGGCCCATTGTTCTTGTATTACATTGTCAAGTTCTTCGTTAACAAGAGTACGTTATCTTTTTGGCAGTAGGAAATTCGCCGGGATCGTAAAATTCAAAGACGGTTCTACGAGCTACGTCTTTTTCACAGTCATCTAAGTTTGTTGTTCTTTTCGGTACGTTAATGTGCTTTCTAGGTGATTGAAACATGCCCCGATCCACATTGCTTTGCCCCCGAACATATGCGAGAAACAGTAACTTGCTTCACACCACACGCTTGAGCTGTTAGAGCCTGGCACTTCTTATAATCAATTTTACTTCTCTCTTCTTCACTCGAACATTTTTTTAAAAAAAATTGTACACCTGAAAAATCACCTGTCGTGCCTGGCTTCGTACAACACTGTATTTTTTCTCTCTTCTCTCGCTACCACTACCACTTGCTTTACTCAACGACATGCTGCACACACCCACTAAACACACGGAAAAATCGAACAGTGACGGAATCCTATTCGTCAACTTCTTCTACCATCACTGGGAACGAACGTGCCCTGTTCCCTTCGCTAATCGGAAAGTTTTGGAATGCAACAGGAACGAAGGGAGAGCAACAGCGATACAATGCAAATACGTTTTTAATAACATTGCTTCTACAGAGGGAACGGTATAAGCTACAATCACGCTTGTTTTTCGTACATACTCACAAATTCATTATCTTTCCATCTGTTGAACTACTGACACTTCAAGTAATCTATTTTTATCCGAGCGCCAGGTACACGATTTAGTAGCGAGGTGAAACAGGTTCTGAACTAGGCAACGCCGCACGTCTGTGATTCGCAGGGGCTGTTCAGCAGTTAAAGGCCATATGCAGGAGATTTCACGCGCACTCTAGTATCGCCCAAACAGCCGCTAACCTTAGCCGTTCAGAAGATATCGTCTATTCAACAGAAGGTGTTTTGTGTTCTCAAATTCAGCAAGACATTACATCATGTGACTTGTTCTTGTAGGGATATGTAAAACAATGTGTTTTGTTCCACCATTAGACATTGACTTGGATGAGCTCAAGGACAGAATCACGTTTGCAGTAAATTGAGTTAAAGAAGATACTCTCAGACGCATTTGGAACGAATTCAGCTATGGTCTTTATGTTTTCCCTGCATCAGGTGGAGGGCACATACAAGAGCACTTATAATACGGTGAGTGAAACTCGAGGGCTTACGAGTACTTAATACTTCCAATTTGTTGGATACCTGTAACACATTTTCATCAATAAATATTATTTGAAATTGGATCATTCTTTATTGAACACACTGTACTTCAGTGAATAAACACTTTTTGCTGTTTCTCTGTACTACAGATTTCAAAATCTAGCCACTACTGCAACGTCATCAAGTTTTAACAAGATCATCTTCAATTACAGTAGATTCTACTCGTTTGACAATAATTCCTATTTCTTTGTTTTAAGTCAACTTAATGCACAGATTGGATAATCGGGACAGGGCCTGCACTTTAATTTGGGATCTCAAAAAATATAACTCGAACCCCGGATTCCTTGATTACAAGGTGAGGACGAAACACGTCCGCTTTATAACAAAGACGATATTATTATAATTATTATTATTTCCACTTTGCCACATGCGAGGACCTTTGGCCGTAACCTGGACAGTTGTTTTCGAAATCTCTTCTCCTTTCCAAAAAACGCTACGATATTAGAAAATCTGAAAATAATACATCTGCTTACAATTCCTTCTAGAGTATTCGCGTGAGTTTTGGCATGGTTTGCTTACGCTGTTCCCTATACAGGGTGTCTCATAAGTAATAGCGCAAACTGACACAGGTGAAAGCAAATAAAAGCAAAAAAGTCTCAGTAAACAGGGGTCGTCATAATTGGTAAAATGCTAATAATACAGTAAGAAAAGTCATTGGATATCTCATTGCTAGACTGTGTACTGATTGTATCCATCCTGTTTGAATACAACGCCACCTCTCGGAAATGTTCTGTTTTGTAAACAAAGAGCAAGCCTCGGAACGAACAAGGAGTAAAACACTCGGTGTTTACAAAATGCAATCAGTGACGGCTTGTAGCCATACATTCGCACACATTATTAGCATTTTACCAACTAGGACGACGTGTACAAACAATGAAGTCAGTGGCGGCTTGTAACCACACATTCACGATAATCTCGAAAACGACTCGTTTGCAGACCCATGTTTACTGAGACATTTTTGCTTTTATTATCGTGTACTTGCACCTGTGTCAGTTTGCGCTATTACTTTTAAGACACCCTGTATATTCTCAGAATGTAGGCCTATGTAACACTTGGATCGCTCTGTTATTGTGGTTAGGTTGCTTGCCTTAAGTAAAAAAAATAGACACATATTCAAATTATGAAACATTAAATATGTAAAAAGTAGTAAATAAGCACCTACTTAGAAGTAAATGCCATTTCAGCGAAAATATTTGAACATTTCGCGAACCCCCTGGGTGCCGCGGCGCACACTTTGGTAACAACTGCACTATGCAACAACACACATGTTTATTCTACGTCTCGGAACGAAATATAAACTAGGACGTGTGTACAGCAAGAGATATGAAATTATTAAACCGCTTTTCGTGACATGTCGAAACGTAGACTCTTGATACATGTATTCAGAGGATTCTACACTACGTCTGTGTTCTACCGCAGAGTCAGTTGAACTATTCATTGTTCAATGTTCAAACCTCATCGTAAGAATGTATGAAGTCTACGAAACAGACAATTTGATCCAACAGAGAGAGAGAGAAAATGTTACAACCAGCGTTAATCAAGTAGTTACAACTTGTTTCACTTTGGACGTTTTCTCACCAACTGGATAAGCAGCACAGAAACATTCGCTACACGTATTTCAGAAGTAAATTTGTCACCTACTGTATGGGGTAGGAAGGTGACGAATGTTCAAATTTTTCCCATAACCACTTTCGAAAAACCTACTCTAACTAAGTTTCAAGAAATTGAAAGTTCATAATTACAAGTCAGCTTGTATAATGACTTGTAAATGTCACAAGTTTTGTCTGCAGTGCTTAACAATGCGTGGTCATTGTGCTGGTTGCTGGATGATGTAATGTGACGTTAGTGTTCGAAGATGTCACAGGTGAAAGAGTTGACTGACAAACATTGGAATATGATTTAATTGAAGATAATGAAGGTTTTAATGTCAATGTTGATGATGATGATAATGATGAATACGACATGATACGTTGGTGCAAGATATTCTACGATATTGCCCATTTATTGTGATACAGTATGCACTTTAGTTTACAGAATGTCATATTTTATTTATTTGAATTCATTATTATTATTACTATTATTATTATTATTAGTGATTGAAAGTATCTTTAGAAGAATTTATATTTTTGCTCATTATACTAGCGCCACGCTTTCTGAAACCTCAGAAAATATGCAAACTAGAGGCTTCGCTGTGTCTTAACCTACCAACACTAGCAACTCTGCTTCCTTGCCAGGGTTTTTAATGCTGGGGTGTATGTACATTTGTGAAGCAGGTTACATTGAGTGAAGGGATTGATGATTGAAAATGATTCATTAATATATTTGGTAACATTCACACCTGTAACGGTTCGTTGGTTCATTCATTTGGTGTTTTAATTCTCCTTTATGGACAGTAAGGCTAACCGGGACTGAACCTACAGTTTAAAGTTAGATCCGAACCACTATACCTCCACCGGGTATCGAAACCGTGACTAGTTGATTACAAGGCGACGACGCTACCACTGCGCCATCGGGGACAGGGAGGCCCACACCCATAACGGAACTCAACCAATTTTCCACTGCCCAGTCACGACATATATATGTATTTAATAATGCTGCATTGCGAGTGCAATAGAAAACAGCACCAACTCCCAATTTTAAGAAATCTATGGCACTGTATATACAGCTACCAAAGAACCACTACATAAATATCACACAACTCCCTTTAACAATAGAGGAAATATACAGGTACCGTTTAAAAGTTCTTAAAAGCTCTACAATTATAAGGTCAAAGTATTTAATAATATTTGATAATTATTAATTTATTTACGGTCCAAATTTAAAAGGGATATAGACGACACACTTCACCCTAGAAATGTTCCAATCGATTCCCTTGAATTTAGTGCAGAAGCAAGGGTTTTATCCCCATTCTGTGACATGTTATTCGCGTATAAAGATTACATTACAAATTCTGACGGTGGCCATATTGATATCATTTCTACAAAACCCGTAACAGGATTCTTTTGGACTTTTCGTGACAAGTTAAACACAAGTGCCGGATAAGTATTCCAGCAAGTTTCGTTAATCTTTTTTAATGTCTAGTGTGGCTTCTAATTTGAAGTATTGTGTTGTTTTGGTAATAACGTTTGGAATATGTTGTGAATAGATAATGGTCCAGGCTCAATCATTATTTATTTTATATATATATATATATATATATATATCTATATATATATATATATTTAACAGTGTATTCAGAATGAAATATTAGGCATTGTACATTGGAATATAGACAACTCCAATCTTACTATTTGACGATTTAACTTACCCGTTTCCTCATTCCCTCTTTCAGAAATTGTAAAGTAAGGGTGGCTAGTTTCACAACAATGGGACTCAAACCCAACACGAAAACGTTTTTCATTTGTTGTGGATATCCGTCCTGGAAATATTATAAAACTATGTATTAATATCTCTGTGGGTGAAGAATAAAAGTACTTAATGCATGCATGTAATTCATGTAATAGTAATTCAATAATATGCAATGAAGAGTTTGAGATTACTGTCTCAGTTTTAGTAAACTATGAACATAGCAGAAACAAGAGTAATTTCAATTTTAGAATAATATTGTTTATTAATTCTGCATTGCTGTGAAGTTTTAAAAGTAATCGTTGTCTTCTTTCGCAACTCTGATTCCAGTAGGGCCATTCCGTGTCAATCAACCAAGTCCTCAACCTTACATTTGTTGATTCATTTAAAAGTTAACATACTGAAAGTACTACCTGAGGTAGGAACCCTTGCAAAGTTGCAGAACTACTATATATTTGTGTCAGACGGTGTAATCGAAATGTGGATATTTGTTTTCTCAAAAATGGCAATCCAAATTAAGACAAGGCGTTGCTGAGTTGCATAGAGAGTTACGCGTATTTTTGGGGTTGACTGTTGCTCATTAGGTATGTATTAAATCACGGCCAGCCTTATTATGGCCGGAATCCTGAAATGTGGCAACGCTGTCTCGCCTGCCTAAACATCAAGCTACATAGCATGGGGCCGAATAGTAAAATTGATATTGACTCTTAAACAAACAAGGACATCTGTGTAAAATGTTTTTCTTTTTCCAAATCTGAACAGAAGATTGACATTACGATGTAGCTAAGTGGAAAACATACATTAACAATAGAAATATAAATTTGCCGTTAAATAACTGGAAATAAGCAGAAAATAGCAGACCAACTTTGCATTTCATACGCAGTATGGAACTTTCCAATAATGTGTAGTTTGCCATTATTTTATTTGCTAGCATTTCGGAATGACATTCGAATCTAACAACTAAATATTTAAATAATGGAAGATCTAACACACTGGCCTTAAAGCCCTAAAAGAAAGACGTACAAAGTAGTTGTGGATGTGAGAAACATATAGCCCATGTATGTACAAGGCTAAAAGAATGCCGAGTGCTGGTGACTATGTACTCCCTGCGAGACAGTGGATAATTTTGTATGTCTTAGAAATTAGAAGGGGTTACATTTCCGTTGTTTTTCTCTTAAGAAGATATGTTACAGTGAAGGAATCAGTGGTTTTTGTTAGGTTAGGCAGTTTTATGCGCTTAGAGGCTTGTTTGAGTTTGAATTGTTTCCAAATTCTTGTTTGAGTGTTGTAGTTAAACTCTTGTACTTAATACAAATAAAAACGTAGCGTGTGGTGCCTCATGCACACACAACTTTTCTCAACGTGGAATTTGCTTTTTGCGTAAAAATGTTTTAAGCCTTTATGTAATGGTTATAGCTCATCGGCGTCGCTAATTTATTTTGCACATGATAATTAAGAATATTAATTACATCAATATTGGATAATTATTATATTTGATGATTCACGACATGTGAAATGCACGGAATGCTCCGCGAAATGCTGATATGCGGTTCAAAAATGTAATGTATATTTTTAACAATTTAATAACATACTGTTAAACTTATGAAAAATAACGTTGAATACACTAGAGAATACAATTTGGGCGAATGAAGTGCTTAGGGTATGAATAGGTTACAGAAAATTATTACATTATTACTTTTGGACGTTCACTCTCTAATGTTTCTTCCGAGTAACATCGGCCGGCTGATGTCACGGTTTACAGCATTGCCAAATTGAAGGCTCCGGTCTCCCTCGCATTAAAGATGGCCCTGATTAAATGCAACAGAATAACAGGAAGCAATTAGTAATTTAAAATACAGTTTCAAATATCGCAGATTACAAACTACGTCATGGAGGCATATTTTCTAATTGACGATAAGCATAATTTTCTAGTTTTTCAGCATTCCATCCGAGAAATGTATGAAAGAAGAAAGCTAGCAGATGGAGAGAAAGAAGGATAGATCCGTGAAGAAAAGTTATGTAATCATGAATGATCAGAGCAGGCACTTCACTTTCATACTGTTCCGCCTTTACTTTCTCCTTTTTGGTTAGCACATTGCGCTACGACACCAGGGGTCCCGAGTTCGAATCCTGGCCTGTGCATGGATGTTTATGAGTGTCCATTCATCAATTTCATCATGTCATCACTCATCCCCATATTCGCAAATTAGCCAAAATGTGGCACAAAAACGAATTAAATGAAGCAAATCAATCAATCTTCCTGTTTGGAGAAAGGAAAATAAAATATTTAGCATTTATTGTCCGTGCTGACCAAAGCATGACGGAGGCGCGCAGGCTCGGGTCTCCTGGGGGAAGAGTAACATTTTTTCTCCTAAGATTTCGGTTTGTGTATGGAACCGGTGGCCATCCATCATCGTGAGGAAACTGGGGAGCTACGAATGAGTAACGTAACCCGATCGTGGAAACGTGCAACAACGACTGCAGGTTCATCCTGCTGACAACACGTCATCCCGTAACTGGATGGATGAAATCCCACCTGGAAAAGTGGGTGTGAGGCCAGCAGTCGACAGCAAGGCCTTGTGGCTGTTCCACGATGGGTTATTACTATTATTATTGGATTTTATATTAATACATTGATAGGCTAACCCAAAGATTTCCTCTTTTGTGTATGTTGGAGAGAGAGCATTTGTGTGTGTGTGTGTGTGTGTGTGTGAAAACCAATAAAGGAAAATATTTGTAGAGAGAGAAGGTCAAAACAAGTGATGCCGTGGAATTGGAAAAACATATTGTCTGACGTACAGTAGTGCTAAAAAACAACCAATGTTGGTTCTATTATATTTGTCTGCTACTTTTCGCTAATCGCAACGAATAATGTGAGTGATTATATGATGAAATTCATGAAGGGACACTCACAAAGAACACTCATGCCCAGGCGTAACCTGGGATACCTTGCGTCATAGAGTGCTGTGTTAATCACTCCACCAGGGACATGAGCAATTCATTTATGGGAACCTAATATTTATCATATTTAGCCTATAATATCTCCTATAATGTCAAACAGAACAGCTAAATTTATCAACAATGAGAAACAAAGCTTACAAAATGTTTTGTCACAGGAGGGAATTGAAGACATGATCATTGGATTGGGAATGCGATATGATAATCACTAACACATAATTTTCTTTCTATTCTTTCTTATATCAATCTTGCTCAATTCTTTATTTCTCAATCAGAACAAACACAATTATTCACATCTCACCCGGGATTCAAATCCGAGACTTATGTAATCGTAGCGCGCTGTGTTAACCACCAGCTATAATGATTGTATCCTAATTATACATTAGTAAACGTTAAGATCTAGGATATAAAGAAATAAACCTAGAAATAGGTGACTATTGACATTGTTGCATGTGCTGTGTCTTTTAGATGCTAGTTTCAAGTTTCAAATATCTGTCAACTTCTATCTCGTCTGTCAAAGCCCTCTTTTATGGAAAATGGACGAAGCCTATTCCTTGCTAATGGTATATGAATCATTATATTTTTAAGAGGAATTCTCGAAAGTTTTGCTTTAGACCTTGAGCAAGTACAGTCACAGACACTTCTGGTTTGTAATAACCTCACTTACATTCAATGAAATAGCGACAACGCAGAAGTGTCCGTGACTGTACAAACAAAACAATAGTATGCTCATTTGTTGGGATGTGAGCGTGTAAGGCATGTTGGGTTTCCCGTTTTCCCTTTCGGTAGGGCGAGGTTGGAATTTGAAATGCTCCTGCGCTAGAATGTTTCTGACAGTCGAGTATGAACCATTTGTTGTCAACTTGTTTACCTTGGCGTAATGCACTTTGTGCACGGGAGCGGGCCAAGGGCAGGTCGACCCAGGAAACAATAATGGCGCTACTCTCGGAGGCGCCAAACTGGGGCGTCCCCATAGAGTAGCTCCAAAATCTTATTTCTGATTATACAGGATGTCTCATAAGTAATAGCACAAACTGACACAGGTGAATGTACACGATAATAGAAGCAAAAAAGTCATGGTAAACATTGGTCCGCAAACTAGCAGTTTTCGAGGTAATCGCAAATGTGTGAAGACGCCAGTGACTTCATTGTTTGTAAACGTCGTCTTAGTTGGTAAAATGCTAATAATACAGTAAGAAAAGTCATTGGAGATCTCTTTGCTAGACTGTGTACTGATTGTATACATCCTCTCGGAAATGATCTGTTTTGTAAACAAAGAGCAAACCTCGGAACGCGCAAGGAGTAAAACACTCGGTGTTTACAAAATGCAATCAGTGACGGCTTCTAACCGCACAATCGCACACATTATTAGCATTTTACTAACTAGGACGACGTTTACAAACAATGAAGTCAGTGGCGGCTTGTAATTACACATTCGCGATTATCTCGAAAACGGCTTATTTGCAGACCCATGTTTACTCTTGGTTCTATTGTCGTGTACTTTCACCTGTGTCAGTTTGATTTATTACTTTTAAGACACCCTGTATATCCGTGGCTGTTTGTTCTTAAAAATATTGTGATCGTGTAGACGTTTAATTGAAGTTAGGTCTAAATAGATCAATGTCAGGGTATTATTAGATACTATATTGTACAACACGCACATCCTCCTCATGGGATCCGTTTCAGCCATCTTGGTTCTAGAGAGTGAAATTTGGAAGAGGTATTTTCTGGGCCTTAATTTTGAGTATGGAACCTAAAAGTTTATTTTTGCGAGAAGTTCGGAGGAGTCTATTTTTCCATTGAAAGTTTGGAAAGGAAGGTTAACTGGTGCATCTGTCTTCTTTTTTCAAGGGACAAGACACTCAGCATGTTGCGCAAGATGTCACCTGAAGTGAATTTTGGATAAATGCCATCTAATTTATATACTAAATACCTTAAGAATGTATTTTGGAGTTTCTCTATTTTCTCGATTTCCCTTTTAAAGAACGGGTCCCAAACGACTGAGGCATATTCAAGTTTTGATCTTACAAACTTATAGTAAAGTAGCAAAAAGGTTTCTTTTTTCTTATACTGACTACCCATTCTAATCACAAATCCTAGGTTCCTGTGTGCTGCACTGAGCATGCGCGCAGTGTGTGTCTGGAGATTTAAAGCTTTGTGACTCCAAAGTCAGTTCCAGTATTCTCTCTTAGGATTTCTACGTCGGAAATATTATACGAGTATTGGATGGGATGTTTGTTACGTGTGAATGATACTACATTGCATTTCTTGAGATTGAGATTAACCTTGTTGTTCTTGCACCAATCACGTACTTCGTTAAGTTCGTCTTGTAATTTCGTGTAGTCGTGATCTCTTTGAATGTGTTTGAAAATGTTGACATCGTCAGCAAAGATTAACTTTTCGGAGTTTTTAGTGCGTCGGGTGAATCATTAATGAAAATCAAGTACAGCAGGGTTCGAACCTTGCGGAACACCAAAGCCGGCTATGTACAAGTAATAGGAGGACCTTAGTCCTTGGTGCATGACATATTGTCGTCTATTCTGTAAATATGAAGCACGTAGTTTTATAAGTTGCGGGGAGAGGCACATGTAGGCTAGTTTCTGAATTAAAGTATCGTGGTGTACCGTGTCGAAGGCCTTAAAGAAGTCCGTGTAAATATCATCGACTTGTCCTTTATCGTCAATAGTTGACGCTACGTAAATTGTTAATTCGACGAGATTAGTTGAACCGTTTTGTACAAATCCATGCTGGTGTGGAGAAAGGATAGGTTTGACATGCGAGTAAATATGATTATAAATTATTTGCTTAAAGAGTTTAGCTGGAGCTGACAGTTTCGCGATTGGTCTGTAGTTACTTATGTCTGTCTTATCAGCTGCTTTGGGAATTGGACAAATCTCCGTCGTTTTCCAACTTGCGGGGAATTTTTCTATTTTCAAGATTAAATTAAAGAGGGTGCGGAGAGGGAACTTGATCGCCTCTGAGCAGCCTTTAATAAAGTAGGGAGGGATGAGGTCCGGTCCAGCTGGACCTAATGCTCAAAAGTACATTTTGTATAGTATGGCGAAAAACGTGACTGATATTGCATCCTCTGCAATAATTGCCTGAGATTACACGACACTAAGGTAAAGTCCACATTATAATCTCAAAATGTTAAAACGCGAATTTAATGGATTATTTACCAGAACGAAATTCGGTAAAACAATTTTTTTCTGAAGAGGAAATGCTGCTTTAATGACCACATCACACCCCAAAATGTAACTTATACGATAATTGGAAGTGGTCACAAATGAATTATTATATACTACTCATGTTCCAGCCAGCTAACGGAGTAGGGATATTTCAGTGAATATAATCAATAATAATATAGGGTATTCCTCGTAGTAGGTGCATAAGGCCGGTTCAACGCCCGAAAATGAGGCTCGGTGAGGCTCGCCTTAATGGATTTTTCTCGTAAGGCATGAGCCTCATTTTCTGGCAGTGTTGCCAGCTTCTTACTCGAAAAAATCACCAAGGTTTTTTTTTGGGGTTTAACCTAGCCTAAAGCAAGGAGCTGGCAATCTTGCTTGAGGCTCGCCTTAATGGATTGTTCTTGTAAGGCACGAGCCTTATTTTCTGGCAGTGTTGCCAATATTTTACTCGAAAAAATCACCAAGGTTGTTTTTGGGTTTAACCTAGCCTAAAGCAAGGAGCTGGCAACGTTGCTTGAGACTTGCGTTACAGTGCATAAAGCAAGGAGCTGGCAACCTTGCTTGAGGCTTGCGTTACAGCGCATAAAGCAAGGTTGCCAACCTACTGGTACTTTTGCCATAGCTTTTTACAAAAAAGAGAGAGGAGAGAGAGGAGAGAGAGAGAGGAGAGAGAGAGGGAAGAGTTAAACAACCGACAGCTGCCAACACCCACTCTAACCTAACCTAACCTAACCTAACCTAACCTAACCTAACCTACTCTAACCTAACATAACCTAACCTAACCTAACCTAACCTAACCTACTCTAACCTAACCTAACCTACTCTAACCTAACCTAACCTAACCTAACCTAACCTACTCTAACCTAACCTAACCTAACCTACTCTAACCTAACCTAACCTAACCTAACCTAACCTAACCTACTCTAACCTAACCTAACCTAACCTACTCAAACCTAACCTAACCTAACCTAACCTAACCTAACCTAACCTAACCTAACCTAACCTAAAGCAAGGAGCTGGCAATTTTACTTAAGACTTGCCTTACAGTGCATAAAGCAAAATTGCCAACCTACTGGTACTTTTGCCATAGCTTTTTACAAAAAAGAGAGAGAAGAGAGAGAGGGAAGAGTTAAACAACCGACAGCCTACCTACAGCTTTTTTGGTCTAACCTAGCCTAAAGCAAGGAGCTGGCAATCTTACTTAAGGCATGCCTTACAGTGCATAAAGCAATTTTTGCCAACCTACATATACTAAACAAAGAGAGCCGGCAACAAATATGTACTGCCGTAAAAGAGAGAGAGAGAGATGGGTGGATGGTAATATAGTATGTGCGTGCGTGTGCGCGTATAATATGTAGCATTATTAACTAGAGTGTGTTGGCAATTTACTTACAACTAAAAAAATAGAGATGCCAACGTTGCTGTAAGATGAAAAGAGAAAGAGATTTATGGCTGGCAACAGTAACGAGCGAATACACCATATCGTAATTTTCCAACTCCCGGGGGCTAATGTTTGTATATCGTAATTTTTGTAAACCTCTCTCGGGGGAACGATGTGTCACACACACACACGCGTGCGCGTGTATTGTGACGCAAGCAAACAGACAAAATAATAATAATTGTTGTTTTTTAGGATTCCTGGCCCCCTGGCGTGGTGCCCAACCAAAAAACGTAAAGGTTTTCCCGTACGGCCTTCGAACGTAGAATTGATTGACGTGCGGGCGAATCTCTTCCGGAATGTTTTTCAATTCGTACATCTGACCATACATGCTATTCATCATCAATTTAGCCGTGTTCTGTTTGGCGTCTATTTCGAGCAGTTTGCCCGGCGGTAAAGTCTTATTGTTTTTAAATTTTTTGATTTTTTACGCAAGGCCATGATCTTGCGTATGCACGTGGCGTTTAGCGTGTCTTGTGAAAAATACACGTGAAGATCAGCTTTCGTACAACCGGCTGGATTTGTAACGCCGCGATAAACATTAACTTTCGTACCGGGCAGAACGCCTGTTCCGGCGGCGTGGAATTCGCGCCACTCCCAAGTTCACGTTGAAAGAGGAGAGGCCAGCTGCTACTTTGGCCATGCACATGCCCCCTTAACTTGCCCCGTAGGACACGTTCTGTTCTCTTACGAGAATTAATATAGTTTGTCATAGAACTCTCCAATTCATGACTTAGCAAAAAATCTGTTTGGTGATTCATCACGTACACCTATATGTGAGAAAAAGAATGAATAGAACCTATGCTCGGAAATTCAAAATGGCGACCAGAAGTGGGGTTATCTTGGAAACAGTAAGACTTAGCAAGAATCTGTTTGCGGATTCATCATGTACACCTATATGTGAGAAAAAATATAAATAGAACCTATGCTCGAAAATTCAAAATAGCGACCGGAAGTGGGGTTATCTTGGAAACGGTAAGACTTAGGAAAAATCTGTTTGCGGATTCATCATGTACACCTATATGTGAGAAAAAGTATGAATAGAACCTATGTTCGGAAATCCAAAATGGCGACCGGAAGTGGCGTTATCTTGGAAACGGTAAGACTTAGGAGAAATCTGTTTGCGGATTCATCACGTATGCCTATATGTGAGAAAAAGTATGAATAGAACTTATGCTCGGAAATCCAAAATGGCGACCGGAAGTGGCGTTATCTTGGAAACGGCGAGACTTAGGAGAAATCTGTTTGCGGATTCATCACGTACGCCTATATGTGAGAAAAAGTATGAATAGAACCTATGCTCGGAAATTCAAAATGGCGACCAGAAGTGGGGTTATCTTGGAAACGGTAAGACTTAGGAAAAATCTGTTTGCGGATTCATCACGTACGCCTATACGTGAGTAAAAGTATGAATAGAACCTATGTTCGGAAATCAAAAATGGCGACCGGAAGTGGCGTTATCTTGGAAACGGTAAGACTTAGGAAAAATCTGTTTGCGGATTCATCACGTACACCTATATGTGAGAAAAAGTATGAATAGAACCTATGCTCGGAAATCCAAAATGGCGACCGGAAGTGGCGTTATCTTGGAAACGGTAAGACTTAGGAGAAATCTGTTTGCAGATTCGTCACGTACACCTATATGTGAGTAAAATATGAATAGAACCTATGTTCGGAAATCGAAAATAGCGACCGGAAGTGGCGTTATCTTGGAAACGGCGAGACTTAGGAGAAATATGTTTGCGGATTTTTCATGTACACCTATATGTGAGAAAAAGTATGAATAGAACCTATGCTCGGAAATTCAAAATGGCGACCGGAAGTGGGGTTATCTTGGAAACGGTAAGACTTAGGAAAAATCTGTTTGCGGATTCATCACGTAGGCCTATACGTGAGTAAAAGTATGAATAGAACCTATGTTCGGAAATCAAAAATGGCGACCGGAAGTGGCGTTATCTTGGAAACGGTAAGACTTAGGAAAAATCTGTTTGCGGATTCATCACGTACACCTATATGTGAGAAAAAGTATGAATAGAACCTATGCTCGGAAATCCAAAATGGCGACCGGAAGTGGGATTATCTTGGAAACGGTAAGACTTAGGAGAGATCTGTTTGCAGATTCGTCACGTACGCCTATATGTGAGTAAAATATGAATAGAACCTATGTTCGGAAATCGAAAATAGCGACCGGAAGTGGCGTTATCTTGGAAACGGTAAGACTTAGGAAAATTCTGTTTGCGGATTTTTCATGTACACCTATACGTGAGTAAAAGTATGAATAGAATCTATGTTCGGAAATCGAAAATAGCGACCGGAAGTGGGATTATCTTGGAAACGGTAAGACTTAGGAGAAATCTGTTTGGTGATTCATCACGTACGCCTATACGTGAGTAAAATATGAATAGAATCTATGCTCGGAAATCGAAAATGGCGAGCGGAAATAAGGTTATCTTGGAAACGGCAAGACTTAGAAAAAATATGTTTGCTGATTCATCATGTACGTCTATACGTGAGTAAAAATATGAATAGAACCTATGTTCGGAAATTTGAACGAAGCGAACAGAGAGATCGAATACGACGTGGACGTAGGGGACGGGTTTGTTCATCCTCACAGAGCAGACCTCTACCTTCAATTCGACGTGGTGAAGAAGGAAAGCGGAGACGCGTTTCCAGCAGCAGCAAACTTGATACTCGTGGACAACTTCGTGCCTCGCCTGTTCTCGCAGGTGGAGGTGAGGAAACACAACACCGTCATCGACAGAATAGATTATCCAGGCATCACGTCGACGGCGGTGGGAACGTTGAAATTATCCAAAACGGACGCAGCGTACTACCAGGCCGGGGGATTCGAAGCCGGGATCAAAATATCGACGAGAAGTCACACGGTGCTCTTTCCCATGCGTTTGCTTCCGGGATTCTTCTCGGACTACAAGGAGATCATGTGGAAGAGAAGACTGCGCGTTACGTTTCGAAGAGCTGCCAACAACAACGATGCACTGATGCACTGATGCGACGCAGTTCAACAACATACAGTTCGACATGCCAGATTTCATCGTAGTGCTTTTTCAGACTGGGAGGGACAAAAATCAGGAAAAAGATTCCAGCAAGTTTGACGACTGCAAGATCAAGAATGTTTATCTGAAGAACAGTAGAAACGAAGTGTTCCCGCACGAGAATTACAACCTCGACGTGACCAAAAACGATTACCTCAAATTTTACGAAGCGTTCTCGGCTTACAAACGCGTGACCGAGGGAAGCGTGGACATGTACTACACGCCCAGCGAATTCAAAGCACGGAGACCCATGACCGTCATCAACACATCTAAGAGAAAGAAGGTTGTGGTCAACGATCGAACCAACATCAAGATCGTCTGCGAGTTTCACGATGCCTTGCCCGAGGATATCCTATGTAGTGGAACGTGGAGAGAAATCTTGGTGATTTTTTCGAGTAAGATGTTGGCAACACTGCGAGAAAATAAGGCTTATGCCTTACAAGAGCAAACTATTAAGGCGGGCCTCACCGAGCCTTATTTTCGGTCGCAGAATTCTCCATTTGGGTCTACTAATGTTGCCAACTCACTAGGCCGTATCAATATTGCGCGCTCAAGCATGATTTAATTTTATTATATTTTCAGATTCACCACAAAACAAGGTGTTGACAGGCAGTGCGTATATATATTGTAAGAAGATGTTTTATTATCAACCTCTACTTCTTGCAGTACATCCTGGACACAGCGTTGCAGGTTAACAAAGGATTTTTGGTTAGTATATATTTTTTTTCTTAAAACTGTTCGGTTACTCGCTCGTTCCTGGCATCATACACAAAAGTTTTCTCCGCGATGAGGATGACGCTACACAGAGTGTCGGCAGGCAAGGCATCGTGGAACTCGCACACAATCTTGATGTTGGTGCGATCGTTAACAACCACCTGCTTTCTTTTAGATGTGTTGATGAGGAACATGGGTCTGCGAGCTATGAACTCGTTTGGATTGTAGTACACGTCCACGTTACCGGAAGTCACTCGTTTGTAAGCTGTGTACGCCTCGTACAGTTTCAGGTAGTCCTCTTCTGCGATGTTTAGGTTGTAGTTCTCACGTGGGAAAACTTCGTTCCTGCTATTTTTGAGGTAAATGTTCTTAATCTTGCAGTTGTCGAACTGGCTTGAACTTTTCTCCTGATTGTTACCTCTTCCTGTCTGGAAGAGTACGACTGCAAACTCGGGCATGTCGTACCGAATGTTGTTGAATTGCGTGGTTACGTCAAATTCGAAATGATTGCCGAAGCAGGTTTTTGCACACACTGGTAGCCATAAAACTGAATGGACACTTGAGGATTCTTCAGGATGTCGGCTTTGTACTTGAGAGCATAGTTTGATTCGTATTCTACCACTGGCACGCGCAGCTCCATGGATCTTACAATACACTTGGCAGCGTCGGGTAGTGTGTTGGAAAGCAAGGTAGTCCCGTCCGGGCCCAAAGTGCTGTATCGCATCAGTGCGTAGTTGTTGTTGGCAGCTCTGCGAAAAGTAACACGCAAACCACCCTTCCACATGATCTCCTTGTAGTCCGAGAAGAAACCGGGCAGCAGACGCATGGGAAACAGTACTGTGTGATTTTGAGTTTTGATTTTTGTACCTGCTTCGAATCCCCCCTGCCTGGTAGTATGCTGCATCGGTCTTGGAGAGTTTCAGTGTTCCCACGGCAGTCGAGGTAATCCCGGGGTAGTCAACCCTATCGATGACGGTGCCGTGTTTTCTAACTTCCACCTGCGAGAATAGGTACGGCACAAAATTATCTACGAGTCTTAGGTTTGCGTTGGCAAGAAATGCTTCGCCGTTGTCTCTCTTCACTACATCAAACTTGACGTACAAATCAGCTCTGTGAGGGTGAATGAATCCATCCCCGACGTCACATCGTATTCTATCTCTCGATTCGCTTCGTTAAGGTTGGCAAACGTGCGACGGTTGGGAGGGAAGGACTGCAACTCGTAACTTTCGATTTGTTCCATGATGGCTATTTATTATATGTTAATCTCCACGACGGTAGTGGTCGCGGCTCCTGCAAAATCACCACCTCCCTCTTCTTGTCTGTCACTGCTAATTCTATGTTGTCTATGCGATTACGAGATACAGGAAAGTATATCGGTGGGGAGGTGTGTAGATAATTGGCTCCATGAATTTAGAGTTTGGTTTGAACGTAGCGATAATACCTGTCTGCTTGTGACTCCCTGGGATGCCGTCAGAGGATTTGGTGATCATATCTTGATCATTTTTTTACAGAGCAGTTCGGGTAGGTTGTTATTTATAACCCCCACCCCAATTTTTTGTTTTGTGTTCATGGCGATGGTCGTACCTAATGCGGCGACCCATTCGCCCAGCGAGAACGTCTCTGCTGACGAGTCTCCCGAAAGCTGCGTGCTCTAACTTTCTGTCAGCATCATGACGTACATCGAGATCGGTATTGGTATTGTAGGCAATATCGTGATCCTTGCATGCAGCATCCAGGGGATTCACACCCTTGTCGCCTCTCTTTAGTCGCTGTTCGAGTTTGGTACCGGGGCCGCGGTACTGGTAACCTGGCAAGTGCATCTTGAAGGGTAGCTTTGTTGATGTTGTCGTTCACGAGACTCGACCTTCGGCCACGTCCAAAATTTCGGAGGTAGGGTGTTGATGATTTTGATGAGGTACCCTATGCCTTTGTCGTCATTCACAATGAAGTTGGCAAGCTTGGAGCTAACCATGTCCACAATTCCTACCTTCTCGTTGCGAAAGTTGCTGTTGCCTGCATTCTCCTCTCCTGCAATAACCAACAACCTGTCTATGAGCTTGCGCACGTCGTCAACCCACACAAACTCTTTGGGCAGGTTGTTGTAGAGTTTGAACGCCGCTGCCTGTTTTGACCTGGTTCCATATCGGCTTGATGAGGTTCTTGTATTTTCGCCGCTGCTAGATTTGACGCGATTCTGCGTAGCGTCGTTGTTTTGGTACAAGGCATCCGTCATGATCAAAATTTCCTTGTAACTTTGGTAATCTTCGTCTGTGTAATCTCTTGGTTGCTTTTTTGGTGATGAGTTCCACAGTCCAACCGTACCGGGATACCTGTTCCAGCTGTTTTTCTCACCCAAATTGACTTTCACGTTGTCACCCTCGAACGTGACTTTCGATTTTCCGATTTTCCAAACCACGCCCTCGTTGAGTTCCATGGTTGGGTACAATCCGAAAACCTCGTTTTTTCTCGAAATAAACTCAACGACCTGTTGATCAATCAATTTTCGGAACGCTGCTCTTCTTGCTGGAACAGTGACGATTTCGGATTCGCGACGATCGACATGACGAGGAAACCCAACGACGGAAAATACAGAAACAAAATTAACGACTTTTTAAACGTTGCAACGTTGTGAGACATGACGAGGAAACCCAACGACGGAAAATACAGAAACAAAATTAACGACTTTCTAAACGTTGCAACGTTGTGAGAAACGTTTGTCACAACGTTGCAACGTTTAGAAAGTCGTTAATTTTGTTTCTGTATTTTCCGTCGTTGGGTTTCCTCGTCATGTCGATCGTCGCGAATCCGAAATCGTCACTGTTCCAGCAAGAAGAGCAGCGTTCCGAAAATTGATTGATCAACAGGTCGTTGAGTTTAGTTCGAGAAAAACGAGGTTTTCGGATTGTACCCAACCATGGAACTCAACGAGGGCGTGGTTTGGAAAATCGGAAAATCGAAAGTCACGTTCGAGGGTGACAACGTGAAAGTCAATTTGGGTGAGAAAAACAGCTGGAACAGGTATCCCGGTACGGTTGGACTGTGGGAACTCATCACCAAAAAAGCAACCAAGAGATTACACAGACGAAGATTACCAAAATTACAAGGAAATTTTGACCATGACGGATGCCTTGTACCAAAACAACGACGCTACGCAGAATCGCGTCAAATCTAGCAGCGGCGAAAAATACAAGAACCTCATCAAGCCGATATGGAACCAGGTCAAAACAGGCAGCGGCGTCAAACTCTACAACAACCTGCCCAAAGAGTTTGTGTGGGTTGACGACGTGCGCAAGCTCATAGACAGGTTGTTGGTTATTGCAGGAGAGGAGAATGCAGGCAACAGCAACTTTCGCAACGAGAAGGTAGGAATTGTGGACATGGTTAGCTCCAAGCTTGCCAACTTCATTGTGAATGACGACAAAGGCATAGGGTACCTCATCAAAATCATCAACACCCTACCTCCGAAATTTTGGAACGTGGCCGAAGGTCGAGGTCTCGTGAACGACAACATCAACAAGCTACCCTTCAAGATGCACTTGCCAGGTTACCAGTACCGCGGCCCCGGTACCAAACTCGAACAGCGATTAAAGAGAGGCGACAAGGGTGTGAATCCCCTGGATGCTGCATGCAAGGATCACGATATTGCCTACAATACCAATACCGATCTCGATGTACGTCATGATGCTGACAGAAAGTTAGAGCACGCAGCTTTCGGGAGACTCGTCAGCAGAGACGTCTCGCTGGGCGAACGCGTCGCCGCATTAGGTATGACCATCGCCATGAACACAACACAAAAAAATTGGGGTGGGGGTTATAAATAACAACCTACCCGAACTGCTCTGTAAAAAAATGATCAAGATATGATCACCAAATCCTCTGACGGCATCCCAGGGAGTCACAAGCAGACAGGTATTATCGCTACGTTCAAACCAAACTCTAAATTCATGGAGCCAATTATCTACACACCCTCCCCACCGATATACTTTCCTGTATCTCGTAATCGCATAGACAACATAGAATTAGCAGTGACAGACAAGAAGAGGGAGGTGGTTGATTTTGCAGGAGCCGCGACCACTACCGTCGTGGAGATTAACATATAATAAATAGCCATCATGGAACAAATCGAAAGTTACGAGTTGCAGTCCTTCCCTCCCAACCGTCGCACGTTTGCCAACCTTAACGAAGCGAATCGAGAGATAGAATACGATGTGGACGTCGGGGATGGATTCATTCACCCTCACAGAGCTGATTTGTACGTCAAGTTTGATGTAGTGAAGAGAGACAACGGCGAAGCATTTCTTGCCAACGCAAACCTAAGACTCGTAGATAATTTTGTGCCGTACCTATTCTCGCAGGTGGAAGTTAGAAAACACGGCACCGTCATCGATAGGGTTGACTACCCCGGGATTACCTCGACTGCCGTGGGAACACTGAAACTCTCCAAGACCGATGCAGCATACTACCAGGCAGGGGGATTCGAAGCAGGTACAAAAATCAAAACTCAAAATCACACAGTACTGTTTCCCATGCGTCTGCTGCCCGGTTTCTTCTCGGACTACAAGGAGATCATGTGGAAGGGTGGTTTGCGTGTTACTTTTCGCAGAGCTGCCAACAACAACAACGCACTGATGCGATACAGCACTTTGGGCCCGGACGGGACTACCTTGCTTCCCAACACACTACCCGACGCTGCCAAGTGTATTGTAAGATCCTTGGAGCTGCGCGTGCCAGTGGTAGAATACGAATCAAACTATGCTCTCAAGTACAAAGCCGACATCCTGAAGAATCCTCAAGTGTCCATTCAGTTTTATGGCTACCAGTGTGTGCAAAAACCTGCTTCCGGCAATCATTTCGAATTTGACGTAACCACGCAATTCAACAACATTCGGTACGACATGCCCGAGTTTGCAGTCGTACTCTTCCAGACAGGAAGAGGTAACAATCAGGAGAAAAGTTCAAGCCAGTTCGACAACTGCAAGATTAAGAACATTTACCTCAAAAATAGCAGGAACGAAGTTTTCCCACGTGAGAACTACAACCTAAACATCGCAGAAGAGGACTACCTGAAACTGTACGAGGCGTACACAGCTTACAAACGAGTGACTTCCGGTAACGTGGACGTGTACTACAATCCAAACGAGTTCATAGCTCGCAGACCCATGTTCCTCATCAACACATCTAAAAGAAAGCAGGTGGTTGTTAACGATCGCACCAACATCAAGATTGTGTGCGAGTTCCACGATGCCTTGCCTGCCGACACTCTGTGTAGCGTCATCCTCATCGCGGAGAAAACTTTTGTGTATGATGCCAGGAACGAGCGAGTAACCGAACAGTTTTAAGAAAAAAAAAATATATACTAACCAAAAATCCTTTGTTAACCTGCAACGCTGTGTCCAGGATGTACTGCAAGAAGTAGAGGTTGATAATAAAACATCTTCTTACAATATATATACGCACTGCCTGTCAACACCTTGTTTTGTGGTGAATCTGAAAATATAATAAAATTAAATCATGCTTGAGCGCGCAATATTGATACGGCCTAGTGAGTTGGCAACATTAGTAGACCCAAATGGAGAATTCTGCGACCGAAAATAAGGCTCGGTGAGGCCCGCCTTAATAGTTTGCTCTTGTAAGGCATAAGCCTTATTTTCTCGCAGTGTTGCCAACATCTTACTCGAAAAAATCACCAAGATTTCTCTCCACGTTCCACTACATAGGATATCCTCGGGCAAGGCATCGTGAAACTCGCAGACGATCTTGATGTTGGTTCGATCGTTGACCACAACCTTCTTTCTCTTAGATGTGTTGATGACGGTCATGGGTCTCCGTGCTTTGAATTCGCTGGGCGTGTAGTACATGTCCACGCTTCCCTCGGTCACGCGTTTGTAAGCCGAGAACGCTTCGTAAAATTTGAGGTAATCGTTTTTGGTCACGTCGAGGTTGTAATTCTCGTGCGGGAACACTTCGTTTCTACTGTTCTTCAGATAAACATTCTTGATCTTGCAGTCGTCAAACTTGCTGGAATCTTTTTCCTGATTTTTGTCCCTCCCAGTCTGAAAAAGCACTACGATGAAATCTGGCATGTCGAACTGTATGTTGTTGAACTGCGTCGCATCAGTGCATCAGTGCATCGTTGTTGTTGGCAGCTCTTCGAAACGTAACGCGCAGTCTTCTCTTCCACATGATCTCCTTGTAGTCCGAGAAGAATCCCGGAAGCAAACGCATGGGAAAGAGCACCGTGTGACTTCTCGTCGATATTTTGATCCCGGCTTCGAATCCCCCGGCCTGGTAGTACGCTGCGTCCGTTTTGGATAATTTCAACGTTCCCACCGCCGTCGACGTGATGCCTGGATAATCTATTCTGTCGATGACGGTGTTGTGTTTCCTCACCTCCACCTGCGAGAACAGGCGAGGCACGAAGTTGTCCACGAGTATCAAGTTTGCTGCTGCAGGAAACGCGTCTCCGCTTTCCTTCTTCACCACGTCGAATTGAAGGTAGAGGTCTGCTCTGTGAGGATGAACAAACCCGTCCCCTACGTCCACGTCGTATTCGATCTCTCTGTTCGCTTCGTTCAAATTTCCGAACATAGGTTCTATTCATATTTTTACTCACGTATAGACGTACATGATGAATCAGCAAACATATTTTTTCTAAGTCTTGCCGTTTCCAAGATAACCTTATTTCCGCTCGCCATTTTCGATTTCCGAGCATAGATTCTATTCATATTTTACTCACGTATAGGCGTACGTGATGAATCACCAAACAGATTTCTCCTAAGTCTTACCGTTTCCAAGATAATCCCACTTCCGGTCGCTATTTTCGATTTCCGAACATAGATTCTATTCATACTTTTACTCACGTATAGGTGTACATGAAAAATCCGCAAACAGAATTTTCCTAAGTCTTACCGTTTCCAAGATAACGCAACTTCCGGTCGCTATTTTCGATTTCCGAACATAGGTTCTATTCATATTTTACTCACATATAGGCGTACGTGACGAATCTGCAAACAGATTTCTCCTAAGTCTTACCGTTTCCAAGATAATCCCACTTCCGGTCGCCATTTTGGATTTCCGAGCATAGGTTCTATTCATACTTTTTCTCACATATAGGTGTACGTGATGAATCCGCAAACAGATTTTTCCTAAGTCTTACCGTTTCCAAGATAACGCCACTTCCGGTCGCCATTTTTGATTTCCGAACATAGGTTCTATTCATACATTTACTCACGTATAGGCGTACGTGATGTATCCGCAAACAGATTTTTCCTAAGTTTTACCGTTTCCAAGATAACCCCACTTCCGGTCGCCATTTTGAATTTCCGAGCATAGGTTCTATTCATACTTTTTCTCACATATAGGTGTACATGAAAAATCCGCAAACATATTTCTCCTAAGTCTCGCCGTTTCCAAGATAACGCCACTTCCGGTCGCTATTTTCGATTTCCGAACATAGGTTCTATTCATATTTTACTCACATATAGGTGTACGTGACGAATCTGCAAACAGATTTCTCCTAAGTCTTACCGTTTCCAAGATAACGCCACTTCCGGTCGCCATTTTGGATTTCCGAGCATAGGTTCTATTCATACTTTTTCTCACATATAGGTGTACGTGATGAATCCGCAAACAGATTTTTCCTAAGTCTTACCGTTTCCAAGATAACGCCACTTCCGGTCGCCATTTTTGATTTCCGAACATAGGTTCTATTCATACTTTTACTCACGTATAGGCGTACGTGATGAATCCGCAAACAGATTTTTCCTAAGTCTTACCGTTTCCAAGATAACCCCACTTCTGGTCGCCATTTTGAATTTCCGAGCATAGGTTCTATTCATACTTTTTCTCACATATAGGCGTACGTGATGAATCCGCAAACAGATTTCTCCTAAGTCTCGCCGTTTCCAAGATAACGCCACTTCCGGTCGCCATTTTGGATTTCCGAGCATAAGTTCTATTCATACTTTTTCTCACATATAGGCATACGTGACGAATCTGCAAACAGATTTCTCCTAAGTCTTACCGTTTCCAAGATAACGCCACTTCCGGTCGCCATTTTGGATTTCCGAGCATAGGTTCTATTCATACTTTTTCTCACATATAGGTGTACGTGATGAATCCGCAAACAGATTTCTCCTAAGTCTTACCGTTTCCAAGATAACGCCACTTCCGGTCGCCATTTTGGATTTCCGAACATAGGTTCTATTCATACTTTTTCTCACATATAGGTGTACATGATGAATCCGCAAACAGATTTTTCCTAAGTCTTACCGTTTCCAAGATAACCCCACTTCCGGTCGCTATTTTGAATTTTCGAGCATAGGTTCTATTTATATTTTTTCTCACATATAGGTGTACATGATGAATCCGCAAACAGATTCTTGCTAAGTCTTACTGTTTCCAAGATAACCCCACTTCTGGTCGCCATTTTGTATTTCCGAGCATAGGTTCTATTCATTCTTTTTCTCACATATAGGTGTACGTGATGAATCACCAAACAGATTTTTTGCTAAGTCATGAATTGGAGAGTTCTATGACAAACTATATTAATTCTCGTAAGAGAACAGAACGTGTCCTACGGGGCAAGTTAAGGGGGCATGTGCATGGCCAAAGTAGCAGCTGGCCTCTCCTCTTTCAACGTGAACTTGGGAGTGGCGCGAATTCCACGCCGCCGGAACAGGCGTTCTGCCCGGTACGAAAGTTAATGTTTATCGCGGCGTTACAAATCCAGCCGGTTGTACGAAAGCTGATCTTCACGTGTATTTTTCACAAGACACGCTAAACGCCACGTGCATACGCAAGATCATGGCCTTGCGTAAAAAATCAAAAAATTTAAAAACAATAAGACTTTACCGCCGGGCAAACTGCTCGAAATAGACGCCAAACAGAACACGGCTAAATTGATGATGAATAGCATGTATGGTCAGATGTACGAATTGAAAAACATTCCGGAAGAGATTCGCCCGCACGTCAATCAATTCTACGTTCGAAGGCCGTACGGGAAAACCTTTACGTTTTTTGGTTGGTCACCACGCCAGGGGGCCAGGAATCCAAAAAAAAAAAAAACAATTATTATTATTTTGTCTGTTTGCTTGCGTCACAATACACGCGCACGCGTGTGTGTGTGTGACACATCGTTCCCCCGAGAGGGGTTTACAAAAATTACGATATACAAACATTAGCCCCCGGGAGTTGGAAAATTACGATATGGTGTATTCGCTCGTTACTGTTGCCAGCCATAAATCTCTTTCTCTTTTCATCTTACAGCAACGTTGGCATCTCTATTTTTTTAGTTGTAAGTAAATTGCCAACACACTCTAGTTAATAATGCTACATATTATACGCGCACACGCACGCACATAATATATTACCATCCACCCATTTCTCTCTCTCTCTTTTACGGCAGTACATATTTGTTGCCGGCTCTCTTTGTTTAGTATATGTAGGTTGGCAAAAATTGCTTTATGCACTGTAAGGCATGCCTTAAGTAAGATTGCCAGCTCCTTGCTTTAGGCTAGGTTAGACCAAAAAAGCTGTAGGTAGGCTGTCGGTTGTTTAACTCTTCCCTCTCTCTCTTCTCTCTCTTTTTTGTAAAAAGCTATGGCAAAAGTACCAGTAGGTTGGCAATTTTGCTTTATGCACTGTAAGGCAAGTCTTAAGTAAAATTGCCAGCTCCTTGCTTTAGGTTAGGTTAGGTTAGGTTAGGTTAGGTTAGGTTAGGTTAGGTTAGAGTAGGTTAGGTTAGGTTAGGTTAGGTTAGGTTAGAGTAGGTTAGGTTAGGTTAGGTTAGGTTAGGTTAGAGTAGGTTAGGTTAGGTTAGGTTAGGTTAGGTTAGAGTAGGTTAGGTTAGGTTAGGTTAGGTTAGGTTAGGTTAGAGTAGGTTAGGTTAGGTTAGGTTAGGTTAGGTTAGGTTAGGTTAGAGTGGGTGTTGGCAGCTGTCGGTTGTTTAACTCTTCCCTCTCTCTCTCCTCTCTCTCTCTCCTCTCTCTCCTCTCTCTTTTTTGTAAAGAGCTATGGCAAAAGTACCAGTAGGTTGGCAACCTTGCTTTATGCGCTGTAACGCAAGCCTCAAGCAAGGTTGCCAGCTCCTTGCTTTATGCACTGTAACGCAAGTCTCAAGCAACGTTGCCAGCTCCTTGCTTTAGGCTAGGTTAAACCCAAAAACAACCTTGGTGATTTTTTCGAGTAAAATATTGGCAACACTGCCAGAAAATAAGGCTCGTGCCTTACAAGAACAATCCATTAAGGCGAGCCTCAAGCAAGATTGCCAGCTCCTTGCTTTAGGCTAGGTTAAACCCCAAAAAAAAAACCTTGGTGATTTTTTCGAGTAAGAAGCTGGCAACACTGCCAGAAAATGAGGCTCATGCCTTACGAGAAAAATCCATTAAGGCGAGCCTCACCGAGCCTCATTTTCGGGCGTTGAACCGGCCTTATGCACCTACTCTCATAGAACGCCGTATTAAAAATAGGTAAAATATCATAAAAAATGTTATATTTCACATATATGTAAGCAGTAACAACTCCCATTTACTCACGAAAGACAATGTCAGGCATATGTCACCCCTGCTGAATCTGCAAGCATTTACACGCTCCACAAAATTATTTATAACTCTCTCGCAGATGTCTGTTCCGATGCTTCCAATATCTTCTGATAAAATTATGCTGACATTTGGCAATGTATTTTGCTTGGAGTTTACCAAACATTGCGAAATATATAATAACTTTTATTTAGCTTACCTGGGCTAACGACAAGAATTTCTTAATTTGTGGAATGGTTATTTTCATGGCATGGGCTGCTTTGAATGCAATAACATCCATGATTAGCACGACGCCTCTGTGGAGATTGTCAGTAGCCAATATAGTGTTGTAACTACAGAATATTCGCTTTGCAATTACGTCATAGTCATACATTTGAGGATGAACATCTTGGAAGGACAATATAAACACTCTGTACCCCTCTGGTGTGTATCCTGGAAGTATACAAGCGACCCTGAAAAGAAAATTAGGATTAAAATTATTTCTTATTCGATACTAGTAATTATTGAATCTTGTACTGAACTTTTCCATGTTCGCCATGAATACCATTTTGTTATTGCAGTTAATTACTTGTAGAAAGTGAATTATACTCACTGTTTTTCCATGGAAAGTTTCAAATCAGGTGATAAAGGATCCGTGTTCGCACACATTTCAGGTATCATGCCTTTGTAAGTGTAATATTTATCTATCTTCTCTTTGGTGTCTTCTAAACTGTATTTCCGTCCACGAAGGAAGTTTAATAACATTTTGTTTTCTGCAATTGTAACCATAGAATTATAAATGAAACAAGAATCCATTTCCTACATTCTACATGTATGTAATATATACTAACATTAACCGTACAATAGTCTGTAAAGTTATAGTGAAACTATATCAACATGAAAGTTTTCAACACAAATTTAAAATCTTAAATGTTTGAACGCAGATATTCTGAACAAATTTGTTACTAATGGGTAAGAGGGATTACCAATCTGCATAGAATTCGCTGTTTAAACCTACACATGATTATTTTAGGAACTAAGAAAAAATATTATGTAGAAAATGTTTCATAATGCCACTATTTTCCATTCCATTTCAAAATCTTACAATATTTATAATATTCAAAGGGAAAAGTTTACAAACAGGCAGTGTAGCATGTGATTTAAAATTTGCAATAAAAGTATAGTCCAAAAAATAAGTGTCTTTACATAAGCAGTTGCATTCTTTACCATTTTGTAACTTCTGTTTTGCTTGAAACGTGAACATACCACACAAATGGCTACTTCCCTCTACTATTCCATGTTCTACTATACGTCAAGAAAAGAACATCTGAAAAGTTAAAGATTAAAGTAAACAATGTTCACTTTGGCCACTTGATAAAGGAAGTTTCTCATTATCTTTCTATTCTTTTTGGAAGAGAAAAGCTTTACAGTCTAATTTCTGTCTGTCAAACGGCAGCATTGGAAAATAGCCGATTCCTTTACAGGTTTTGTGAACAAATGAATTTTCTATGTGAAGCAATGCTGAATTGACTGAGACTAAAAATATAGTTATTTGCCAAGAAATGAATTACAGACTATTAAGTGTTTGAAAAGTTCTGTTACTAATAAAACAAATCCTTACACAGCATAATATTTTGTCAGTTATTTGAAGATTTGAGAAGAGCATATGCTTTACAGTTCTCTCAAATAGACTTTCAATGATCTTTCAACAATTTTAGATAAGTAAATGTGCAACAAGGAAGAGTAAGAAAAGCTTTCCGATACTCTATTATCTCGCACACTTATGACGAAATGAAATATTACTCCCTCTACATGCCAAGAATCTCTCACCGTACGCCACAAAGCTTGCTTGAACACTCAAACACCCTTTCAAATGGTTTCTGCTAGGAGAAGAAACTTTTTGTCAAGTTTTTGTGAAGAGACAAGTCTTTGGAGATTAGTGGTGGAGGTGTACAGTCATGTACAGTGGGATTCATGAGTATTAACGTGCAAATTGTCCATCACCATGTTACACATATTATTTTGTATCTTCTGATCTCATTGCAGTCCCAGAATGATTTTTTGATATGTTTTATAGTATGGCATGAAGGACCAAATATATTTTTTTCACGATTTTTGGTGATGACATGTTTTGAGATATTCAAGGTCAAAGGCCAAGGTCACGTGACAAAATTATATTTTTATCCAAACGTAGGCTTGTTATATATCACTGGAAAGCTTGTTCAATTCCCTGTACAATAAGCTTTATTTGAGCTTCCTAGGCAAAATAGGGACGGAGTTACAGTACATTTAATACAGCTAAGTGGGCTCAAAAAGGGCAATTTATGCGATCTTTGACCTTGAATAATTTAACAATTACAAGTCAAACGAAACTAAAAATTTCCGTAGTTACTACGTTCCATGCATAGTTTCAACTCCCCAAATTTCATGAAAATCGGAGATGGTCAGGTTGGAAATTGCAAATATCTGTGTTGATTTGGCATAAAAATCCATCTGTTAAAAACACACAGGATGTAAGAGAAAAATTAATGAAAATAGTCATGGACAATTTGCACGGTAATACTCATGGATCCCACTGTACCAGTGTCCAAATTGTTCTTCAATTATGAGATAAATGTTACATTTTTTAAATTTGTATTCCTATGATACCATTGCCATGAAAGCTGAAATGCAGATTTTGCTCAAAACTATTAAGCGTTAAGAAGATGAAAAGTAGACCACTTAATAGATTTTGTCGATTTCCTATCAAAGTTTAACTTTGCATTTCACGAGGTATCACTCTAGCTATAATCTATGCAAAAATCCCAGTTTCCAATGCAGCATCTTGACACGTTCTTTAGTCAAAAGAACATGATTTAACTAAAAGAAGTTCACATGAAAGACTCGAAAGCATTCGCGTGATGCCTCTCAGGGTATGGGGTAATATCTCTCTTCGTTGTTCAAACCAAATAAAAATCAAAGTTAAGTTTGCACTAAGAAAAAGGAAGTCTATTTTACTTCTTTGCAAACTAAATACTTATATGCCGAACATATAATCCATGTCAATCAAATAAATTAAACTTCTTATAATTCAACTTGATCACTCTATTCAAAAACCGAGCCCGAGCTTCCAAAGTCAAGACAAAACACAATCGTAATTGCCATGGTAACAGCCCTTACAAGATAAGTATATGCAGGTTAGTCACTATTCTGACATTATCAGTGATAGCTAAATTACAGAAATTAAGATTAGAGATGGATCTTAAGTGGAGGCTTATCGGCTCTGATTTTCCTCCTCTACTCTGGAACCATAAAAATACCTTTTCGAAAAGTTTACTGTCACAGCGACTGAACATTATAAAGACGAGATAATGCTCTGTTCAAAGATGAGGAGTTAAGAAATTTCACATAAACATTGCCTCTTTAAGGCGAATCTTAAAGGATTTCTTGTTACGGACCGTGACGGTAGATGGCAGTAACGCCTGTGAAATTTGCAATAAGAAAGTTAGGGTTATTTTCGTACGTATCAGAAATTGAATTATTAACTAACTTCTGCATTATTTTACGAAGCGGCGTAAAGTTTTTTATCATTTAATATCTTTTCATGTACTCCACGTAAGCCAGTGAAGAAGACTTTTCACTTTAAGTAAATAAGAAGCATTCGGTTATGTAATTTGGTTGTGCCATTTGATTTTTGATCGAACTGAAAATATGGAGTCGGTAGTGTTTAAATTGGATTCATGTTACTAGCCCAGTCTATGAAGGGGAAAAAAGTCCGTAAAAGCGGGATTTTGGTCATTTGTTAAAACACTACTAGGAGTGCAAAATCCCCTCTCTCCAGTGCTTCCCCTCCAGCGCCCCCACCCTCCCAATCTTGAGATTCGCAGACACGCAGTTCCTGACCTATATCTCTGTAACTAATGGTCATAAGCAGGTAATCTTTTTTTCTTCTTCAGTCTTGATCCTCATTGGATAGGCTTCAAAGAAAATCTCTTTGATTTTCCGCTAATGTCAGTGGTTTTGCCGTAATTTAAAAAATAATCTCTAAAAATGTAGTCACTGGCAATGGAATGGAATTTGTGTGTGTGTGTGGGTGCGTGTGTTTATATTGTGTAGTAGTTGTGGTGTGTGTGTGTTTATATTGTGTTATAGTTGTGATGTGTTTGTGTGTGTCTTGTGTAGTAGTTATGCTGTCGAATGTGTTTGTGTTCGTCTTGTGTAGTAATTGTGCTGTCTAATATGTTTGTATTTGTCTTGTGTAGTAGTTCCTCCATTCATATTGGGGGTTAGGCGTAGAGCTGACAACTCTGCACTGTAAAAAGACATGTCAAGAAACAGCAATATAAGGCCATGGATGTTCCCAAGGTAAAATATTCCGGAGGTAAAATAGTCCCCCGTTCGGATCTCCGGGTGGGGACTACTTTGGGAGGTCCCTGGACTAAGGATAAGATCTACGTTAGGAATAAGGATATTAAATTAGGCACCTGGAATGTTCTGAGCCTTTACCGGCCTGGGCATTTCAGTGTACAGTTAATGAGATAGTGAAGTATAAATTAGATGTAGTAGCTGTTCAGGAAGTTAGGTGGCCAGTAGAAGGGAATTGTAAAACTAAAAATTATACTTTTTTCTATGGTGGTACTGAAAATCATAATTTTGGAACAGGCTTTTTCATAAATAATAGAATTACCCCCACACCCCCTATACGCCTTCATGGCGTGGTGCTATGCACAGGGGAACACTTTACCTTTTTTTTACCTTTTCTTAAAACAGTAGAATTTATTAATGATAGGATATCATATGCAGTTTTACAGGGTAGGTGGTGTAAAATTATTTTAATAAACATACATGCACCAACGGAAGATAAAGATGATAATACCAAAGATGATTTTTATGCAGAGTTAGAACAGGTCTTTGATAAATTTTCTCAGTATGATATGAAAATTCTGTTAGGTGACTGTAATGCGCAGATTGGCAAAGAAGAGACATTTAAACCCACGATTGGTAAAGAAAGTCTTCATGAATTAAGTAATGATAATGGTATAAGATTGATTACTTTTGCAACCTCAAAGAATTTAATTGTGAAAAGTACCACTTTTAAACATAAAGATATCCATAAATATACCTGGTCTTCTCCAGATGGTAAAACTCATAATCAGATAGATAATATTCTCATTGATAAGAGAAGGCATACTAGTATAATTGACGTTCGTACACATAGAGGTGCTGACTGTGCCAGTGACCATTATTTAGTAATTGCTAAATTAAGAGAAAGACTCTCAGTGATAAATCATAAGCAACAAAATCTAAAAGTTATAAAATTTGATACAGGAAAGTTTGCTGATGAAAGAATTAAGAAAGATTACCAAATTAAACTGTCAAATAGATTTGATGTTTTGCAGGATTTAAATGATGATGAAAATATAAATGAAACAGACGTAAATAAGAATTGGGAGCACATACTTAATGCAATATAATCAGCAGCTAAAGAAAGTATAGGATACCATAAACCAAGAAGAAGTAAGCCATGGTTTGATAATGAATGTCATAATCTAATAGAAATAAGAAATCAGGCTAGACTTAGGTGGTTAAATAACTCTGATGATACAAATCTAAACAATTATAATAGAATAAAGCGAGAAGTTGACCGCACGTTTAGAAGTAAAAAAAAGAAATTACTTGAAAAGCAAAATTAACGAACTTGAAACAAACAGCAAAAATAAAAATATCAGAGATTTATATAAAGGTGTAAATGAGTTTAGAAAGGGGTGGCAACCTAAAGTAAACTTGATAAAAGATAAAGACGGTGATTTTCTAGCTGACCCAAGCGATATTCTAAATAGATGGAAGAACTACTTTAATGACCTTTTAAATGTCCATGTAGGAGATAAATCAGAAGTAAATAAAGTCCACACAGCAGAACCTTTAGTTCCAGAACCTAACTTGACTAAAATTAAAAATGCTATTAAAAGGCTAAAGAATAACAAAGCACCTGGCATTGATTTAATACCAGCTGAGTTAATTAAATATGGTGGAAATTCATTAATAGGTTATGTCAAATTCATAAATGAATTTGTTTAATATGGAATAAAGAAGAAATCCCTCAACAGTGGAAAGAATCCATAATGATTCCTGTGTTTAAAATAGGTGATAAAATGAACTGCAGTAATTACCGTGGAATTTCTCTTCTCTCAACAACATACAAAATATTGTCTAACATTCTTTTAACAAGACTAACCCCATATGCTAATAAAATTATAGGTGATTATCAATTTGGATTTAAACGTAACAGATCAACTACAGATCAAATTTTTCACATCAGACAGACACTTGAAAAAAAGTGGGAATATAATCAAAATGTCCATCAGCTATTCATTGATTTCAAAAAAGCATATGATTCGGTCAAAAGAGATAAATTATATAATATATTAGTAGAGTTTGGAATACCTAAGAAGCTTCTTAGTATGATAAAAATATGCACCAGTGAAACAGAAAGTAAAATTCGTGTGGGTAATTATATGTCTGACAAATTTACAATTCATGATGGGTTAAAACAAGGAGATGCATTATCTCCATTGCTCTTTAATTTTGCCTTAGAATATGCTGTTAGGAAGGTAAAATAAACTAAAGAAGGACTAAAATTAAATGGTGTGACTCAGTTGTTAGCATATGCAGATGATGTAGACTTACTGGGGGATGATGTGAATACAATTAAGAATAATGCTAAAATATTTTTCAAAACTGCTAAAGAGGTAGGTTTGGAAGTTAACAAGGAGAAAACTAAATATATGCTTACAGGTCGAAACCAAGTGTTAGGTAATAATCAAAATCTAATTATTGATAACATCTCGTTTGAACCAGTTTCCAAATTCAAATACTTAGGAGTAATATTAACAAATGAAAATTATATTAAAGAGGAAATAAAAAGTAGGCTTAATTCAGGAAATGCATGTTACTTCTCTCTTCATAAAGTTTTGTCTTCTCGTTTAATATCTAAGAAACTAAAAGTTAAAATATACAAAACCGTAATTTTGCCTGTAGTATTATATGGGTGTGAAACTTGGTCCCTTACATTGAAAGAGGAACATAAATTGAGAGTATTTGAAAATAAGATCCTTAGGAAAATCTTTGGACCTAAAAGGGATGAGGAGACAGGTGAGTGGAGAAGGTTACATATTTTAGAACTGCATAATTTGTACTCATGTCCAGATATTATTAGAATAATTAAATCAAGAAGACTTAGGTGGGCAGGCCATGTGGCACGAATGGGAGAGGAAAGAGGAGTTTACAGGATTCTTGTTGGGAAACCAGATGGTAAGAGACCTGTAGGAAGGCCAAGACGAAGATGGAGGGACAACGTTGAGATGGACCTAAAGGAAATCGGTAGGGATGGAAAAGAGTATATAGATCTTGCTCAAGATAGGGAAAGATGGAAGGCCTGTGTTGCTGCAGCCATGAACCTTCGGGTTTAAGAAGGCTAGAGACTTAGTTAGTTTAAGATTAGAGAACAATAAACATTTGCACAAGAGAATAGATAATTAATAACAGTAAATATCAGTGCCATGGGAAAGAACGTGTCAGTGTGAAGAAACCTTTCTGTGTTTGAAACCTTTGAGAAGCCTTTCTCGAAACAAAATTCTGGATGCCAGGCTGTCTCATTTGGCTGTCCTTGTTATCGAGGAGGAGGAATGTCAAATCAAGTCTTCGGACGTACTGAAAGTGGCTGATTCTTTCTCCAAAGCATACGAATAGGAGAATTGAGCTTCACTGTGTGACTTTCCTTGCTTCTAATACTTAAGAAAATTATTTTATTCCAACGTCATGAGTAGACCTAGTGTCCCGGTTCTAAGCCCTCAATTGGCGCTCGAATCATCATGTGGCGCTCGATCGCCTTAATGGATTTCTCTCGTAAGGCATGATCTCCACTTGATGGCGCAGTGTTGCCAACTTCTTACCCGAAAAAATCACCAAGGTTGTGGCGCTCGTCGTAGCCTTTTATGATGTATATTTTGAGAGCAGAGTTGGCAACACTGTGGGTTTACTGTAGCCTTTTATGAGGGGGGGGGTTTATTGCCCTCTGTTTACATCTGGCAACACTACCGTAGATTGACAGTGTTGTTAACCTACTGGGTTTTTTCACTGTAAATTTTTATCAAAGGACCTGAGGGGTCCATGTATTTTTTATGTCTGGCAATACTGTTGGGGGGCCTAGTGTTGGCAACACTGTTGGTTTACTGTAGCCTTTTATGAGGGGGGGGTCTATTGCCCTCTGTTTACATCTGGCAACACTACCGTAGATTTTTTGACAGTGTTGTTAACCTACTGGGTTTTTTCACTGTAAATTTTCATTAAAGGACCTGAGGAGTCCATGTATTTTTTATGTCTGGCAATACTGTTGGGGGCCTAGTGTTGGCAACACTGTGGGTTTTTACTGTAGCTTTTTATGAGGGGGGTCTATTGTCCCCTTTTTATATTTGGCAATTTTATTGGATGTTTTGTTTGAGGCTCGAAATTATTATTTGAGGCTTGAAATCATCATTTGAGGCTCGTCGGTGTTACGTACCCACTCTACAAAAATTCTACTATATGATTTTTCACTAGCTAAGCTAACCTACAAATAGGAGTTGGCAGCACTGACTTATAAACCCACTGGGTTCTCTTGGCATGTTTTTTCATGATGTGTTGCTAGGCTATTGAGCATCTTGGCGTATACAATGTATATATTTTGAGAGGGGGGTTATAGCTTTTTATGCTGTACGAATACTGGAAGCTTGACAGTGACAACCAACAGAGTAGGTAAACCTACATCCAGGAACTGGCAACACTAGTTTCTGACAGTGAATTTGAAATAAAATACACAGACATAAAAGAGAGAGCCTTCCCGTAACTTACTTCATGTACAATTTATATGATTTTACAACTGTGAAAAGAAAGCATATGTGTTCTGTATGCACACATTTATTCTCATTTTTCGAAGTTGAATGAAAGCACATGTTTTTACGCTCTCGTAATACTAACCTTGCTCCACTGATTTTAAATTGCTTCCATCCGCTTTTTTTTTCTGTGTTATTTCCGTATGCACGCAACATTCGCTTTCAATAGACAGAAGGAGTTTTAGTATAGCAGGCTCCGAGTTTACAATTTATTAAATTAAACAATAATTTATGTAAGAATATACTTGTACTTACCGAACACAAAATAATAAAAAGCACATGTGAATATTTGCGTGTGTTCATGTTATATGACGACTGAGTAAAAAAATAATGTTGACCCCCCGAAAGATAAAAGTTCCTGGTTCGACATCAGATGCATGCAAATTTTATGTTTTGCTCTCCAAAATCTTGATTTTATGTTTGTGCTATTTGTCATACAGCAGAGGAGAAGAGGGGAGAGGGAGGGGAGGGGGTACTATTAGCGCCATCTATTAGCAAACAATAGAAATAAAAAGTAGGGTCAAACTTTTTCAACACCCAAACATTTTAAACGTCCTCGCGTAGTAATACGATCAGCAAAAGACGTTTAAAAGAGTACTCTTAGTCGACAAAGCTAATTGCTAGGGCCCTTATATTGCTAAAATGTTCTTTGATTTGCATATTTCTCATACCGCCATATGTTGTTCTATTTGACTTCTTCCAAAAAAATGCTAATTAGCGAGAGTTAATTAAGCAAGGCAAGTAAAAGAAGCAAATAGAACAACATATGGCGGCGTGAAATATGTAAAAAATTCGATTCAGAGGTGGATCGAATTAAAGTTGGGGGATATTTTGCATTTTTTCCCTATAATGTACAAAACATTTACCTTACATAATCTTTTCCATTTACAACAGTATAAAATAAGAGGAATGTGTGACAATATCCATATTAATTAGGAAGGTATGTTGTATGCTAGGTTAGCTAATTGTGTCTTCTACAACTTCACTGTATAGAGGAAAGATGGAAAAAGAGAGCTCTACAAAAACTGGTGCTCTTAACAATATTGTACGCCCGTGAAAATTACATATAAATAAGGCATAAGCGTATTATCTGCTTTCATGTCAGATTTTGCCAACCTGTGAGCTGTAGTGTTTAGGTGACAAGCGACCTGCTCAAATATGATACTGTTGACAAATATTGTACGCCCGTGAAAATTATATATAAATAAGGCATAAGCGTATTATCTGCTTTCATGTCAGATTTTCCCAACCTGTGAGCTGTAGTGTTTAGGTGACAAGCGACCTGCTCAAATATGATACTGTTGACAAATATTGTACGCCCGTGAAAATTACATATAAATAAGACATAAGCGTATTATCTGCTTTCATGTCAGATTTTACCAACCTGTAAGCTGTAGTGTTTAGGTGACAAGCGACCTGCTCAAATATGATACTGTTGACAATATTGTACGCCCGTGAAAATTATATATAAATAAGGCATAAGCGTATTATCTGCTTTCATGTCAGATTTTCCCAACCTGTGAGCTGTAGTGTTTAGGTGACAAGCGACCTGCTCAAATATGATACTGTTGACAATATTGTACGCCCGTGAAAATTATATATAAATAAGACTTAAACGTATTATCTGCTTTCATGTCAGATTTTCCCAACCTGTGAGCTGTAGTGTTTAGGTGACAAGCGACCTGCTCAAATATGATACTGTTGACAATATTGTACGCCCGTGAAAATTATATATAAATAAGGCATAAGCGTATTATCTGCTTTCATGTCAGATTTTCCCAACCTGTGAGCTGTAGTGTTTAGGTGACAAGCGACCTGCTCAAATATGATACTGTTGACAATATTGTTCGTATATTGTATTGTATAGGAGACTAGAAGCATATAATTTGGCGAAAAAAAAAACCCAAATAAGGTCATAGAAAATAGTTTAAAAAAAAATTAGCAATTATATTTTGCATTGCACAGCATTAGGTATTAAATAACATACCCCCAAAAAATCTCTGCATTATGCGTTCTGTAAAAAATTGCCCTACGTGCCAAATTGCTATGTCAAGTGAACATTTTCAAAGGCACTGTCGTACTTGTGTGCCGGGAAAGCGAATATGTGCAACCAAATTGTGCTCTAAGTGTGGAATAAATTTTTCTATTGCCAACTTCAAGCGACAGCAGCTTACTTGCAAGAGCACTGGAACATCTCTACCGCAACCTTCCAAGCGAAAGGTAGAAGTAACCTCCCTCGATGCATCGCCACCTGCCAAACGCGTCAAGCTGGCGAAGAAAGCAGACCGATTTCCGTTTGAGCATTTATTAGAAGACTTTAACATAACATCAGACAGCTTCTGCGATGTGCGTAGTTTTCTGGAGAGCGAGCGAGCTAAGATAATATCCATCCTCAACGATGCATTGGCTACATACTCCACTAAATTCTATGCTGTGATATGCTGCATGTATAAGAAACCGTCTAATGAAATATATAAATTCTTCCATGCCACAAAAGCAAAAACACTGCATCAGGCAGATGTCACTGACCTCGACAGCATCTACGACAAGTTTGTCGAGGAGTTTGTGGCAAAGCACGAGGAGCATCAGGCTGAAGGCTCGGGCGGTTCGCTGTGTGGCGACCCCCACGAACTTCGTCTGAAACTTAGCAAGTCCCTGCCACTGGCAGGGTCTAGCTATATTGCCCTGCCACCCGAGGTTGAAGCAAGGAAAGCTGTTCTCAATATTCAGAACAAAGACACTAAATGCTTCCTCTGGTCGGTGCTGGCAGCATTGCACCCTGTTCACTGGAAAAACCACTCGTACCGTGTTGCACACTACAAGCAGTATGAGTCGGAACTGGAGGATGCAATGGCCGGGATTGCCTACCCTGTAGAAGTCTCGCATATTCGCAAGTTTGAGGTTCGTGCTCGTGACTTGTTGGGCCTGCAATTAGCCATCAATGTTTACGGTCTCACCGAGAACGAAAATGAGGTCCACCCCATCCGGGTGAGCAACGTGAGCAACAACAACGAGGTACGAGAAATCAACCTCCTGCTCATCAAGGACGAGACCCATCACCATTACACCCTTATCCGTTCCCTTTCTCGGCTTGTTTCGAGCCAACGGAGCAGTGATAGTCACCACGTCGAGGTGTGTCGCAGGTGCTTGGCTATATTTTAAAATCGAGAACAGCAGGATTACCGGTACATCAGAGGACCCAACATTGCTGCTGAGAAGCTAGCTCGCCACATGCTCTATTGTGGTACCAACAAGCCTGCACGAATTATCCTGCCCGAACCTGGTGCAGTAGAGTGCTTTCGCATGCACAGTGCTATGGTGAAGCATCCTGCCTATATTGTAGCAGACTTCGAGGCCTTTCTTCAACCTCTGTCTAACTGCGAGCCCAACCCCGAAACATCCTCTACCATTCCTTTCCAAATCCACGAGGCCTCGAGTTACTCCTATGTTGTGGTGTGGCGAGACCAACATATTGCCTCCGAGCCCTATGTGTATCGCGGTCCCGACCCGGTCAAACACTTCCTGGAGAGAATGCAACAGGAAGCCATCAAGATAGGGAAGGTGCTGTTGGCCCCCAAGCCCATGCTGCCTCTGTCTCCGGAAGACAAGCATCAGCACGAAATGGCTCTAAATTGTCCTGTTTGCAACTCGGTCTTCACTGACGATAACAAAAAGGTCCACCACCATGACCATTATGGGACCGGAAGCTACATTGGCCCGTGGTGCAACAGATGTAACTTGAGAGCCAGGGACCCGCGCTTCATACCGGTCTTTTTTCACAATGGCTCGGGATATGATTTCCATCACTTGGTCACACATCTAGGGTACGACAATGCGAGAATCAATGTCCTGGCACAGAACGAGGAGCGTTATATTAGCATCAGCAAGTGGGTGCCGATCCCCGACTCAAGCAGCAGCATCGAGCTTCGGTTCCTCGACTCTCTGAGGTTCCTCCAGGCAAGCCTCGATGCTCTTGCTGGGAAGCTCAGAGACGACCAACTAGCCATTACCACATCAAGTTTCCCGAACTTAGATGTCGCACTCATCAGGCGTAAAGGGGTCTACCCCTACGAATACGTCACAGACCCTTCCAAGTTCGAAGAAGAGTTGCTGCCTCCCCAGGATAAGTTCTACAGCCAGCTGAGAGGTTCAGGTATTACCGACGAGGAGTACAAGCATGCTCAGTCTATGTGGGTCGAGTTGGGTTGCCGAACTTTCGGTGATTACCACGATGCATACCTGAAGCTTGATGTGACGCTTCTTGCCGATGTGTTCCAGGCGTTTCGGGCGACTGCGATAAATATTTACAACCTGGACCCTGTATATTTTTACAGCCTTCCTGGACTGGCATGGTCGGCCATGCTCCTGCTGACTAAAGTTAAACTTTCACTTATCTCCGATAATGATATCATGCTTTTCATCGAGAGAGCTATCCGGGGCGGCATGGTCCAAGTGTCGCAACGCTTCGCACACGCCAACAATCACCACATGGCCACTGGTTACGACCCCTCCCAACCATCAAGCTACATCATGTACACTGACGTGAATAATCTTTACGGGCACTCCATGATGCAGCCACTCCCAACAGGACAGTTTGAGTGGGTTGATCCTTTATACCACGACATCGAAAAAGAGTGCGACGAGTTTGGGTTTTTTGCCGAGGTGGACCTTGACTTCCCCGAGAAGCTGCAGGATACATTCTGTGACCTCTCGCCTGCTCCGGAAGTCAAGTGTCCACCTGGCTCGGATCAACCGAAGCTCGTCATGGACTTGGAGCCCAAAAAGCATTATGTGCTACACTACCGGAACCTCCAGTGGTTAATGCAGCAAGGGGTCTCGGTCAAAGCAGTTTACCACGTGCTCTTGTTCAGGCAGTCTCCATGGTTGAAGCCGTACATCGAACTGAACACCAACCATCGCACTGCTGCCACTTCGGAACTTGATCGCGATTTTTTCAAATTAATGAACAATGCGGTATTTGGGAAGACCATGGAGAATGTGCGAAATCGCGTTGATGTGAGGTTGGTGACGAAGAAAACACAGTGTCGTCGACTTGTTGCAAGCCCGCTGTTCGGGTCTCGAACAATTTACAACGAACAGATGTCTCTGATTCACATGAACCGGGGCAAGGTGCTACTCAACAAGCCCATCTATGTGGGAGCTGCAGTTTTGGATCTGAGCAAGTTGTGCATGTTCGAGACATATTACGGCATACTACGTGCACACTACAACCACAATATCTCGCTCCTCTACACAGACACAGACAGCTTGGTGTACCATGTTCGCACGGCCGATGCGTATGGTGATATAGCCAAAGTTCCAGCTCTTGTCAAGCTCTTCGACACATCGGGCTATCCCCAGCTAAACCGGTATGGAATTCTGCCCCGGAACAAAAAAATACCCGGCAAACTCAAGGACGAGAAAGACGGGGATGTGATTGTGGAGTTTGCTGGACTTCGTGCCAAAGCCTATGAGATCCGAGCTGAGGGTTCTGTAACAAAAAAGGCAAAGGGTGTAAGCAGGCAAGTGGTTCGGGAGCACCTCAAGTTTGAGGATTACCTCGAGTGCCTCAGAACAAAATCGCCCATTCTACAAAAAGAGCATCGTATCCAAAGCGTCGATCATGTGCTTACAACTAATATTGTCAGGAAAGTTGCTCTGGATGCACACGACGACAAGAGGTGTATTCTTGAATGTGGGGTCCATACACTTCCGTGGGGCCACTATCGCTTCCAAACTAGTAAGACCTGCCCAGAGTGTAACAAAAAGTAATAGGCAATGCGAAAAAAAAAACAATTTTAATTTACTTCCACTTCCTCGATTACATGCATGCATGGCACAGCAAAATTAAACTTCTGGAAACTGCTAATTGCAATTTGTACTTATATATATAAAATTCCACATTTCTTATTGTGTGCTATTTTTTTTTATTTATTTAAAACTGTTCAGTCACTCTTTCATTCTTGACGTCATACACAAATGTTTTCTCTGCAATAAGAATGACACTGCACAGAGTATCTGCAGGCAAGGCATCGTGGAACTCGCATACGATCTTGATGTTGGTACGATCGTTGACCACCACTTGCTTCCTCTTAGATGTGTTGATGACGGTCATGGGTCTCCGTGCTTTGAATTCGCTGGGCGCGTAGTACACGTCCACGCTTCCTTCGGTCACGCGTTTGTAAGCCGTGTAAGCTTCGTAAAGTTTGAGGTAATCGTCTTTGGTCATGTCGAGGTTGTAATTCTCGCGCGGGAACACTTCGTTCCTACCGTTCTTCAGATAAACGTTCTTGATCTTGCAGTCGTCGAACTTGCTGGAATCTTTTTCCTGATAGTTATCGCGTCCGGTCTGAAAAAGCACTACGACGAAATCTGGCATGTCGAACTGTATGTTGTTGAACTGTGTCGTCACGTCGAATTCCATGTGACTTCCCGACGCCATCTTCTGCACGCACTGGTAACCGTGAAAGTGAATCGGCACCTGCGGACTTTTCAAGATCTCTGCTTTGTACTTGAGGGCGTAGTTCGCTTCGTATTCCACCACCGGCATTCTCAATTCCATGCTCCGGATGACGCATTTCGCTGCTTCGGGTAAAGTGTTGGCTATCGGCGTGGTGCCGTCCGGACCCAAAGTAGAGTATCGCATCAGTGCGTCGTTGTCGTTGGCCGCTCTTCGAAACGTGATCCTCAGTCCTCCCTTCCACATGATCTCCTTGTAGTCCGAGAAGAAACCAGGCAGCAGACGCATGGGAAAGAGCACCGTGTGACTTCTCGTCGATATTTTGGTCCCGGCTTCGAATCCCCCGGCCTGGTAGTACGCTGCGTCTGTTTTGGATAATTTCAAAGTTCCCACTGCCGTCGACGTGATGCCTGGATAGTCTATTCTGTCGATGACGGTGTTGTGTTTCCTCACCTCCACCTGCGAGAACAGGTGAGGCACGAAGTTGTCCACGAGTATCAAGTTTGCTGCTGCAGGAAACGCGTCTCCGCTTTCCTTCTTCACCACGTCGAATTGAAGGTAGAGGTCCGCTCTGTGAGGATGAATGAACCCGTCGCCTACGACCACGTCGTATTCGATCTCCCTGTTCGCTTCGTTCAGATTGGCGAACGTGCGACGGTTGGGAGGGAAAGATTGCAATTCGTAACTTTCGATTTGCTCCATTTTACATGTATGGTTATTTATTATACGTTGATCTCCACGATGGCCGTCGTAGTGGCACCTGCGAAATCCACCACGTCTCCTTTCTCGTTCGTTACCACCAATTCTATGTCGTCTATGCGGTTGCGACATACTGGAAAATAGATCGGCGAAGAGGGCGTGTAGATGATCGGTTCCATGAACTCGGAACTTGGTTTGAAAGTGGCTATGATTCCCGTCTGCTTGTGACTTCCTAATAATCCATCCGAAGATTTCGTGATCATACCTTCCGCCACGTTGCAGTGTACGTTCAGAGTCTCTATGGCCAAGAATTTAGGAATGTTGGTTGCTACGTGCTTGATGCCAGCTTCGAGTTTGGTGTTGTTCTCGAAACCTAAAAGTTCTCCCATGGTGCCCAGGTCCACGGTCTCCGTCGCGGATAGGATTTCCACTCTGTGCGTGACCGAATTTTGAGAAAGGTATGTGCCTTTGGGTAATTGAGCTTGCAAAGTGGAAAGATTGTATTGTCCTGGCGTGACGACGATGTGTTCGTTTCCGACGCTAATTTTGTTGTTGTGCTGCGTGACGTTAGGTATGAGGTACATGCTGTAGAATGCACGCAGAGCCACGGATTTAGGATAGACGATGTCGTCGTGCAGCGTGAGTTTCAAGATTGAAGATTCGCTCGTGAGATGGAACACGCCCATCCTAGTGATGCTGTTTGAGGTTCCACAATGCTTTCTGGAAATCCTCGATCGTAGGGTTATTTATTTTAGAGAGAAACGCGAGCATGGAGAGGCAGAGATGACCGCAGTTCACGTCTCCGAAATTTTGAATGCGTTCGTCGTTGTAGTATATAGAGGTTTTGTTTGTTTTCAGATAATGAATTAAATTTGTAGGTGGAACACCTCCGAAAGAATCGAAAACGAATGCTTTATCATCATTTTTGTGGTAACATATCCAATGCGTGCCTGGATTTTCTTGACCGTCCAAGTTGACTACTCCGCATTCTCTTCTTTTAGCGCTTGAAGGTAACGAGTCGGACATGAAAACTCCTCTGAAGTGTTTGATTTGTAACGGTTCGATCAGAGATTCAATGTCTCGGTTGGTGAGTGCTGTTGTTTCTTTTTTTTAAACTTCTTCATCACGCCCTTCCCCCCTTTCTTCTCCATGGCCAGGTTGTGACGTTTCTGTTCTTCCAACTCGGCCTTGTTCTTCTTCGAGTCGATAACGGTTTTCGCGATGGCGGCACTTCCACCGGCCAAACTTCCAACGGCCCCCAATGCTGCTAGGATGGCCGGGATGCTGAATATGAAACCTCCGATCTTTTGCTGTTTCCGCGAACGCTGCAATCTTTTCAATTGAGGTGTGCTGAGCAGCAATTTCATTCCGTGTCCTTTCGACAAGCAAGAACGTTTCTTCTCGCGTTGTTTCTTGGTGAGTAACCCATCGAGGGCACCTGGATTTTTAAGATTGGAGTATGGTATCTGGTACACGACACCCTTGGGCTTCATGTTGATGCTCTATGTGTTATTTTCACGGTATGTTATTTATATATATATTCTGAGATTTTTTCTTGTGTAGTTTTTTTTACGGTATGTTATTTATATACCCCACCCCAATTTTTGTTTCGTGTTCATGGCGATGGTGGTACCCAGTGCGGCGACCCGTTCACCCAGCGATGCGTCTCTGCTCACGAACCTTTCGAAAGCTGCATGTTCCAATTTTCTGTCAGCTTCGTGACGTGCATCCAGATCCGTCTGCGTGGTGTTGTAAGCGATGTCGTGATCTTTGCATGCGGCGTCCAACGGATTCACACCCTTGTCTCCTCTCTCCAATCTTTTCTCGAGTTTGGTACCCGGTCCGCAGTACTGGTAGCCAGGTAGATGCATCTCGAAAGGTAACTTGTTGATGATGTCGTTCACGAGTCCCTTTCCTTCGGCCACGTTCCAAAATTTCGGAGGCAGCGTGTTGATGATTTTGATTAGGTAACCTATGCCCTTGTCGTCGTTCACGATGAAGTTGGAAAGTTTCGTGCTGATCATGTCCACGATGCCAACCTTCTCGTTGTAGAAATTACGATTGCCCGCATTCTCTTCGCCGGCTATCACCAACAATCGGTCCACGAGTTTCCTAACGTCGTCCACCCAAACGAATTCTTTGGGTAACGTGTTGTAGCGTTTGACGCCGCTGCCTGTTTTGACCTGGTTCCAAATCGGTTTCATGAGATTCCTGTACTTCTCGCGGCTGCTCGATTTCACCCTATTCTGCGAGGCGTCGTTGTTCTGGTACAAGGCATCCGTCATGATCAGAATTTCCTTGTAACTTTGGTAATCTTCGTCGGTGTAATCTTTCGGCTGTTTTTTGGCGACGAGTTCCCACAGTCCCACCGTACCCGGATACCTGGTCCAACTATCCTTCTCGCCTAAATTAACTTTAATATCGTTGCCTTCGAAGGTCACCTTCGATTTCCCAATCTTCCACACCACACCGCCGCCTTCGCTGGTTTCCATGCTGGTATACAATCCGAACACTTCATCCTTGTCGAATTTCCCCGTACTCAGGTAGTCTCGTGCCAAAGGTCCCAACTCGATTTTATCCGAAGACGTGCTGCCTATGGCTCGACGTCGTGCCGGTGCATCCTTCAGTTCGAACGGCGTCGAAGGAATGCTCGAAATGGGTGTGGGTACGGCGTAACTTTTAGCTGCGAGCGGTACGATTTCGTTGATCAAATTTTTATTTTGTTCCGTGACACTTTTAATTTCTTTACCTAGACTGCTGATGGCATCGATCACGGGTTGATCCTGACGTTTCTTTTCTTCGTAGAATCCGCGATTCTCGGATTTCCAACCTTTGAAGCGTTTCGCGAGGTAATCGCGAAGCTTGAGATTTTCGTCTTCGATTTTTCGTTTCGTCATGACGTTATTTATACACGTCGTTTCTCACAACGTTGCAACGTTTAGAAAGTCGTTGATTTTGTTTCTGTATTTTCCGTCGTTGGGTTTCCTCGTCATGTCGATCGTCGCGAATCCGAAATCGTCACCGTTCCAGCAAGTAGAGCAGCAGCGTTCCGAAAATTGATTGTAGTTCATGTCTCCGCCTACGTAGTCATCGTACGCGTGCTTGAGGTTGGTGTGATCTTGACGAAACAAACATATGAAATTAGCGTTGTCGCGTACTAACTGTTTTGGAATTTTGGAAAACGTTTGAGCTAGGTAAAAGCAATCCATTTCTTTGTGACGACCTTGCGTGAAAAAGTTGCGAATTTCATTTTGATTTTCCAGGATGGCGTCGTCGAACATAACGACTGAATTTTCACGACAATCGTCGAGTGGTTGTATTTCCGAGGCGAACGTTGCAATGTCCAGACCATCGTACAGTTTCATCAGTTGCTGGTATTTGGATTGCTGCAAACTTTTCGAGAACACGTACAGGTGCCTGTTCTTCCAATCTAACCAATTCGGTGCGAGGAGAAAATTGTCCACGAGCAGTGTCGTTTTCCCACACCCCGAAGGACCTACGATCAGACAGCGGATGCTCTCGGGAAGCAACTTACCGTTCTTTTTTTTTTCTCGTTTGACTTTCCGGATCCGATAGACGCTTCACCACGTTCCACGTACTCACAAGATCACTTCGTTCGCGTCGATCCAACTCTTTTCCGGAAGTCCCAGCCATTTGACAAACAGTTTGTCACCTTTCCTACGCAATACTTTCTCGATGAGGTACGTGTCGGGGTGTTTCGTTTTAGAGAGTTCCTCTTCGTAAAATCTTCCTTTCAAAATCTCGCCGCTACTATCTTTTATTATATACGTGTGTCGGTTTCCGGGTAGAACTCGAACCACCGTAAAGAGTTCCGTGCTCCAATTTTTTGTGAATCCCTTCTCGAAGGTGCGTTTGAATTTGCTGATCCTCACCTGGTCTCCAATTTTGTATTTAGCTTTTTTTGTCGTGGGTGTGTACTTTGGACAGTAAACTGTAGAAATTTAACGCTGCTCGTCGGACTTGGTAACGTCGGCTGGCTTCATGCCTATTGTTCTGTGTACCGTATCATTATAGGTGTCGACGAGTTCCGGCAGGATGTCGACCCATTTGTAATTTCCCCGAAGCGTGAATCGTTTCCACATGTGTGTTTTCAAGGTTCGATTGAATCTTTCCACGATGCTGGCTTTGATGTGACTGAAGGTCGAATAATGTCGAACGTCATGTTTTTGAATAAACTTTTGGAATACAGCGTTATAAAATTCCTTCCCTTTGTCTGTTTGCAGAAACCGTGGTCGTCTGCCACCGCTTTCGAGAAAAATTGTCTTGAATGCTTCCGTGACGCATGTTCCCGTTTTGGCTTTCAAAGGTAGAGCCCATGCGAATTTCGAAAATGTGTCTATGACGGTGAGAAGATACTTGTTGCCCTTGTTCAATTTATGTACGTTTTTCAAATTGCCGCTACTCATCTCCACGAGGTCGCTTTGCCAGAGGTCGTCGATGCCCTTGGTTACCACAGCCAAACGTTCGTAGTTGCGGCGTGCAGGTTTATGCAATTCTTCGACGATGGCTTTCCTAGACATTTTTTTTTAGAGATTACGTTTCAAGAGAAGCACAAGCGTGATGGGATTCAAAGAGGGTGGCACTTCGCTCGTGTTTTGAATGATCAGCTTATCGCCGGCACTCACGTGGAAAACGGTAAGATCTTCGTCTTCGTGTATTTCATATATGTTGCGCGTTTCGTTCCAACGTGCCAGAGGAATGTTTCCTGCTTTCTGGACACCATGATTCGATATCAAAGTCATGGTGGGAACGCTAGCCTTTCTACCGTGAGACCAGTACGAAAATTCGTTTATCTGAATCGTGCCATCGAGGAGAAACTTGTAGTACGGATGATAAGGATGCAACATGTACAGTTTGTTACCTTCCACGAACGTGGAGATTCTCTGTTGATTGGGAATGCTGTTGATTTCGATGGCTTGCAAGGTGAACAATTTGGCGAATTTAGTGTCGACCCCGAGCAGATTACTGTGAACTTGTCCGAGTTTATTTTCGATGGGCAGCAAATGCTCGATTATGGCATCCGTTACGGCAGAAAACGACGGTTTGATTTTCACTTCCACGTTCAACTGCTTGTAGTTTTCGTTGAGTTCTTGCAACTTGGCACCGAAAGAGGTCAGCGTCGATTCCTGCGTGGATTCCAGCACTCCGACTTGATCTCTGATGTTGACGACGATGTTCTGAAGGTTCTCGACTGGATTCAATTTCGAGCTCTTCTCGGTAAGATCGTTCACGATCCTTCGCATCTCTGTAAACTGCGTGTGAAGGTCGGCGACGCTTTGCGAAGTGGGCAGCGTCGACACCAGCGAACTAATTTCGTCTCGAATCTGTTCCACGTTCGCCGTTTCCGTTTCTAGTCGTTTCAGCATTCGAGATATGTTTCTTTTCCAAGCGTGCAATTCTTTGGAGTTGGGGAGATTGGCCACCCTACTCTCGAGATCGCTCAATGAACTTTTGATGTCGTTCGAATCGGATAGTGCCGTCACCGCCGTTTTCAATTTTTCCAAATCTTCGCTCGAAGGCACGCTCGTCCGTAACGATTCCAAGTCACCCTGTATGTTGTCGAGTACGTGATGAAAATGAGCGAGATTCGTTTCGACGTTCAAATTTTCTAAATATTCGATCTTCTGCTGAACCGTGCTTAACGTGTCTTGAATGCTCGTCAACGCTCTTGCTTCAGCGTGAATATTTTTAATTTCTTCGTTGATCAATTCCAAGGAAGCCTGAAGCGTGGCGATGGTGGTTTGAATGTGTTCGAAATCTTGATAGGCCTCCAATTGAATTTTTATGTTCGCGACGCTTTTACCGATGACCTGCAGTTCGTCCGACGATGGTAGGTTCGTCATTGTATCTTCCAAAGTCTGCAACTTGGATTTAATTTCTTCCAACGTGCTGGTGAAGTTCAGAGAAATTCTTTTCTATTGCGGAAGTTCGTTCTTCGATTTCGAGTTTCAGTTTTTCCAAATCTTCATTTTTCGATTGAAATTGCTGTAATTTGGCCAAATCATTTTGAAGCGAATCCACGCTCAACTGTATATTTTGAACGCTGTCGTAAGAACGTACGTCGACATAATTTTTTATGAGCGTTTTCAGTTCGGAATCGATTTTCAGAATGGGGTCGAGACATTGCGTTTGGAGCGTAGCGATTTCCGACTCTAAACTTTTGTTTAAGGTCTCCTGCAAAGCAATCAAATCGGTCCTCAACTTCGTAACTCGAATGTCCAACATGAGAATCTCTTCTGCGTGGTCTACACGCTTGGTGTTGCCGAAAATGTCGTTAGGGATTTTTGGTTAACGGTTATTTATAATAGGATAGACGATTCGTAATTCTACAAAAAGAGGAATGAGTTTGTCGTAATCTCCGAGAAGTTCCATGTAAAGATAATCTCCTGCAGAAACATCGTACGTAATGTTAGAAAGCATCTTGTCGTGCTTGATTCGAAAAATATTCTTGCCGGTAGAAATTTTGATTTCGCCTGCGTTTTCCGGATTCACGGTGATTTGAAGTTTCCCGTCGATCGGAATTTCGTAGAAATGTAAATTGTTATTAAAAACATAAAACATCTTGCCCACATCGTCATTCAGTTTCGTCCAAATGCTGTTGAGATGAACAATCAGTAAACCATTGAGTTTAGATAACACGGAAGGTAAGAGGTTATTGAAATTTGGCGGTGCAGTCTCCATGTTGATCTGTTTGCGGAAGCCAAAAAGATTCATTGTTCTTGTTAGTTATTTAAGAATACGGTCAAAGTTTTTTTTTGTAATAACAGGCAAAGTTTTTTTTGTTTGCTTGCGTCACAATACAGGCACGCGCGCGCGCGTGTGTGTGTGCGACACATTGTTCCCGAAAGAGGTTTACAAAGGTCACGATATATAAACATTTGGTCCCACAGTTGGAAAATTACGATAAGGTGCATTCATCCTTCAAGGATGAGAGAGTGCATTCGTCACAATACACGCGCGCGCGTGTAAAAATTATACACCGTGAAAAGCTACGACGAGTTGGAAACACTGCTGGTAGGGTTAACATACACCATAAAAGGCTACGCCTCGCCCCGAGTTGGCAACACTGCTTGTGAGGTTAACATACACCGTGAAAGGCTTCAAAATATCATATAGTGGAATTTTTGTAGAGTGGGTTGGCAACACCGACGAGCATTAAATGATGATTTCGAGCCTCAAATAATAATTCGAGCCTCGTCAGTGTTGCCAATTCCTATTTGTAGGTTAGTTTAGCCAGTAAAAGATCACATAGTGGAATTTTCTTCGGATGGGTTGGCAAAACCCAAGCCTCAAAAAAAACATCCAATAAAATTGCCAAATATAAAAAGGGGGCAATAGACCCCCCTCATAAAAGGCTACAGTAAAAACCCACAGTGTCGCCAACACTAGGCCCCCCAACAGTATTGCCAGACATAAAAAATACATGGACCCCTCAGGTCCTTTGATAAAAATTTACAGTGAAAAAACCCAGTAGGTTAACAACACTGTCAATCTACGGTAGTGTTGCCAGATGTAAACAGAGGGCAATAAACCCCCCCCTCATAAAAGGCTACAGTAAACCCACAGTGTTGCCAACTCTACTCTCAAAATATACATCATAAAAGGCTACGACGAGCGCCACAACCTTGGTGATTTTTTCGGGTAAGAAGTTGGCAACACTGCGCCATCAAGTGGAGATCATGCCTTACGAGAGAAATCCATTAAGGCGATCGAGCGCCACATGATGATTCGAGCGCCAATTGAGGGCTTAGAACCGGGACACTAGGTCTACTGTCATGCTTATTTTGCAAGAAAATTAAACTCTTGGAATCATTTGATTTTCTTCACAAGACGATGAATTGTAATATTATAAATGGGAAAACCATTTAAAACATTTTCTACCTGTCTTCAAATACTGAAATAGGCTACTAGAAACTAATGCCTAACGAATCGTTTGGAGACAAAATCATAATGAAGAATTATAATTAGGCAGTAAACAACCACTCGGCATAAAGACGGACAAACACAAATCAACATACAGGAATAAATGTATGTGTGTGTGTGGTGTATTGACGCGTTTTAATGTAACTGCACCTATAATATTTTCTCGCTCCCCTTCCGCCCTTCCCCCGCTAGTCACATTCTCCTGGTGCCAATAAGGTCCAAGGCGGGTGGGAGTAGAATTGTTGAAATTCGTAAGGGTTTGGGCGAGTGTTTTGCTGGGTTCAGAATTGATTTTAAAAATGACAGCACAGGGGCGTATCGGCCATTTTGGAAAATGCGTTTTGCCATGTCACGTGACATTTTGTGAATGACACCTTAACAAGACTCCGACTAAGGAATTAATAGTAGATCAAAGATGAATTTTTATTTATTATAATTTGGGGGGGGGAGTGTAATTTTTAAAGTTTTGGTAAGTCATGTGACAAGACTTTTGTATCGGGTATTTTGAATTTTGATGAGTGGTTTTATTTGGATAGAGAGAAAACGTGGGTGATGAGAGTAGAATTCATGGAGGTGATGAGTGATCGGATGTAAAAATTTTGGATTCTCGGAATGACTGTAGCGGTATAGCTACATTTCACAGAATGGAAATTAGGTCTAAGAAGGAGTGCACTAGCTCTGTACTGGGACGTAAAAACGGGTAAAGAAATTGAGACATCAATGATTGTTTATGGATTATACTTAATTGGAAAATGTGGAACTTTCGAATAATGATTGATTGATTGATTTTGTGTTTTAAGTCCACTTTATGAACAGTAGGGCTAATTAGGACTAGACCTACAGTTTAAAGTGGGAATCGAACCACTATGTGCCTTGCCCGTCTTGAAATTTTGAGTCGGAATGGCAAATGGTGGATACGACAATGTGTGGGCTTCCGGAAAGATAGGGATTTGTTTATTTTCTTTCTTTGTTTTAGAAATGGTGAGGAAATTCCAAGAACCAGTCAACGGTTTGTAAAACGATTGGGAAAGAGGGAAAATCCCTCATTGTGACGTCACTGGGGCTAGTTTTTGGAAATGAGATAAGAATGATTTTTGACATCAGGTGACATATTATTGTAATTGGTACCCCAATAAGGTCCGAAGCAAGTGGGAGTACAATTGTTGAGACTAACGGAATCAACCAATCATCAAAAAGTGCAGTTAGTGTTACCTTCTTTTTTGCACTACATACTAACGCCTTATGGAGAAAACTTTTCCAAGAGCGTGCTCTGCAAACATGTGAGAAAATTTCCATTTCAACATGATTCAATATGGACAATTTCTCCTTTAGTTGCACATTCTCACATTCGAGTGATCTACCGTGAACTCTTGTCACATCATCGATATTCTCACATGCATGTAAAAAGTACATCCTCTCTCCGTTTCTCATTCTGTCGTTTAGAGAAACCACATGTTCTTTGGACATGTGTTTCCACTTCGTCAGCAAGAAGTTGCATCTCCCTTGACATTCGGATCAAGATCTACTTCTACTCTCAAAATATTGCTGACATGTTTCTTCCATTTTATGTGGCGACTTGAGACTTCATTCTGTCTTTCACCGAAGTAGAAGCAACACAGGCGTTTGCGACTAAATATGAGAGGTGGCCGCATCTAAGGACGTCGAATTAGAAAACATGTAAGTTTATTTTCCATTGTACTTTCTCTCTCTCTCTCTCTCTCTCTCTCTCTCTCTCTCTCTCTCTCTGTTTCTGTTATGTGCGTTTCTCGAATATTCCCTTCTATTCTTCATTTGACATGTAGACTTTCGTTCCCTTTCTCGGTTTCCTTGATCTCACACATCTTGATTTCCACATCCCTGTTACAATTTTGCAACATCTGTCCTGATTCTCAAACTTTTTTGTTCTTCCTTTCTTAATATATTACTTTACTCATTTCTCCCTTTCTGCCTTTTGTCTGTCTTGTCATTTTTCCATTTCATTCTCTCCCACTCCATTGTTTCTTTCATTCTCTATACGCCTGTCGTTTTCATTTACTTTCTCTTTCTCTATATCTTCAATTCTCTGTTACTACTTTCACTGCATCTATATCTTTCATTCTTATGTTTCCTTCGTTCTTTCTTTATCAGCCTTCACCTATTCTTTATCCTCTATCTTTTTCACTTGACTTTCTTTCTCCGTCACTATGTCTCTAATAGTAATTCTCTTATTCATGTGTTTTCTATTAAATTTCTTTTCCTATCTTTATTGTATTTTATTTCATCTCCATTATTTCTCTCTATCTGTCTATTCTCCCTTTTTCTCAAATATCTTCCTATCTCTCCTTTCTTTCTGCGTTCCCTTTTCCATTTTCTTCTTGTTGTATTTTACTCATTCTCCCTTTTTCTCTCTCAATATGCCACCTCTTTCTCACTTCCTCATATCTCTCTATTTCTCTCTCCGTCCGTTCCCCGTCTTTCCCTTTCATCCTTCTCTTTCCTCGTTCTCCTCCTTTCTACATCCTTCTTTTCATCTATCTCTTCTTTCTGTCTCATTTGACGCATTTTCTCTATCTCTCTGTTCGCCTCTTCTCTAATTCTCTCCTATCTCTCTATTCGCCTCTTCCCTAATTCTCTCCTCTCTTTTCTTCTCTTCTCATCACATTCTGTCCGTCATCTTGCCCACGACACGAATTGACCAATTACTTGAGAATGGTAGTAGGGGCAAATAGAGAGTTCTGAATCATCATTTGGGGCTCGGTGGGGCAGAGCACAGTTTGGTTGCACATATTCACTTTCCCGGCACACAAGTACGACAGTGTCTTTGAAAATGTTGTAGTACAAGTGGCCCGGTACTGAATTTTCATTTGGGGCTCGTGGGGCTCGTCGTAGCCTTTTATGATGTATATTTTGAGGGGCACAGAGTTGGCGACACTGTGGGTTTTTACTGTAGCCTTTTATGAGGGGGGTTTATTCCTTTTTTGTTTACATCTGGTAACACTGCCGTAGTTTGACAGTGTTGTTAACCTACTGGGTTTTTTCACTGAGGCTCGAATCATCATGTGGGGCTCATCGTAGCCTTTTATGATGTATATTTTGAGGGGCACAGAGTTGGCGATACTGTGGGTTTTTACTGTAGCCTTTTATGAGGGGGGTCTATTGCCTTTTTTTTATATTTGGCAACTCTATTGGATGTTCCTTTTTTGAGGCTTGGGTTTTGCCAACCCATCCGAAGAAAATTCCACTATATGATCTTTCACTGGCTAAGCTAACCTACAAATAGGAATTGGTAACACCGACGAGTCTTGAATTATTATTTGAGGCTCGTCGGTGTTGCCTACCCACTCTACAAAAATTCTACTATATGATATTTTGAAACTTTTGAATGCAACTTATCGTAATTTTCCAACTGTGGGACCAAATGTTTATATATCGTGACTTTTGTAAACCTCTTTCGGGAACAATGTGTCGCACACACACACGTGCGCGCGCGTGCCTGTATTGTGACGCAAGCAAACAAAAAAAAACTTTGCGTGTCATTACAAAAAAAAACTTTGACCGTATTCTTAAATAACTAACAAAGACAATGAATCTTTTTGGCTTTCGCAAACAGATCAACATGGAGACTGCACCACCAAATTCCAATAACCTCTTACCTTCCGTATTATCTAAACTCAATGGTTTACTGATTGTTCATCTCAACAGCATTTGGACGAAACTGAATGACGATGTGGGCAAGATGTTTTATGTTTTTAATAACAATTTACATTTCTACGAAATTCCGATCGACGGGAAACTTCAAATCACCGTGAATCCGGAAAACGCAGGCGAAATCAAAATTTCTACCGGCAAGAATATTTTTCGAATCAAGCACGACAAGATGCTTTCTAACATTACGTACGATGTTTCTGCAGGAGATTATCTTTACGTGGAACTTCTCGGAGATTACGACAAACTCATTCCTCTTTTTGTAGAATTACGAATCGTCTATCCTATTATAAATAACCGTTAACCAAAAATGCCTTACGACATTTTCGGCAACACCAAGCGTGTAGACCACGCAGCAGAGATTCTCATGTTGGACATTCGAGTTAAGAAGTTGAGGACCGATTTGATTGCTTTGCAGGAGACCTTAAACAAAAGTTTAGAGTCGGAAATCGCTACGCTCCAAACGCAATGTCTCGACCCCATTCTGAAAATCGATTCCGAACTGAAAACGCTCATAAAAAATTATGTCGACGTACCTTCTTACGACAGCGTTCAAAATATACAGTTGAGCGTGGATTCGCTTCAAAATGATTTGGCCAAATTACAGCAATTTCAATCGAAAAATGAAGATTTGGAAAAATTGAAACTCGAAATCGAAGAACGAACTTCCGCAATAGAAAAGAAATTCTCTGAACTTCAAACCGTCGTGAACGATATAGACGCAGAACGCTTGCATGTCGTTGTTTCCAAATTACAAGAAGAATTCACCAGCACGTTGGAAGAAATTAAATCCAAGTTGCAGACTTTGGAAGATACAATGACGAACCTACCATCGTCGGACGAACTGCAGGTCATCGGTAAAAGCGTCGCGAACATAAAAATTCAATTGGAGGCCTATCAAGATTTCGAACACATTCAAACCACCATCGCCACGCTTCAGGCGTCCTTGGAATTGATCAACGAAGAAATTAAAAATATTCACGCTGAAGCGAGAGCGTTGACGAGCATTCAAGACACGTTAAGCACGGTTCAGCAGAAGATCGAATATTTAGAAAATTTAAACGTCGAAACGAATCTCGCTCATTTTCATCACGTACTCGACAACATACAGGGTGACTTGGAATCGTTACGGACGAGCGTGCCTTCGAGCGAAGATTTGGAAAAATTGAAAACGGCGGTGACGGCACTATCCGATTCGAACGACATCAAAAGTTCATTAAGCGATCTCGAGAGTAGGGTGGCCAATCTCCCCACCTCCAAAGAATTGCACGCTTTGAAAAGAAACATATCTCGAATGCTGAAACGACTAGAAACGGAAACGGCGAACGTGGAACAGATTCGAGACGAAATTAGTTCGCTGGTGTCGACGCTGCCCACTTCCCAGAGCGTCGCCGACCTTCACACGCTGTTTACAGAGATGCGAAGGATCGTGAACGATCTTACCGAGAAGAGCTCGAAATTGAATCAAGTCGAGAACCTTCAGAACATCGTCGTCAACATCAGAGATCAAGTCGGAGTGCTGGAATCCACGCAGGAATCGACGCTGGCCTCTTTCGGTGCCAAGTTGCAAGAACTCAACGAAAACTACAAGCAGTTGAACGTGGAAGTGAAAATCAAACCGTCGTTTTCTGCCGTAACGGATGCCATAATCGAGCATTTGCTGCCCATCGAAAATAAACTCGGACAAGTTCACAGTAATCTGCTCGGCGTCGACACTAAATTCGCCAAATTGTTCACCTTGCAAGCCATCGAAATCAACAGCATTCCCAATCAACAAAGAATCTCCACGTTTGTCGAAGGTAACAAACTGTACATGTTGCATCCTTATCATCCGTACTACAAGTTTCTCCTCGATGGCACGATTCAGATAAACGAATTTTCGTACTGGTCTCACGGTAGAAAAGCTAGCGTTCCCACCATGACTTTGATATCGAATCGTGGTGTCCAGAAAGCAGGAAACATTCCTCTGGCACGTTGGAACGAAACGCGCAACATATATGAAATACACGAAGACGAAGATCTCACCGTTTTCGACGTGAGTGCCGGCGATAAGCTGATCATTCAAAACACGAGCGTAGTACCACCCTCTTTGAATCCCATCACGCTTGTGCTTCTCTTGAAACGTAATCTCTAAGAAAAAATGTCTAGGCAAGCCATCGTCGAAGAATTGCATAAACCTGCACGCCGCAACTACGAACGTTTGGCTGTGGTAACCAAGGGCATCGACGACCTCTGGCAAAGCGACCTCGTGGAGATGAGTAGCGGCAATTTGAAAAACGTACATAAATTGAACAAGGGCAACAAGTACCTCCTCACCGTCATAGACACATTTTCGAAATTCGCATGGGCTCTACCTTTGAAGGCGAAAACGGGAACATGCGTCACGGAAGCATTAAAATAAATTTTTCGCGAAAGCGGTGGCAGACGACCACGGTTTCTGCAAACGGACAACGGTAAAGAATTTTACAACGCCGTATTCCAAAAATTTATTCAAAAACACAAGATTCGACATTATTCGAGCTTCAGTCACATCAAAGCCAGCATCGTGGAAAGATTCAATCGAACCTTGAAAACACACATGTGGAAACGATTCACGCTTCGGGGAAATTAAAAATGGGTCGACATCCTGCCGGAACTCGTCGACACCTATAATGATACGGTACACAGAACGATAGGCATTAAGCCAGCCGACGTTACCAAGTCCGACGAGCAGCGTTTAATTTCTACAGTTTACTGTCCAAAGTACACACCCACGACAAAAAAAAGCTAAATACAAAATTGGAGACCAGGTGAGGATCAGCAAATTCAAACGCACCTTCGAGAAGGGATTCACAAAAAATTGGAGCACGGAACTCTTTACGGTGGTTCGAGTTCTACCCGGAAACCGACACACGTATATAATAAAAGATAGTAGCGGCGAGATTTTGAAAGGAAGATTTTACGAAGAGGAACTCTCTAAAACGAAACACCCCGACACGTACCTCATCGAGAAAGTATTGCGTAGGAAAGGTGACAAACTGTTTGTCAAATGGCTGGGACTTCCGGAAAAGAGTTGGATCGACGCGAACGAAGTGATCTTGTGAGTACGTGGAACGTGGTGAAGCGTCTACCGGATCTGGAAAGTCAAACGAGAAAAAAAAAGAATGGCGAGTTGCTTCCCGACAGCATCCGCTGTCTGATCGTAGGTCCTTCGGGATGTGGGAAAACGACACTGCTCGTGGACAATTTTCTCCTCGCACCGAATTGGTTAGATTGGAAGAACATGCACCTGTACGTGTTCTCGAAAAGTTTGGAGCAATCCAAATACCAGCAACTGATGAAACTGTACGATGGTCTGGACATTGCAACGTTCGCCTCGGAAATAAAACCACTCGACGATTGTCGAGAAAAATCAGTCGTTGTGTTCGACGACGCCATCCTGGAAAATCAAAATGAAATTCGCAACTTTTTCACGCAAGGTCGTCACAAAGAAATGGATTGCTTTTACCTAGCTCAAACGTTTTCCAAAATTCCAAAACCAGTTAGTGCGCGACAACGCTAATTTCATATGTTTGTTTCGTCAAGATCACACCAACCTCAAGCACGCGTACGATGACTACGTAGGCGGAGACATGAACTACAATCAATTTTCGGAACGCTGCTGCTCTACTTGCTGGAACGGTGACGATTTCGGATTCGCTACGATCGACATGACGAGGAAACCCAACGACGGAAAATACAGAAACAAAATCAACGACTTTCTAAACGTTGCAACGTTGTGAGAAACGACGTGTATAAATAACGTCATGACGAAACGAAAAATCGAAGACGAAAATCTCAAGCTTCGCGATTACCTCGCGAAACGCTTCAAAGGTTGGAAATCCGAGAATCGCGGATTCTACGAAGAGAAGAAACGTCAGGATCAACCCGTGATCGATGACATCAGCAGTCTAGGTAAAGAAATTAAAAGTGTCACGGAACAAAATAAAAATTTGATCAACGAACTCGTACCGCTCGCAGCTAAAAGTTACGCCGTACCCACACCCATTTCGAGCATTCCTTCGACGCCGTTCGAACTGAAGGATGCACCGGCACGACTTCGTGCCATAGGCAGCACGTCTTCGGATAAAATCGAGTTGGGACCTTTGGCACGAGACTACCTGAGCACGGGGAAATTCGACAAGGATGAAGTGTTCGGATTGTATCCTAGCATGGAAACCAGCGAAGGCGGCGGTGTGGTGTGGAAGATTGGGAAATCGAAGGTGACCTTCGAAGGCAACGATATTAAAGTCAATTTAGGCGACAAGGATAGTTGGAACAGGTATCCGGGTACGGTGGGACTGTGGGAACTCGTCGCCAAAAAGCAGCCGAAAGATTACACCGACGAAGATTACCAAAGTTACAAGGAAATTCTGATCATGACGGATGCCTTGTACCAGAACAACGACGCCTCGCAGAATAGGGTGAAATCGAGCAGCGGCGAGAAGTATAGGAATCTCATCAAACCGATTTGGAACCAGGTCAAAACAGGCAGCGGCGTCAAACGCTACAACACGTTACCCAAAGAATTCGTTTGGGTGGACGACGTTAGGAAACTCGTGGACCGATTGTTGGTGATAGCCGGCGAAGAGAATGCAGGCAACCGTAATTTCTACAACGAGAATGTTGGCATCGTGGACATGATCAGCACGAAACTTTCCAACTTCATCGTGAACGACGACAAGGGCATAGGTTACCTAATCAAAATCATCAACACGCTGCCTCCGAAATTTTGGAACGTGGCCGAAGGAAAGGGACTCGTGAACGACATCATCAACAAGTTACCTTTCGAGATGCATCTACCTGGCTACCAGTACTGCGGACCGGGTACCAAACTCGAGAAAAGATTGGAGAGAGGAGACAAGGGTGTGAATCCGTTGGACGCCGCATGCAAAGATCACGACATCGCCTACAACACCACGCAGACGGATCTGGACGCACGTCACGAAGCAGACAAAAAATTGGAACATGCAGCTTTCGAAAGGTTCGTGAGCAGAGACGCATCGCTGGGTGAACGGGTCGCCGCACTGGGTACCCCCATCGCCATGAACACGAAACAAAAATTGGGGTGGGGTATATAAATAACATACCGTAAAAAAACTACACAAGAAAAAATCTCAGAATATATATATAAATAACATACCGTGAAAATAACACATAGAGCATCAACATGAAGCCCAAGGGTGTCGTGTACCAGATACCATACTTCAATCTTAAAAATCTAGGTGCCCTCGATGGGTTACTCACCAAGAAACAACGCGAGAAGAAACGTTCTTGCTTGTCGAAAGGACACGGAATGAAATTGCTGCTCAGCACACCTCAATTGAAAAGATTGCAGCGTTCGCGGAAACAGCAAAAGATCGGAGGTTTCATATTCAGCATCCCGGCCATCCTAGCAGCATTGGGGGCCGTTGGAAGTTTGGCCGGCGGAAGTGCCGCCATCGCGAAAACCGTCATCGACTCGAAGAAGAACAAGGCCGAGTTGGAAGAACAGAAACGTCACAACCTGGCCATGGAGAAGAAAGGAGGAAAGGGCGTGATGAGAAAGTTTAAAAAAAAGAAACAGAAGCACTCACCAACCGAGACATTGAATCTCTGATCGAACCGTTACAAATCAAACACTTCAGAGGAGTTTTCATGTCCGACTCGTTACCTTCAAGCGTTAAAAGAAGAGAATGCGGAGTAGTCAACTTGGACGGTCAAGAAAATCCAGGCACGCATTGGATATGTTACCACAAAAACGACAATGATAAAGCATTCGTTTTCGATTCTTTCGGAGGTGTTCCACCTACAAATTTAATTCATTATCTGAAAACGAACAAAACCTCTATATACTACAACGACGAACGCATTCAAAATTTCGGAGACGTGAACTGCGGTCGTCTCTGCCTCTCCGTGCTCGCGTTTCTCTCTAAAATAAATAACCCTACGATCGAGGATTTCCAGAAAGCATTGTGGAACCTGAAACAGCATCACTAGGATGAGCGTGTTCCATCTCACGAGCGAATCTTCAATCTTGAAACTCACGCTGCACGACGACATCGTCTATCCTAAATCCGTGGCTCTGCGTGCATTCTACAGCATGTACCTCATACCTAATGTTACGCAGCACAACAACAAAATTAGCGTCGGAAGCGAACACATCGTCGTCACGCCAGGACAATACAATCTTTCCACTTTGCAAGCTCAATTACCCAAAGGCACATACCTTTCTCAAAATTCGGTCACGCACAGAGTGGAAATCCTATCCGCGACGGAGACCGTGGACCTGGGCACCATGGGAGAACTTTTAGGTTTCGAGAACGACACCAAACTCGAAGCTGGCATCAAGCACGTATAAACCAACATTCCTAAATTCTTGGCCATAGAGACTCTGAAAGTACACTGTAACGTGGCGGAAGGTATGATCACGAAATCTTCGGACGGATTGTTAGGAAGTCACAAGCAGACGGGAATCATAGCCACTTTCAAACCAAGTTCCGAGTTCATGGAACCGATCATCTACACGCCCTCTTCGCCGATCTATTTTCCAGTATGTCGCAACCGCATAGACGACATAGAGTTGGTGGTGACGAACGAGAAAGGAGAGGTGGTAGATTTCGCAGGTGCCACTACGACGGCCATCGTGGAGATCAATGTATAATAAATAACCATACATGTAAAATGGAGCAAATCGAAAGTTACGAATTGCAATCTTTCCCTCCCAACCGTCGCACGTTCGCCAATCTGAACGAAGCGAACAGGGAGATCGAATACGACGTGGACGTAGGCGACGGGTTCGTTCATCCTCACAGAGCGGACCTCTACCTTCAATTCGACGTGGTGAACAAGGAAAGCGGAGACGCGTTTCCCGCAGCAGCAAACTTGATACTCGTGGACAACTTCGTGCCTCACCTGTTCTCGCAGGTGGAGGTGAGGAAACACAACACCGTCATCGACAGAATAGATTATCCAGGCATCACGTCGACGGCAGTGGGAACGTTGAAATTATCCAAAACGGACGCAGCATACTACCAGGCCGGGGGATTCGAAGCCGGGACCAAAATATCGACGAAAAGTCACACGGTGCTCTTTCCCATGCGTCTGCTGCCTGGTTTCTTCTCGGACTACAAGGAGATCATGTGGAAGGGAGGACTGAGGATCACGTTTCGAAGAGCGGCCAACGACAACGACGCACTGATGCGATACGCTACTTTGGGTCCGGACGGCACCACGCCGATAGCCAACACTTTACCTGAAGCGGCGAAATGCGTCATCCGGAGCATGGAATTGAGAATGCCGGTGGTGGAATACGAAACGAACTACGCCCTCAAGTACAAAGCGGAGATCTTGAAAAGTCCGCAGGTGCCGATTCACTTTCACGGTTACCAGTGCGTGCAGAAGATGGCGTCGGGAAGTCACATGGAATTCGACGTGACGACGCAGTTCAACAACATACAGTTCGACATGCCAGATTTCGTCGTAGTGCTTTTTCAGACCGGGAGGGACAAGAATCAGGAAAAAGATTCCAGCAAGTTCGACGACTGCAAGATCAAGAACGTTTATCTGAAGAACGGTAGGAACGAAGTGTTCCCGCGCGAGAATTACAACCTCGACATGACCAAAGACGATTACCTCAAACTTTACGAAGCTTACACGGCTTACAAACGCGTGACCGAAGGAAGCGTGGACGTGTACTACGCGCCCAGCGAATTCAAAGCACGGAGACCCATGACCGTCATCAACACATCTAAGAGGAAGCAAGTGGTGGTCAACGATCGTACCAACATCAAGATTGTATGCGAGTTCCACGATGCCTTGCCTGCAGATACTCTGTGCAGTGTCATTCTTATTGCAGAGAAAACATCTGTGTATGACGTCAAGAATGAAAGAGTGACTGAACAGTTTTAAATAAATAAGAAAAAAATAGCACACAATAAGAAATGTGGAATTTTATATATATAAGTACAAATTGCAATTAGCAGTTTCCAGAAGTTTAATTTTGCTGTGCCATGCATGCATGTAATCGAGGAAGTGGAAGTAAATTAAAATTGTTTTTTTTTCGCATTGCCTATTACTTTTTGTTACACTCTGGGCAGGTCTTACTAGTTTGGAGGCGATAGTGGCCCCACGGAAGTGTATGGACCCCACATTCAAGAATACACCTCTTGTCGTCGTGTGCATCCAGAGCAACTTTCCTGACAATATTAGTTGTAAGCACATGATCGACGCTTTGGATACGATGCTCTTTTTGTAGAATGGGCGATTTTGTTCTGAGGCACTCGAGGTAATCCTCAAACTTGAGGTGCTCCCGAACCACTTGCCTGCTTACACCCTTTGCCTTTTTTGTTACAGAACCCTCAGCCCGGATCGCATAGGCTTTGGCACGAAGTCCAGCAAACTCCACAATCACATCCCCGTCTTTCTCGTCCTTGAGTTTGCCGGGTATTTTTTTGTTCCGGGGCAGAATTCCATACCGGTTTAGCTGGGGATAGCCCGATGTGTCGAAGAGCTTGACAAGAGCTGGAACTTTGGCTATATCACCATACGCATCGGCCGTGCGAACATGGTACACCAAGCTGTCTGTGTCTGTGTAGAGGAGCGAGATATTGTGGTTGTAGTGTGCACGTAGTATGCCGTAATATGTCTCGAACATGCACAACTTGCTCAGATCCAAAACTGCAGCTCCCACATAGATGGGCTTGTTGAGTAGCACCTTGCCCCGGTTCATGTGAATCAGAGACATCTGTTCGTTGTAAATTGTTCGAGACCTGAACAGCGGGCTTGCAACAAGTCGACGACACTGTGTTTTCTTCGTCACCAACCTCACATCAACGCGATTTCGCACATTCTCCATGGTCTTCCCAAATACCGCATTGTTCATTAATTTGAAAAAATCGCGATCAAGTTCCGAAGTGGCAGCAGTGCGATGGTTGGTGTTCAGTTCGATGTACGGCTTCAACCATGGAGACTGCCTGAACAAGAGCACGTGGTAAACTGCTTTGACCGAGACCCCTTGCTGCATTAACCACTGGAGGTTCCGGTAGTGTAGCACATAACGCTTTTTGGGCTCCAAGTCCATGACGAGCTTCGGTTGATCCGAGCCAGGTGGGCACTTCAATTCCGGAGCAGGCGAGAGGTCACAGAATGTATCCTGCAGCTTCTCGGGGAAGTCAAGGTCCACCTCGGCAAAAAACCCAAACTCGTCGCACTCTTTTTCGATGTCGTGGTATAAAGGATCAACCCACTTAAACTGTCCTGTTGGGAGTGGCTGCATCATGGAGTGCCCGTAAAGATTATTCACGTCAGTGTACATGATGTAGCTTGATGGTTGGGAGGGGTCGTAACCAGTGGCCATGTGGTGATTGTTGGCGTGTGCGAAGCGTTGCGACACTTGGACCATGCCGCCCCGGATAGCTCTCTCGATGAAAAGCATGATATCATTATCGGAGATAAGTGAAAGTTTAACTTTAGTCAGCAGGAGCATGGCCGACCATGCCAGTCCAGGAAGGCTGTAAAAATATACAGGGTCCAGTTTGTAAATGTTTATCGCAGTCGCCCGAAACGCCTGGAACACATCGGCAAGAAGCGTCACATCAAGCTTCAGGTATGCATCGTGGTAATCACCGAAAGTTCGGCAACCCAACTCGACCCACATAGACTGAGCATGCTTGTACTCCTCGTCGGTAATACCTGAACCTCTCAGCTGGCTGTAGAACTTATCCTGGGGAGGCAGCAACTCTTCTTCGAACTTGGAAGGGTCTGTGACGTATTCGTAGGGGTAGACCCCTTTACACCTGATGAGTGCGACATCTAAGTTCGGGAAACTTGATGTAGTAATGGCTAGTTGGTCGTCTCTGAGCTTCCCAGCAAGAGCATCGAGGCTTGCCTGGAGGAACCTCAGAGAGTCGAGGAACCGAAGCTCGATGCTGTTGCTTGAGTTGGGGATCGGCACCCACTTGCTGATGCTAATATAACGCTCCTCGTTCTGTGCCAGGACATTGATTCTCGCATTGTCGTACCCTAGATGTGTAACCAAGTGATGGAAATCATATCCCGAGCCATTGTGAAAAAAGACCGGTATGAAGCGCGGGTCCCTGGCTCTCAAGTTACATCTGTTGCACCACGGGCCAATGTAGCTTCCGCTCCAATAATGGTCATGGTGGTGGACCTTTTTGTTATCGTCAGTGAAGACCGAGTTGCAAACAGGACAATTTAGAGCCATTTCGTGCTGATGCTTGTTTTTGGGAGACAGAGGCAGCATGGGCTTGGGGGCCAACAGCACCTTCCCTATCTTGATGGCTTCCTGTTGCATTCTCTCCAGGAAGTGTTTGACCGGGTCGGGACCGCGATACACATAGGGCTCGGAGGCAATATGTTGGTCTCGCCACACCACAACATAGGAGTAACTCGAGGCCTCGTGGATTTGGAAAGGAATGGTAGAGGATGTTTCGGGGTTGGGCTCGCAGTTAGACAGAGGTTGAAGAAAGGCCTCGAAGTCTGCTACAATATAGGCAGGATGCTTCACCATAGCACTGTGCATGCGAAAGCACTCTACTGTACCAGGTTCGGGCAGGATAGTTCGTGCAGGCTCGTTGGTACCACAGTAGAACATGTGGCGAGCTAGCTTCTCAGCAGCAATGTTGGGACCTCGAGAGTGTTTGAATTTATAATGGTTTTGGTTGTCGAAAGTGGACAGGCACCTGCGACACACCACGATGTGACCATTATGTCTATTTTTCTGATTTGAAACAAGTCTGGAAAGAGAGCGAATAAGGGTGTAATGGTGATGGGTTTCGTCCTTGATGAGCAGGAGGTTGATTTCTCGTACCTCGTTGTTGTTGCCCACGTTGCTCACCCGGATGGGGTGGACCTCATTTTTGTTCTCGGTGAGACCGTAAACATTGATGGCTAATTGTAGGCCCAACAAATCACGAGCACGAACCTCAAACTTGCGAATATGCAAGACTTCTACAGGGTAGGCAATCCCGGCCATTGCATTCTCCAGTTCCGACTCATACTGCTTGTAGTGGTTAACACGGCATGGACTGTTTTCCCTAGGTATAGGGTGTAATGCTGCCAGCACCGACCAGAGGAAGCATTTGGTGTCTTTGTTCTGAATATTGAGAACAGCTTTCCTTGCTTCAACCTCGGGCGGCAGGGCAATATAGCTAGACCCTGCCAGTGGCAGGGACTTGCTAAGTTTCAGACAAAGTTCGTGGGGGTCGCCACACAGCGAACCGCCCGAGCCTTTAGCCCGATGCTCCTCATGCTTTGCCACAAACTCCTCGACAAACTTGTCGTAGATGCTGTCGAGGTCAGTGACATCTGCCTGATGCAGTGTTTTTGCTTTTGTGGCATGGAAGAATTTATATATTTCATCAGACGGTTTCTTATACTTGCAGCATATCACAGCATAGAATTTAGTGGAGTATGTAGCCAATGCATCGTTGAGGATGGATATTATCTTAGCTCGCTCGCTCTCCAGAAAACTACGCACATCGCAGAAGCTGTCTGATGTTATGTTAAAGTCTTCTAATAAATGCTCAAACGCAATTCGGTCTGCTTTCTTCGCCAGCTTGACGCGTTTGGCAGGTGGCGATGTATCGAGGGAGGTTACTTCTACCTTTCGCTTGGAAGGTTGCGGTAGAGATGTTCCAGTGCTCTTGCAAGTAAGCTGGTGTCGCTTGAAGTTATCAATAGAAAAATTGTTTCCACACTTAGAGCACAGTTTAGTCGCACATATTCGCTTTCCCGGCACACAAGTACGACAGTGTCTTTGAAAATGTTTACTTGACATAGTAATTTGGCACGTAGGGCAATTTTTTTCAGAACGCATAATGCAGAGAATTTTTGGGGGTATGTTATTTAATACCTAATGCTGTGCAATGCAAAATATAATTGTTTATTTTTTTTTAACTATTTTCTATGACCTTACTTGGTTTTTTTTCGCCAAATTATATGCTTCTAGTCTCCTATACAATACAATATACGTACAATATTGTCAACAGTATCATATTTGAGCAGGTCGCTTGTCACCTAAACACTACAGCTCACAGGTTGGGAAAATCTGACATGAAAGCAGATAATACGCTTATGCCTTATTTATATATAATTTTCACGGGGCGTTCAATATTGTCAACAGTATTATATTTGAGCAGGTCGCTTGTCACCTAAACACTACAGCTCACAGGTTGGGAAAATCTGACATGAAAGCAGATAATACGCTTATGCCTTATTTATATATAATTTTCACGGGGCGTTCAATATTGTCAACAGTATTATATTTGAGCAGGTCGCTTGTCACCTAAACACTACAGCTCACAGGTTGGGAAAATCTGACATGAAAGCAGATAATACGCTTAAGTTTTATTTATATGTAATTTTCACGGGGCGTTCAATATTGTCAACAGTATTATATTTGAGCGGGTCGCTTGTCACCTAAACACTACAGCTCACAGGTTGGTAAAATCTGACATGAAAACAGATAATACGCTTATGCCTTATTTATATATAATTTTCACGGGCGTACAATATTGTTAAGAGCGTCAGTTTCCGTAGAGCTCTCTTTTTCCATCTTCCCTCTATACAGTGAAGTTGTAGAAGACACAATTAGCTAACCTAGCATACAACATACTTTCCTAATTAATATGGATATTGTCACACATTCCTCTTATTTTATACTGTTGTAAATGGAAAAGATTATGTACGGTAAATGTTTTGTACATTATAGGGAAAAAATGCAAAATATCCCCCAACTTTAATTCGATCCACCTCTGAATCGAATTTTTTACATATTTTCACGCCGCCATATGTTGTTCTATTTTGCTTCTTTTACTTGCCTTGCTTAATTAACTCTCGCTAATTAGCATTTTGTACACGCAAACATTCACATGTGCTTTTTATTATTTTGTGTTCGGTAAGTACAAGTATATTCTTACATAAATTATTGTTTAATTTAATAAATTGTAAACTCGGAGCCTGCTATACTAACATTCCTTCTGTCTATTGAAAGCAAATGTTGCATACATGCGGAAATAACACAGAAAAAAAAGCTGTAGGTGGGCTGTCGGTTGTTTAACTCTTCCATCTCTCTCTCTCCTCTCTCTTTTTTTGTAAAAAGTTATGGCAAAATACCAGTAGGTTAGCAACCTTGCTTTATGCACTGTAAGGCAAGCCTCAAGCAAGGTTGCCAGCTCCTTGCTTTAGGCTAGGTTAGGTTAGGGTGGGTTAGGTTAGGTTAGGTTAGGTTAGGTTAGGTTAGAGTAGGTTAGGTTAGGTTAGGTTAGGTTTGAGTAGGTTAGGTTAGGTTAGGTTAGGTTAGAGTAGGTTAGGTTAGGTTAGGTTAGGTTAGAGTAGGTTAGGTTAGGTTAGGTTAGGTTAGGTTAGGTTTGAGTAGGTTAGGTTAGGTTAGGTTAGAGTAGGTTAGGTTAGGTTAGGTTAGGTTAGAGTAGGTTAGGTTAGGTTAGGTTAGAGTAGGTTAGGTTAGGTTAGGTTAGGTTAGGTTAGGTTAGGTTAGGTTAGAGTAGGTTAGGTTAGGTTAGGTTTGAGTAGGTTAGGTTAGGTTAGGTTAGGTTAGAGTAGGTTAGGTTAGGTTAGGTTAGGTTAGGTTAGGTTAGGTTAGGTTAGGTTAGGTTAGGTTAGCCAGTGAAAGATCATATAGTAGAATTTTTGTAGAGTGCACCGACGAGCATCAAATAATGATTTCAAGCCTCAAATAATAATTTCGAGCCTCAAAAAAGGAACATCCAATAAAATTGCCAAATATAAAAAGGGGGCAATAACCCCCCCCTCATAAAAAGCTACAGTACCCCCACAGTGTCGCCAACACTAGGCCCCCAACAGTATTGCCAGACATAAAAAAATACATAGGCCCCTCAGGTCCTTTTATGAAAATTTACAGTGAAAAAGCTTTCATTTTTCATGATGTCAAGAGCATCTACCTCTAGCGCAGGTTGCTTGTTGCTGACTTACAGACTGATAAAAGCTTATGCAAGAGCACCCTGCTTGGCGAGCTGTAGAAGCCACAATTACCTAACCTATTTTTTTAAAAATATATTTGTAAAATCCATCTAATGTCTGAATTTAAAAAAAATATATATTATATTTGTTAACTGTTTAAGGAAAATTTTTACAAAATACCCCGACAGCGTTTCAGCTACTAGGACCTCATTACCATGAGCCTAATCCTAGTAAGTTACATACACACCTGTTCTTCGTATCGCATATACTAGTAAGTCAGATGACATCATGGGAGAATCACATTTCCCCCAAGAAGCCCACCACAACAAACGTCGCACATGCTAGAAGAAACAGGATCAGGATATTTTATGCTAAATTTACGGCTGCCTGTATGCAGTTATAGGCAAATCATTAAAAGAGCGCTCTAATATACAATGATTTCTCCTACCATGTACCCTAACATACAATTTAACATAACAAGTAAAATTTCGATTCGTCTATATATACCCAACAAAACTCAGAAACTGCCATACGCGAGAGCTAATATTTTGCAACAACTGTAATTACCCAACACTAGCAACAAGAACAAAAAAAAATATATCAATTATTTGTATAATATTAATTAGTAACTTTAGATAATATTAATTATTAGTTTTCAGTTGTAATTAATTTTAAAAAACAATTAATAACATGTTAGGTGATGATAACCAAGTGCAAAAAGCATTGCATTTTTTTTTACACACAAACAAAACACCACATAGTTCACAAAACCTCTAACAGATGGCAGATAGTTACATGGTTCTAGTTAGGATGATTTTTGGGTTGTTGGATTGGGGTTGAAGAAGACTATTTGTTGTAGTGACCACAGTATTGTTTTTTTTTTTTTGTGTGTGTGTGTTTTCTGTTCTCTTACGAGAATTAATATAGGTTGTCATAGAACCCTCCAATTCATGACTTAGGAAAAATCTGTTTGGTGATTCATCACGTACACCTATATGTGAGAAAAAGTATGAATAGTGGTAGTGTTGCCAGATGTAAACAGAGGGCAATAGACCCCCCTCATAAAAGGCTACAGTAAAAACCCACAGTGTCGCCAACACTAGGCCCCCAACAGTGTTGCCAGACATAAAAAATACATGGACCCCTCAGGTCCTTTGATAAAAATTTACAGTGAAAAACCCAGTAGGTTAACAACACTGTCAAAAAATCTACGGTAGTGTTGCCAGATGTAAACAGAGGGCAATAAACCCCCCCTCATAAAAAACTACAGTGCCCCCCACAGGTCGCCAACTCTGTGCCCCTCAAAATATACATCATAAAAGGCTACGATGAGCCCCACATGATGATTCGAGCCTCAGTGAAAAAACCCAGTAGGTTAACAACACTGTCAAACTACGGCAGTGTTACCAGATGTAAACAAAAAAGCAATAAACCCCCCTCATAAAAGGCTACAGTAAAAACCCACAGTGTCGCCAACTCTGTGCCCCTCAAAATATACATCATAAAAGGCTACGACGAGCCCCACGAGCCCCAAATGAAAATTCAGTACCGGGCCACTTGTACTACAACATTTTCAAAGACACTGTCGTACTTGTGTGCCGGGAAAGTGAATATGTGCAACCAAACTGTGCTCTGCCCCACCGAGCCCCAAATGATGATTCAGAACTCTCTATTTGCCCCTACTAATGGTTAAAGATATCATCAAACCGAGCACACCACCGTGATTCTCGTTAAAAATCTGGTCCATTGTGATATGTCGCTGGACCATTTATCTATTTAAGACGAGGATGTCTACAAGATAACAGGCCTTTTGATAGCAGGCTCCTCACCCATATCGTGTGTCTGGACATTGGATTGGTGTGTCAACCCGTTTGTTTTTAACATGGCTGGTTCCACAATTTTAACCCACCCTGAATTATGCATGTGTGTGTGGGGAGAGAAGTTGGTTGCGTGTGCGTGCGTGTGTGTGGGGGTGCGTTTTCTTGCATGTGTGTGTGTGTGTGTGTGTGTGGGTGTGTATAGTAAAATAGTGAAATACAGAAGTAAAAAAAATATAACCATGAACAAATATCCTTCGGTTTTGGGACATTCACATCTAGAGCAACAATTCCGTTCTCGGTGAATATCTAATCAATCTGTTAAATGAAGGCAAGTTATATACATACGGCTACAAGTTTTTGTGGGACACGGTAATTTCTTTTCTGTTGGTATGTTACATGTTGGATATAGTAAATAAACTATTGAAAATGTTACCCATGTCATGTGGCAAGTGGGGCTGCTTCTGCAGCCACTCCCTTAGATACTCCAAGTCCTTCCGGATTTGTTCTGGGTCTTCCTTCAGAAGACTCCGAAGGCGTTGCTCCTCTTCTTCACTCAACTCTGCGAAAAACATTGTTCCTTAACGTGGTTGGAAGTTTGCTAAAAATGGAAGCAAGAAAGCAGTGCGATATTTAAGTTACCGGTATATAATCCCAGCCTGTAAAATGTTGTGTGATAGATTAGCTGTTTGGAGGATATTTTTTGTTGGTGAAATGCATATTTTAAGAGAGCTGTAGATATAAAAACTCCTGGAATATCTTCATTGCAAGTAATTTGATAAATATACTTATTTCCCTGATTGGGTTCACAAGCAACAAACAAAATGAATTGACACATGTCGATTTCCTAGAATTTAACACAAATGGAATCATACCGTTTGGTGCATAGAAACATCTACCTAATCCTAACTGATACTGTAAGATGAATCTCGAACTTAGTGTCTCTCTGTCCATATAAGTAGAATAACCGATAATATACAATTCTTATAGTTTAATTGGCGTACCTAAAGGTATAACTTACAAGCATGTTGTAAGTACATTTACTTTAGATTGTTTAGTTAATTTATCTGTTTCTGTCAACAATGAAACCATGTCATTACTTGGAACAAGTGAAATACAAAGATAAGATTTTGTGAACGAAGAGATAAACCATGTTCTTGTATATTAATGACAAATGCAATATTTCACTTGATCTGTCATGATTCTGCTATTTATGACTAAATCTATATATATTCGCGCGGGTTTTAGTTATAATTGAAGAAATCGTTTTCGAAAGTTAGTAAGTTGGCGTACTCAGTCTTTATCATGTCGACTCAGTCAGATCTAATGAATATTTCATTTTAAATTTTGCAAGCTGATTGAAATTGAAATCACCCAGAGAAAATATTTTCAACCATTCTTCACTTCAGAACAGACATTTCTGTGCGTATTGCCAATAGCACGAGATAACTGTTTTTCCTCTAGGTTTAGCTTCGTTTCTGTGAGCACTTCATTGCACGGAAGGAAGCTGATGACACCATGAACGTCTTGTTCTTCGCGCTAACATTGATTTCAACCGTGTGTCGCGTCGTGCGTTTCTTTACAACCGAACCGTGTACAAGAAGATTTCAAAATGAAGTTACCTTGCATTGCCTTCACAGGGAAACGACTATCCAGAATCTTCTCTGAATTTAGAACGTAAGTACTTATCGTTATTGAAATCTCATTTAACATACAGGCTAGATGCCTGTGCCTGTAACCGTTTCACTGTGATCGTTAGTTATTATGCACATTACTCGGTATTTTGGCTGCAAAAAACTGAATTTATTGCCACTTGAAGCATTATTGTAGCTCTTCATTTTAACAGGCAAATTGGTTGAGAAGTATGAGAATGTATGGACAATGTGTTGCTCTCATAACCCTTCTTTACTATCTTGGAATATGCACAGAAACTTACACAGTAATTATTTACAGAAATAGAAAATGATTCAAATGCTGCTTTATTAGTTATTCAATAGTCGAATTATTGAGTGCCTCCCCGATGGCGAAGTGATCATTCCGCGACGAGGCGAGGTAGAGAGCAGACGTGTCTAGCGAGCGCTCCCCTAACATTTGTCAAGTAGAGTAGAATCAACACGCGGAATTTAATTTCTACAGACAGGTGAATATTATATTAACAGCAGAGCGAGCACCTCTGTATCAGTGACGTTAAGAGAACGTATGTAATTTCTCAGACATGCCGGTCAAAAGGTTAAACACTTTGCAATTTTCCTTTGCAAGAGTGCAGCAAAGACCGACCACGTTGGCCATTCACGAAAGGCTGAGAGATGTAGTGAAATTGCGCGTTGCGGATGTTTTGAGTATTGATGTAGACTTCGTAAAACAACAAGTGTTTGTTAAAGTAAGCGAACAATTTTGCAAGGAAATAATAGCACGTAGTACGGGAACTTTTGTATTCTCAGACGACACGGGAGAATATGATATTCCAGTACACAGAGCAGACAAACCTGTTACAATCGTTCGTATTCATCTAGTTCCCATGGAATTACCAGAAAGTGCCATAACAACTGAAATGTCTAAATACGGAATAGTACAAACAGTACGAGATGAAGTGTATTCCACCTCCCTCCCCTATCAGTCAGAACGGGCAGGAAGATAGTCCGTATCATTCTACAAAAACCGGTGCCATCTTATGTTATGTTAAATGAAGAGCGTTATTGGACTACGTATGAAGGGCAACCCAAACTCTGTTTTAGATGTAATGCACAGGACCACTTACATCATGAGTGGCAGCATAGGGTGGCAAGGTCAACACGTACTACAGGATACGCTGCAGCGGTGGTTAATACACTCCCCAGTTCTTCACACCCTCATACGGAAACAACTGCTCAAGACCAGAATACCGAACCATTTTACCAGTACCGGCATACCGACAGGCTCCACCAGAGGACCACAAGGAACAACACGAGCAGATGGTAGTCACTGAAGACAACGAGCCCAAGGCAAGTACTACGATTCCCAAATCCCTACAGTTAAATCAGCAAGAAGATAATGCAAGTGATGGTAACAAGGAATGTGTGCACGAAAGTGCAAGTGAAAGTGTAAGTGGGAACGTATCTATAGTCCCAATTACTCTATTCGAATTCCCGAATCAAGACCCCCAAATCCCTACAAGTTCGATGTTCGCAGAAGCAGAATTTCCAGAACTTAACCCCAAAAAAACCTGCTCACGATCCGCCAGGAAAGCGAGGAAAAATGCTACAGACCATATGACCTTACGTCCGAAGAAACAAAAAAAGGATGACGTGGTAAGTACAGCAGTAGAAGTACAGCTTAAGTCCAAGAGTGAAAACCCTATTCAACCGACCTCTTTTTTAGGAAAAGAGGAAAAAAGTTTAGAACTAATAGGGGCAGGGACACATAAACCAAGTGATACAGTAATGCGTGCAGTAATTGTCTCAGGTAGAAGAGATATGAGTGAGTCTGCCCAGCGTCAAAAGTGGAACAATTGCAAAGCGTAAAGTACTAATAATTATTAATGCATTGCTTAAATAAGATTCTTACATTCCTAATGTACATATTTACATTAGCAACGATCAACCTTAACAAATTACAATGTCAGAATAAACTAATGGCGTTAAATGATTTTTTGACACAGTCGGATATTGATATAGCCTTCGTACAAGAGGTAGGCATTGACAATTTTTCATCTTTGGCAAGGTACAATGTTCATAATAATTTTACTGCCACATATTAAGGCACAGCAATAGCGGTGCATCAAAGAATTGATTTACATAATGTCACCTTCCACCCATCAGGCAGATTAATAAGTGCGGAATTAGGTCCTTTGTTTTTATGCAATGTATACGCGCCTTCAGGAAGTCATAATAAGCATGAACGAGAACATTTTTTTTCAATAATCTTAAGTCCAGAATTAACATCGCATACATTAAATGCGTTAGTGGCTGACGATTTCAATTCCGTCCTAGACAGGCAAGATCAACAACCAGGCTATAATTTTTCCCGGGCACTATATGAATTAACAAAGGGCTTAAAGTTACAAGATGCATGGAGTTGTAAACATAGAGACGAACCAGGATTTACAGATTTTACAACTCAAAGTTCTTCACGCATTGACCGATTTTATATAGCGAAGGGTTATAAAGAAAAGTACATAGTGTAAGTGTGTTTCCCGTTTGCTTCAGTGATCATAGTGCCATAATTTTAAAAATAAAATTGGAACAAAACAAATCATGTATGGGAAGAGGATACTGGATGCTAAATTGTTCAGTATTGGCGGATAAAAATTATGAACTGCTAATAAAAGACACTTGGCAAGAGCTAGTTAGGCGTAGATCACCCATTAAGACCCTAACAGACTGGTGGGAATTCATTGTAAAACCAAAATTTCGTTATATTAGTAAAATGTATAGTATCGAAAAAAGTAGAGATTTTAACAACATGTATAATTTCTATTATGCCGTGTTACATGACTTACAAAGTCTAGCATTACAAGGTAATGTAAATATGCCTTACATTAACGAGATGAAATCAAAATTACTCTCTCTACACCGAAAAAAGAGAAACATCGTAATGTTAAAAGCAAATAGTTACCTTTGGATAATGATGAAGAGGCAAATTTATATCATGTTTTACAAGAGCATAGACAAGTTAAAGTCACCTAATAACAGAGATAACAGATGACACAGGAGAGATTACAACTAATCCCAGAGTAATTCAGAATACATTCTTACAATATTATTTAAAATTAATGGGTCATGCTCATAATCCCGTAGAATCCAATTGGGACTTTACGAACCAAGTAACAGAAAGAATAACTGAAGAAGAGCTAACGGAAATTAGTAAACCCTTTACGAACACCGAAGTAAGAAATGCAGTTTTCAAAGCGGCCAGATATAAATCAACGGCAGAGGATGGCCTGCCCTCAGACTTTTATCAAACCTTTTGGAATCTAATAGGGGATGTTTTCACGCAATGGGTCAATGATGTATTACAGAGTGGGAAATTAGGGTCCTCAAGTCGAACAGCAATAGTGGTTTTCGTTCCAAAAAAAAAAACGAAACATAAAGTGGTTACTGAATACCGCCCGATTACAATTCTAAGTAGCGAGATTAAGATTATCAGCAGATGCATAAACATCCGCCTAATTCCTTACATGCATAAACTAGTAGGGGCACACAATATGCATGTAATCCTCAAAGAACAATTCATCATTTATTACAAACTATACGTGATGTAATTATTACAACACAAAACCAGCAAGTCAACAAAGCAATTTTATCAGTGGATTTCTTACAGGCTTATGATAGAGTTAGTCATAAATATATGTACAGTGTTTTAAGGGCTTTTGGTTTCGGAGATACCTTTATAAAATGGATACAAATTTTGTACGAGACACTAAGTTAAAACTAAAACTTAATGGGCGCCTTACAAAAACATTTCTAATAAAACGAGGTGTTTTACAAGGAAGTCCACTCAGTAGTGCATTATATGTATTAACACTGGTTCCCTTACTTAAAAGATTACAAGAAATAAATGAAGGCATTTCTGTCATGTCAAAAACGATTCAAGTTAGTAGTTATATGGATGACATTACGTTATTGTTAAATAACGAAAGGGATTTGGAGAATGCACAAAAGTACTTGAAATATTTCGAAAATGTCTCGGGTGCAAAGCTAAATTTAAACAAAACGTTTTTGTTACCTTTGGGAGTCAACAATTTGTTTAGTAACAACACTAGTGTACGTGTAGCACAGAAAGTGAAAATACTAGGTATACATTTTTATACAAATATCCGAGATACCATCGAACATAATAGTCGGTTAGTGACCGAAAAAGTGATATATACTTTACGTGCAAATGAACTCAGGTTTCTTTGTTTGAAATCGCGAGTGAGATACATAAAGATCTACGCTTTATCGAAGCTTTGGTACCTATCCAAGACATTGACCTTGTCAGCGAACCAGATAGATAGGGTAAAGCAACAGGTTGGCAAATTTCTCTGGCATGTTCGGACATGGATGTCCGAAAACAGCCACGGATGAGGGTACTGCTGTAGCGGTGTTGGCATAATTTGCAAAGTCCCCAACCCGTAGCACACGGAGACTGGTGCTGGAAAGCGGACCATCACTGGCATCCGTATAAGATACTACAGCTGCAGCAGCATCTTAAGGAGGACGATCCAGACTAGGGAAGGCCAGATCCGGATCCTGGCGGATCCGAAATCCGGATCCATCCCACATGCGCTTCTTTGGAAAGTAAGAATGTGTTTATAACATATTGTTCCCTGCTAATATACATATATATATATATATATATATATATATATACATATATATATAATATACATACATACACACATATATATAGTGTGCGTGTGCGCGTGCGCGATTTGTAATTAATTAATACACTAACGAGGGAGGTCTAAGTCTGTCCCTCCGATTTCCATGAAACTTGGCAGGTGTATAGAGGGGCCCAAAGGAAGAAATACGTGTTTTTGTATTTCAGCTAAGAAACGGTTTTAGGGGGCAACCCCCCCTCAAATGTCAAGATGAGGAGAAATTGAAGTGGGGAACTGACCCCGAAACCACGTAAATATGGCATAGGAAGAAACAGGGGGCATAGGGCCTCTCTATACACCTGCCAAATTTCATGGAAATCAGAGGGGGACACAGGGGTAAAATGATCCCCACGTCAATTTGTCCTCATCTTGTCATTTGAGGCGGGTCTTGGCCCCTAAAACAGTTTTTTAGATGAACAAAAAAAACTCATATTTCTTCCTTTGGGTCTCTTTATACACCTGCCAAGTTTCATGGAAATCGGAGGGGGACATAGGGGTCAGATCCTTACTTCAAATTGTCCTCATCTTGATATTTGAGGGATTTTGCCTCCTAAAACAGTTTTTTAGCTGAAACAAAAAAAATACATATTTCTTCCTTTGGCCCCTCTATACATCTGCCAAGTTTCATCGAAATCGGAGGGGGACGCAGGGGTCAAATGCCCACTTAAATTTGTCCTCATCTTGACATTTGAGGGGGGTTGCCCCCTAAAACAGTTTTTTAGCCCAAACAAAAAAAAAACACTTATTTCTTCCTTTGGGTCTGTTTATACACACACCTGCCAAGTTTCATGGAAATCGGAGGGGGATACGGAGGTCAAATGCATACTTAAATTTGTCCTCATATTGACATTTGAGGGGGGTTGCCCCCTAAAACAGTTTTTTAGCAGAAACAAAAAAACACGTATTTCTTCCTTTGGGCCAATTTATACACACACCTGCCAAGTATCATGGAAATCGGAGGGGGACACAGGGGTAAGATCCTCAATTCAATTTGTCCTCATCTTGACATTCGACGGGGTTTTGCCCCCTAAAACCGTTTTTTAGCTGAAACAAAAAAATACGTATTTCTTCCATTGGGCCCCACTATACATCTGCCAAGTTGCATGGAAATCGATAGGGGGACACTTAGATAACCTCCCTTGTTAGTCTTACACTTTGTAATTATATAACACTGCATATATTATAATGTTTTATTTTAATTTGTAAAACTGTAACTGTTGAACAATTGTATAATTTTTGTATAACATTTCTATCTTGTTATATGTGTTAAAGGTTTCATCCTGGAATGGAATGTCTCACATTTATGTGTGTTTTAATTTCCAGTACATTCGAATGAATACATATTCGTTTCTATGGCATTTACAAAATCACCTCTGACATTTTATGTTAAACAAGTAAGATTATTTTTGTGCACGAGTGTGTTAGCCGATGCGTAGCAAAGTATTTTAGGAACAACAATTGAAAAAATTCTTGTAGGACTAACTAATGAAAAATTTCTTTGTAATCGAATATCATAATACCTTTAAAGGTGTGGTAATATTATAATGGGATTGAGATACGAAACTCTCGGATCCGAATCCAGATCCGGAACTTTCGGATTCGGATCCGGATCCAGATCCGTAACTTTTGGATCCGGATCCGTTTGGCCATCCCTAATCCAGACAGGCGTTTGCAGTTTTGTGAGTGGGCTATAGCACAACTGCAACGTGACCCTGCCGTCGGTAGAAAGATTCTGTTCAGTGATGAATCTAATTTTTATGTGTCGGGGGAGGTGAATAAGCAAAATCTGCGGTACTGGTCACCCGAAAATCCACATTGGACAGATCCCAGCAAGGAGACGGGAGGCGGGAAGCTAATGTTATGGTGTGGTACTTGGGGTTCCCTATTTGTTGGTCTATTTTTCATTGAGGGCAACTTAAATGCAGAGGGCTACTTGCTTCTGCTACGGGAACAGATCTTACCATCCTTACTGTCTGAGGATGGGAGCTATCCTGAATGCTTCCAGCAAGATAATGCTCCACCGCACTATGGGATGATAGTCCGTCAGTACCTGGATCAACAATTCCCTCAACACTGGATTGGTTGCCGAGGGAATGTAGAATAGCATGCACGCTCACCTGACCTGACACCATTGGAGTTTTACCTCTGGGGACACCTGTAAGCCATGGTGTATGCTACGAAAATCAGGCATTGTGGATGCCTGTACTGGAATAACTCCTGAGGTTCTTCAGATTGTGGTAAGGTCATGGGGGAGACGATTGCACGTGTGTGTTGCGCAAAAGGGACGTCATATTGAGCATCTGTTGTAACTTTGTGGTATTGTTTACTCTTCAACAATTAAAGTTCGGTGAAAACAAATGTCACGGTTGTTTTCCTGGTAAAATTCTAGCCCATTTTGATATGTCGCACAACCCTCTTCCCATTTAAATTTCTGAAGTTGATTTTAAAATGGCGGACATCAAGATGGCTGCCGACCACGCGGGTGACGTCAATGTGGTTCCCCCTTGGCCAGGCAACGATTGGTCATCGCCATTTTCACGTTCCATGCCGCAGTGGCCTTGTACTGGGGGTGTTAAGTGACTTATTGAGCCACCCTGTATTAGTGAGCATAAGGAAATGCCATCTGATCTTTTGTCTGAAAAGTATAGAAAACTTGCCGGAATATTAACACATTAAGGCTACTGAATTAAAAGATGAACTAAAATCGCTTTCGGATATAATAAAACAATTACAACAAAGGAGACCTTAATCTGATAATGGGTCATGATTTTGCACCTAACATGAGTGTAGAACTTCGAATTTATTAACTGTGTCGGTAACCGTGGCAAGTGGCGAACATTTTTTTTATTTTTTAATTGAGGCAAATAAAAATATTATCTTCGGCCAATCATGTCTTGAAGGCACATTTAGGGGATGTGGGGGTAGGGCGACACACATTCTCGATCTCGGCCATTTTGGAGGTGATGTGATCAGAACCACTCTCCGGCCCCATTTACTTACCAGGGTTGCCCCCAGGTACCCATTAATGTGAGGCTGGGTGAACCTCAGAGCCGGTTTATGCGGGGACAACACAGGAAAGAATTCATACTTTAGATCACCCACGCGGAAGATCCGGGAATATTACATGTAATTATCTCAAAAATCCATTCATATATCACAGACGTATAACGGTAAACATATGAAGTCAAGCCTTCATTTCTTTCCTAATACTTGTTACATTTAAGATACGTTTAAGAGACAGAGAGAGAGAGAGAGAGAGAGTTTCATAAAGTATAATAATTATATCAAATTAGTGCCGCATTTTTAAAAGTTTAACTGTGGTCGAGCGAGACATTCTTTTGTGCTTAATAGTATTGTAATAGCTTAACAAATCTCATTATTTATTTTATAGTTTGATGTTTTACTTAGGAATATATTGATTTTCAATTTCCCGTTGCTGGATTATAAGAGGAGAGGGGGGGGGGGTTGAAAGGAAGAGAGCCATTTGCTGCCACCGCCCAGGGCGGCAAAATTACTAGCGCCGGCCCTGGTCACAGAGAACTTACCCTTGCACGTATACAACTGGGCTTCGAGTGCATCCCGCTCTTTTTGCCTGCTCGAGCGTTTTTCGCTCTAGCGAATAAGTTCTCAATTCCGTACGCTATCTAGCGTAGTCTGTGCGAACTATTTGCCCCTCGAGCGAAATTCTCTTGTCCTTGCAGCTCTCGATTCTACAGTACTCATTAAAGTTTATGGACGTAAAACTGTGGACGCAAGCCAAGCCCAACTTTATTCTGTAAGTCTCACGGTATATCTCAACAACTATTATGTATTTAGAGTGGGGTCCAGGAGGGCCAAAACCTTCACTTACCAAGTCTAATATTAAATAAGCAAAATACATTTTTTACTGTTGTCTCGTATGTGAAGCTGATTTATTGCTAAAGAACTTATATGAAGAAAATAATTATATTGTGATTATAAAGCTATATGTTGACAGTGCCTGTAAAATTTTACTCGTAGTACTACAATAAAAATTAGCATAAATAATGATCAGGGTTCTTTCATCAGCTGGAACTAACAATCCATGTAAACATTTTTTGACGTTATTTTCTTGGGTAGGAGAATAATTGTTATACAAATTTTAGTTATTAACTTGATGCAACTTAGTTAATAAATACGTAGTGTTATATTTGCATTTTTATGTTATATTTTCCCTTCTATAAAAATAATTTTATTCTACCGGTATTTAACATATCTTAATAATATTATTAAAATAGGCTATGTATTAATGTTATTTACTTACTACTGACAAATTATTATTATTAGTAGTAGTATTGTTATTATTATTATTGGTATTGTTGTTGTTGTTGTTATTATTATTATTATTATTAAATGTGAGACAGTTCGAATACGTCACGAAATATAGTTCTAGACAAGAAGTGAGTGTATATTTTGAGTGTGAGACTCACTCTATAGGTAGGTTTCATGTGACGTCACGATGGCCACAGCAACCATGTTTGCGGCAAATTTTATTTGTCGTTTGCAACGAAATATAAAATGATTTTTATAAAATTACAGCAGAAGGATAGAAGTTATATAATCGTTTATGTTTCTCAAACTGGTGGACTTGAGTGACTATCTATCAATTTCAGAAGAAAAGCATTAAGACAAATACAATAACAGTAACGATGTCCAAAGTCGACAAGATATTTTGAGTTTGAGTTGATTTGGTGTAATTTTAAGTCCACTTTGTGCACAGTAAGACTAATCGGGACTGGACCTACAGTTTAAAGTGGAATCCGAACCACTATGTGCCTCCACTGGGTATCGAATCGACAAGGTATTGTTGACAGGGTCATGTGAAAGAAGGAGAAGAAGAATTGCAAGGATATATCCAACACGTACCGTTCTGTACATCGGCACATTAGTTTTAGATCAGGAATGTATATGCTAGTATCGCCAGCCTGCTTGAATTACGTATGCTAACAAGAACTGGCCTCAACCATGCCTGCTCGATCCCACAATGCAACAGTTTGTGACGTAGGCGAGACACGGCTTTAGTTTTCTTCACTTCGCCAGCGACGTCCTTGTGTAGCTTTCAACCCTAGTCAAGGACATCTCAGCGAGATGGATTTTAGACGAAGGTAGGTGGGATGAAGCGACGCGCGTAACCTTGCTTAAAGCACACGAAGCTCTTCGCCCAAAGCCCAGCTCAACAGGGAGGTTGTGGACCTCTCTGAATTATAAGTGCGTGAAGGAATCATTATAGTCTGAACGCAGAGTGTACAGAACAGTGGTAAACGGGCATCATCCAGCGCCCATGCAGAGCGATCAAAGTTAAGCAAGGTGAGTGTTCTACATTATCTAACTTCCTTACCTACGCACACCGCCCTACAACGCCAGTGGTCCCTGGTTCGAATACCGGCCTGGGCACGGGTGTTCTATGTGTGTGCTTTATCAATTTCATCATATCATCACACATATTCCCAATTATCAAGAAGTGGCGGGGAGGCGAAATACAATAAACCAAATCAATCAGTTCAAAAATCAATTTCTTTATCTAATGTTGGGATGAGTTTCAGTCACGTTTATTTCCAGCTTTGCTTCATCCGGTTCTGTCTCCGTTCTTCTGGAGGATACGCAGTTAGGAAAGCTTGGGATGCCACAATCGAATTACGTCTTATCTTGTAGCAGACGCCTTTCAATCTGTGTCTCCAAGATGTCGTAGTGGCAACGTCGTAATCAAGAGGTCCAAGGTTCAATATCCGCTGGAGGCACATAGTGGTTCGGATCCCACTTTAATCTGTAGGTCCAATTCCGATTAGCCTATGTCTCGAAAAAAATGAACCTTAAACAAAAACTCACGTTATTGAAATCTAAAAGGGTCTCCCCGATGGCGCAGTGGTAGCATCGCCGCCTTGTAATCAAGGGGTCCCAGGTTCGATACCCGGTGGAGGCACATAGTGGTTCGGATCCCACTTTAAACTGTAGGTCCAGTCCCGATTAGCCTTACTGTGCATAAAGTGGACTTAAAACAACAAATCAATCCAATCAATCCAATCAATATTGAAATCTAAAGTAAGGTTCCCTCGGATGGCATAGTGGTAAGGTCGTCGCTTGTAATCAAGGCGTCTCAGGTTCGATACCAGATGGAGACACATATTTGTTCGGATCTCAATATAAACTGTAGTTTCCGTCGCGATTAGTCTATTTGTGCATAAAGTTGACGATCATAAAATCAAAACTACATAAATGTAGATTCAAAAACTAATCTCCGTGATGCAAAAGTCCTCTGTAGAGCCAGGACCTGCGAGAGTGATTTTTGCATTGGCTGACGAGCCGAGTCCCATCGACGCTGTGTCTGTCCTTCGAGACCTGAGACCGTAACTTCTTGCAAAGTAGCTCCACAATCACGACGCTGGGTCATTGACGGCTCCCACCGGGAATCGAACCCGGGACCGATCTCTCGAAATGCGAGAGCGATAAAAAGAGTCATTTGTCGATATTTCACAAAGTACCAAATGTGGGGATTTAAAATTTTCTAAACTTTTCTAAAATTATCGATATTATGTGGTGCAAATACGTGTTTGTTTGTTTGAATTAAGTCCACGTTATGAACAGATAGGCTAAACGGGACTGGATCTACAATTTGAATTGGATTCCGAACAACTGAGCCTCCAAATATCAAATCCGAGATTCCCTGATTAAAGGGCGATGACGTCATCACTCTTCCATCGGCGAAAGCCTGGCTAAAATACTAATTTAACACTACATATTTTTTTTCCCCACTGTATTGCCACCTGTCTATTAAAAACAAATATTCCATTACATGCGAAAGTTTATTTTATCAATAAGTTTTCACACAAAGTTTCACTTCTCCCTCTTGGTATCTCGCCTTGAATTTATAAATCTAGGAAGTATTTTCATGGGTCGGGGAAATTTGGCAATCTCTGAGTTAGGTATTCATTTCTATAAATCCTTATGTTACATAGGAATGAATAAATTGGTTCTGTCAACGAACACAGAATTTAAATTTACCAACAAGTAGCAGTCAACACTAAACTTAAGCTTACCTCCGTGGCTAAGTGGTGTTAGCACAATGCACGCCAAGGAGTCCTGAGTTCTAATCCCGGCCTCGGTGTTGGTGTTATTTGTGGGTGTACCTTCATCAATTTTATCATAAGAACACTAATCTTCATCGCCGCGATTCGCCAACAGTGGCAGAATTACACTCTGAATTACAAAATGTAATATATAAAAATGGATATATGTGTGTGTGTATGTGTGTTTGTTCCGACATAACTTTCGAACGCCTGGAGCGATTTCAACCAAACTTGGTACGCATATCACTTGCAATATTGAAAGAAATACTGTGGGGGTAAGACACCCCTGGCAGCCCTGGGGGTGGGGTTGGGGAGGGGATGTCATGTAAAAATAATCGAAAACGACCTTTATTATTTTGGCATCCATAGTTTTCGGGGTATCTAAGATGAATAGTGACACTCCCAATGCCATTCAACTACAAGACACTCCTGGCACCCCTGGGGGTGGGGGAGGGGAGGTGATGATATGTAAAAATAATCGAAACCGACCGATATCATTTTGGAATCCATAGTTTTCGGGATCTCTAAGATGAATTGTGAGACTCCCAATGCCATGCAACTCCAAGAAACCCATGGTAATAATAGGGGTGGTGGTGGTAAGAGGATGACATGTAAAAATAATCGAAAACGACCGATATTAGTGTGGAATCCATAGTTTTCGGGGTCGCTAAGATGAATAGTGACACTTTTAATGCCGTTCAATTCCAAGTCCATTTTACAATATAATTAGAATTCATAATTTTCCTGTCTAATAGAAGATTGGGATAAATAAATACCCGGTCAACGCCGGCTAATCAGCTAGTTAGGACAATTAATTTTGGCCTTCCTGATCAGAGTTCCTGTGATATTTCTTGGATTGGGAAATCACTGATTGGCGCTAGTTCTTAGATAGTTACATTGTTAGTTATTTAGTTTACAAGGAACATATCAACTATGCCAGAGAAACTATTGCAAAACTAAAAGAAAAACAAAACAAAAATAACTGTCTAGACTTACGGATATAGCAGAGTAATTGCACTTGTATATTTCAGGAGTAGTTTTACTGCAATGACTAAGTCGAATTGTGCAACTAAAGAAAGCCTTACCAAGATAATTGTGCCACGTGATACCCGTTTGAAGGATGTATAGCATGTGAATTTTTCCCAAACGTGCACAATTCTCGTGGAAACTCGTTTTGCCCCTTCCAATTAAGCCACGTTTAAGCCAAGGCCAAGGCCTGACAACCGGTTTTTCGTTTGCTTTACCTTGTCAAATTAGCTGTTGTTTTCTGGCATTCCAGCTGCCGAAACCAGCTGGTTCCTCCTTCGTTACGATGCCGGGTCAAAACCGCAATTGGATCGAGATTCGAACCCAGTACTGATAACATCAAAGGCGAAAGCGGGAGATGGCTCAGACCAATATGGACACAGAACCATTTATTATTGTTAAATATAACAAAGGCACAGTATTTGCAAATGTTGCTAATTAGTTTTATATTCCTCCTCCTCACTTTCTCCTGAATTAGATTCTTCCGTGGTTCTCTTCAATCCATCAAGAACAAAGCAAAAAGTATCACTTTCGCGGTAGGTGTGCATCTAATTCAATATCGTCTGAATAGGCAATGCTATAGATCCACCAAGACATTTGAAACCCTGACGTGCGGGCAGTGGCGCTAGTGTCGCTAGGCTAAGTTACGGGGAAGCTTGTGGTTCGCATATTTTCCAAGGTTTCAGAAAGTTTGGTGTATCTATACTGAAAAAAAAAATACGCACTGTACAGACACGGAGAGTTCTGATTTGTAACGAGGATTTCTAAAATCCAGAACCATCCGTGACAGTAGAAGAGAGTATGAATTTCTCCCTGCGATGATTATTTATAGATACGATCTCCAAAGTATGACGAATAAGCATTTACTCCATTTATCACTAATGGAGATGCAAGTTCGAGTTAGGGCTAAGCAAATTAAAGTTGCGACTTTTCCCACCACAAAGAAAATCTTCAACCTGTTCTCTTTCAGTTCATACTTTGCTCCCCCCTTCTACAAATATCCAGCGCACAGGCCACTCATTCTTCAGCTCGCAGCAGGAAAAGGGCTGGGAGTATGCGCGGTTTAGGGTCTTTCAAGAATATCGTGCCTGTCTGGACCCTGAAACCGTCCGTCGTAGCCTTTACGAAGACTTTGGAAGCTTCCTCAATATTTCTGTTTAATTTCTTCAAGTGGTGCCAACTTATAGGCCTGTGGAGCTCCAGCCAATCCAATAATTTTCCTGTTATGATATTTTATTTTAGAAATAAAGTCCCTGCACTTAAGAAGACAAAGTGTTTCATTATATACTTAAAGAATTCTCGCAGCTTTATTAATGTGTACTTCAAAATATTTCATAATAATTTGCCAAATCTCAATATGATACTTTCCAGTGTTCTACTACGCCACTATCCGTGATCAGATCGTTATTAGACAAGTAAGGAAGGGCTTATAAATATGATGAGAATAGATAGGTAGTAAGAAAATCTCAAAATAGGCAGGCAGAAGCACAGAAAAACACAAAACTGGCAATAATGAGCATCGAGAGATTTTCATCATTTTCCCGGATTAAGCATTCAAAAATCTTCGAAATGGACACTTATGAACGAAATAGGCATCTGTAGACAGCAAATGACTGAGTATTCTTTTGAGAAATTGTCTGAAACAAGAAGGAACATTTTTCGGGTGCACAGTGTGTTCTCTTCACTAAATAATCCTACAGCTCTAACCCCTAATGGATATATAAACTAATTACTTCTTGTACATGCTTTTTTTCTCATCTACAGTGCATTCTGTTTGGCTGGTACGAACAAATGTACAATGTGACGTACAGAGCGATAAAATTAGGGGCATGGTAAAAAGAAAGAAAATAAATCCAAACAGCATATGTAGACATTAACTGCATTTCGTATTTTTTTCGTTGTGGACACTGACAAAGGCAGTTACTTTCAAATAGGCACTTGTGACTGCCATAGGCAAGAACACCCAGAACAAAATGCACTCATTTCTGTCAGAAATTACATGATACGTCTTCTTCAGATGTAAAACCCTACATTTTCTGTCCAAAAAGCAAAAGAAGACATTTAAGGGCAAATCTTCAGCATACTTATGATATATAATCTTGCTTAAAATTATAAAACAAATATCCCACTTCAGCCTACTCAATGCTTCTAACACGTTTACGCCACTGTGCTTTCCAATAAATTCATTCTTCCCTACGGACACTAACTGAATAGTAAAAAGAAGCGACGTTACCTGAATTAACCAACCAATCACCACTCACAATTTTATACGCAGCTTGTGTTAAGTACAGACATGTTAACAAGTAGGCTTAGTATGGTAGTGTGGGGTCCAGAAGACTGGTGGAAAACCATACGCACTCCATAAGACGCATTCGAAAGAAATATAACGATTTCTCACAAATGCAACTTAAACAATATATTCTAGAAATACATGAACTATTTCGTACTGCAAACTCAAAACCTCTATTGATAAATTAATCTCCCTGCGTGATCGAACAATGTAAGGACATATTCAAATATTTAAATCTTGAAACTCACACGCCATCGGTGCTACGTATATTGTACCAATTAAGTTGCATGACCATGTACATAGATTCTTAACGCCAACACATTTGCAATCCATGTTGCTAATGGATGTAAAAAATACGAAGGACTCGGGTGTGAAACATGGTAAGTGACATTTTGGTCATTTCTGAGTTCATTAACAGAAAACGTTATTAGAAACTATACTGTAGATATATTTTTTCGTGTTGTGTTTACCAATTTCACAAGGCTTCACTGCGTCCAATGCAAATTGTATGACATGGCAATTCTACTCGAAAATTGAAGGATGGCACATTTTACTTTGTAACTCAAAACCGATCAAAATGTCACTTACCATGTTTTACACTCGATCCCTTCGTAATATAATTAAGCCTTGTTTCCATATTGAAACCAATAAGTTGCTGACCAAGGCAGTTTATTAAGGTAAAAACACTTAACACGTAACGTTTCGACCCTGTATCAGGGTCTTCCTCAGACGAAGAACTAAACTAAAATGATGAAATACACTACACACAGAAAGATTTCATACACATAGCAGGGTCACAAGCCACACAACAACAAATCTTTCTGTGTGTAGTTTATTTCATCATTTTAGTTTAGTTCTTCGTCTGAGGAAGACCCTGATACAGGGTCGAAACGTTACGTGTTAAGTGTTTTTACCTTAATAAAATGCCTTGGTCAGCAACTTATTGGTTTCGATCCCTTCATATGTAACTAGTAATTATAGTGAGAATAGGTAGGATATTAATACCCACACGAATTTTACTTACTTTTATCATATTAACAAGCTTCTTAGGTATTCCAAACTACGAAATTTATTATATAATTTATCATATGCTCTTTTAATATCAATGAACACCTGATGGACATTTAATTACTACGCAGGATGTCCCTTGGCAACTGCAGGCATGTTTGGGGAGAAATGGCCATCTTCTGGACATTGTCTTCAAGACATAAAACCCACCCATCTTTTCAGCGGTGTGCAAATATGCAATGGCATCCTCTGCACTATTCATTTCCATGATAACATCTCTTGCAACTATTTATTCTTTTCTCTGAACCTCTGTTTCAAAATTCCAGTCTTCTTTAGCCACACTGTATTACGAGATATGGCTTATTTAGGTTAAAGTAATTTTAATCAGTAACTTTATTAGGTACATTTAAAGTTTGTTTGTTTTGATTGTTTTATTTGGTGTTTTCAGTACACTTTATGCACTGTAAGGCTAATCGGGATTGGACCTACAGTTTAAAGTGAATTCCGAACTACACTAAGGCGACGACGCTACCACTGCGCCATCGAGGAGGCCACATACATTTAAAGTAATAGTAATTATAACTTAATTACTTTCGCAAGTGAGTAACTTTCTAAACACTACTGATATATCATTGAGGTCAGCATTGAATAGGTACGAATTGTGAAGGAATTTAATATTGTATTACTTTTATTCAAATGGCAATATGATGCTTGCCATTTGATACAAAGTAGAATATTTCACAATGTTTACATGTGTGGTCATCTTTATTTTGTGTGGAAAGTAATATATTATACAAATACGTTATAAGATTTGTAACTTTTTAAATATCAATTTGTTAGCAAAATTTTGCAATAACTTTTTCTATGTACATCGCTCATAGCAAATACTATGATGTAACTTGTATGTGTATGTTACGTATTTTGTCTACATTTTCTTTTTTTATTTATTTTTTATGTTGTCTTTTCACAGTTTTTGTATCATTTTATGCATACAACATTTATTACTATGACTTGATCAATAGTAACATTCTGTAAATAAATCGTACATTTTATTGTTCACTGTATTAATACCGTAACCACATATGGACAGGTTAAAGTTACAGTGGTGTAAGTCACTTTCTTATAAAGAAAAATAAGTCTGACTCACAGCACTTTGATGATCAACACAATAGTTGTTTTATCACTAGACCTTAAACTGTCATCTGTTGACAGTCGAAAGAATCTCTGATTTACTTCACGTTTTCTGTTAACAGATTGACTTATAAAGATCTGGTCCAAGTCATTTTTTTTAAAAAGTGACTTACACCACAGAAAAGCCTCGGGCTGAACCTCCCCCACGCAAATAAATAATTTAAATTTGAATCATTATTCATGCTTATCATTAAGGTTGAATTAAATGGAATGTATTTCATATTGAGATTCATTTCCCAGGCGCACAACAATGCTGAAGTAACAATTAGATTTGATTTGATTTGATATGCTTTATTTTGCTTCGCTTTTTGTGCCACTTTTGGCTAACTTGCGAAGATGGGGATGAGTGATGATATGATGAAATTGATGAATGGACACTTACAAATATTCATGTCCAGGCCAGGATTCGAACCCGGGACACCTGGCGTCGTATCGCGATGTGTTAACCACTCCGCCACAGGCGCCGGCAACAATTAGACATTGTTGATAAATACTGCAGTATCTTTGCAATTAAATTATATCCCTGAACGCATGGAACTGTGAGTATCTTTAAGAGTTTAAATATATTTTTTTACATTTAAATTGCTTATGGTGTTCACTTAAAACTTTAGGTGTGTGTTGAGCTTGGTTACTTGTTTTATCTGCAAGATAAGCCCCTCAGTTGATGCAAGAACAAAATTTGAGTGACCAGGATGACCACGCTCTTATGAAGGGAAGTGCTCACAGATAGACAAACCGTAGCGGAATTAGCCTGAGCCGATGCAGCATATGGCATCCATTTGTAAAAATTGACTCTTGATTACAGAGAGGAATCGGGTCAGCTTAAAAGGTGATGCAATCTACTGCAATGTGGAGGCATCAAACTTTCTCATCTTTTTTCATTTCTGTAGAGGATGTTGGATATATTCACACAAAGGACGCCTTCTTCAATATACGAGGCGAGAGTGAAAAGTTTTGAGCCTCACAAGGAAGGGGTGCTTGAGCTACAGTTTCTCATTTTGATTTCTCTACGTAATCACATAATCTCTATAATCACCCCTAAGATCAATGCACTTATGCATTTTGTGCTGCAATTGGTTTACAGTCATCTGCTAGAATGATTTGTCCTGAGTCTCACACCACTGAATGACCGCCTTCAACCGTTTGGAAGTGACGTCCTCGAAGTGAATTCTTCATAGCAGGGAAAAGATGGAAATCTAGCAGGGCAGGTCGGGGCAATAAGGTGGATGGGGAAGTGCGGTGAAGCCACACTCGACCAAAGCAGCCTGTCTAGTGATGCTTTGCCAACAGAGGTACCGAATCACGGCCCCGTCGGCCACTCCCTTCTCTGACACTTCACAACACGACAAAATAATAGAAGAAAACATGTGAATTTCATAAACGTTCGCACAGAGAGTCCCAAGACTGAGTCTTACATCCTTACATCCTCCAAAATTTTAACTACCTACCATCACTTGTTCAATGTAAGGCTCATCTCTTTTCATTCTCCCCTCGTATTCCTTCCTTTTAACTTATGCTGCTCAGCTGTTCCAACATTAATTCATATCGGGGAAGTAGGTGGATTGATGTGATTATGTGATAGGGATGATTTGCTGCAGCCAATGTTTTTTGCTATATTGATTTGGTTGATTTTACTTCGTTTTCCTGCCACTTTTTTCTAATTGCGAAGATTGAGAGGAGTTGATGATGTGATGAAGTTGATGAATGGATACTCAGCAACACCCATTCCCAGACCGGGATTCGAACTCAGGACCCTTGGCGTCGTAGCATAATGTAGTACGCCACGGGGGCCGGCGCAGCAGCCAATGAGACGAAGCTTTAGTTCAATTTCTTTAATGTGAATGGCAGCTGGTTATTACGGAATAGGCAATGGATGCTGGTTTCTTCTTGCTTGATTACGATACGAATAAAACTCCTGTTACTTTCTTTCAACATTCGCCTATTAAAATGAAAAGAAATGGTAGAACATCTTAACTTTGCACGTTATATTCTTGAGAATCACGCAGGAATTTATTAAAGTTAACACTGTTAAGCCTTGTTTCCATGTTTAACAAAACACTAAAATGCTGATGGAGGCAAAATTTATTGAAAACAATACACTATAAAACGTAACGTTTCCACATTCTGACAGGGTCTTCGTCAGACAAAGATTCACAATAAATTCTTGTGAAGTTTTTATTTTTTTTTTACTATTTTCATTTTGTTTCCTTTTTATTGTGAATATTTGTTTTAAGAAGACCGTGTCAGAAGGTGGAAATGTTACGTTTATAGTGTATTTTTTACAATAAATTTTGCTTTGGTCAGCATTTTAATGTTTTGTTCATTAAAGTATACACTTCAGTATACTTTTTGCGTTTGATATTATGAAGTGTCGTCATTAACATAATAATAAGATAAACAACATACATAATGTGCATATGCTTCGTTAAAGTAGGAAAAGAGTGTACGTAAGGTAATGAGCATTGAACGGAGAACCTCCCATAAGGCCAGCCTGCTTAGGAATTTCTGTTCAAATATTTGCATATGGTTAGATTTATCACTAATCCATTATTTAACAAACAAATCAAACGATGTAGTAACTAAAGCCGATATATATAAAAGGCAAAGAGCGGTAACTGATAGAAAAGTAAAAAAAGAAATATTCTTATTCCTCTTCCTCTTGTTGTTCTGGGTAACCAAAGCCCGTTGTGCGACGACAACAATTGATCATTCCATCGGCGATATGATCTTCCTATTCTTTTTTTCTTTTGGCCCGGAATTTAGTAATGTTTGAGGCAAACGGCTATCTGGCATCCTCAGAACATGTTGATTTCACATTGGTATTTTTAAATTTCTTCCATCATTGCATAGACCAACCATTTATATCGGATTTCTTCGTTTCTAATTTTGTCTACATGAAGGGAAATTCCCTTGCTGTAGGAAAATCTAGGTCCAATTTTCGGTGAAGATGGAAAGTTTATTAAACGTATTGTTTTATTTGCATGCCTGCACTGGTGTTTTAATTCTATTACGTCTAATATATATAAATAGGGGTTGTACAATAAATATATGCGATAAATAAGAATTGATGCTGTAAACGTTTCAGGATAACCAACTGCTGCTCAGCCTATCCGCTTCCCAATACAAAGTATATGGACTACTATGCAACTTTTTCATTAATTCCCTCTCCCACCACCAGGGATTTTCTACTTATACGTATTACAAAGCTATTTTATATTGAGGTAATCTCCTCTGCATTATTCATCTTCTGTGATTAGTACCATGAAGGCGATATGAAATAACTTTCAAGCCGTTCACGTGAGTGTCGTAGTGTGGATGTCGTGATCTGCTGATCAATTTAATCTAATCACCACTTACCCACATCCTTGCAATAGGGTAAAAAACCAAGAAAGAGACCTAAAATAAGATCAAACATATCTAATATTAATATTGTTATTAGTATAAAATTATTCGATTGATTGCTTTGGTTTATTTAACTATCTTCTGCCACTTTCCGCTAATCATATAAATGAGGATGAGTGATGGTATGATAAGATGTGATATCCACAAAGAACACCAATGACGCTGCCAGGATTCAAACCTCGGGATCCTTCGCGTCGCAGCGAGCTGTGCTAACCACTCTGCCACGGAGGTAGGCGTAAGGATAGTCTCAAATTAAACACATCCACCGAAGAAGATTTAGTTTCATTTCGAAAGTCGAAATATGAGTTTACAGGTCATTAAGGTATCAGGCCCACATTTATGACCGCCATATTCTTTTTACTTTTATCATGATATCGTAAAGTCGCTCCCGATATACAAATTTCTTATCAACATTTTTTGGGGTAGCCTGGTCCCCCTTTTACCTTGCAGATTATGCTGAACACCAATGCAGAATAATAAACACCAGAGCCACACAGTTGGAATTGTAAAGGTCAACGCCTATGCACTCTGTACTTGTGATTGATATTCGGTTCGGTTACCAGCTAAGACTTCAGCATATGTGTTTTTGATTGATTGATTTGGTTTATTTTACTTCGCTTATCTCCCACTTTAGGAAAATTTTAAACTTAGAAAAAAATGTGCATAAGTAATGCTATTGTGAAACTGATCTGTTTCCCTTGGTACTGTTTTGGCTTGTTTATTACGTATATTTATATTTTTAACACTGGTCTACTGTTTTTACTGTTGTTCCTTTCCGGTTTAAAATTGTTTACACCTGTACTGTAAATTTCAGTAAATAAATAATAAAAAAATGAATAATGAGTCATGATATGATTGATTTGATGAAGGAGCATCCATTCCCAGGCTGGGATTGCAACACAAGAGTCCGTAGCGCGCTGTGCTAACCACTTCGCCACAGTGGTCCACAACATAATTCTGAACAAGATATGTTTCCTTTGCCTGTGCTTTAAGTAGTTATAATTGAAGAGAAAATGTTTTTTGATTAAAAGGGACCTCAACATGTCTCTAAAAATGTGATGCCAGATAACCTTTGGCATCACGCTGATCGGGTGCCAAGTGATATGTCAGAAATTCTCGTTAGTTCTTGACTCTATGCATGGGGAATTCTTCCTACATTGAATCCCTCCGCAACAAATTTCGTGGACACTTACAGTTCAGAATTGTGATCTTCGTTATAGCATCAACAGTGAAGAACACCTCAACCAAGGTACGTACCACATACGTATATATGACCATGAGAGAGGTACTATTCTCTACACACGTGTACGCAATGAACTAATCATGCTATATATATGCATTAAGACAGAATTCACGTAGCTATTAAGTGAAGTCAAAAGAATGTGGCCCTCAAGAAGGGGTAGTTGCAATGTCGTAACTAAAGGATCCTGGAAGAAATACCCTGCGGAATCATATAGGGGTTAAGATTCCAGTGTAAACTGTAGATACAGTCCAGATTAGCCTGCATGTGCAAAATGTGGACACAAAGAAAAAAAAATAAGAAAAAAAAAGCCAGAAAAACAACAGAAACCGTATCATATATTTTTTCCTGCATTTTTGTTTATGTATAACTTAAAATTTCAAACTTTAATGAGGGTTCTAAAACTTTTTCCTTTCACGGCGCTTTTATTGTTACAAGATTTCTCCGCGGCGCCCAAGTCAGAAAGAACGTAGGCCTATCTAATACTTGGAACGCTCAGTTCGTGTGGTTAGGTTACTTGCCTGAAGTTACAAAATAATAACATAAAATTCAGAAACATTTTACATGTAAAAAGTAAGAAATAAGCACATATTTAGAACAATCATATCAATTCAGTGAAAATATTTGGAACCACTGCATCTGGTCTATTCATTTACTCAGTTCTAGTCACAATATACAGGGTGTCTCATAAGTAAAAGCGCAAACTGAAACAAGTGAAAGTACACGATAATAGAAGCAAAAAAAGTATCAGTAAACATGGGTCTGTAAACGAGCCGAGTTACAAGCCGCCACTGACTTCATTGTTTGTAAACGTCGTCCTAGTTCGTAAAATGCTAATAATGTGTTCGAATGTGTGGTTACAAGCCGTCATTCATTGCATTTTGTAAACACAGAGTGCTTTACTCCTTGCGTGGTTCTATGTTTGCTCTTTGTTTACAAAACAGAACATTTCCGAGAGGTGGCGTTGTAATCAAACAGGATGGATACAATCAGTAGAGAATTGTACATGCTTGTGACCAATTCCGAAATGAACCGGGCGTGTTGGAAAGATTTCGAAACTCAATGCGGAATCGCGTACAGTAGTGCTTCCAGATGTAAGGACGACACTTTGAACACTTCTTTTAACAGGTAAGAGTGTAGAGTAATTGTAACGTAGAACATACTAAAGTAGTGCTGTATTCCTTGTTAAAGTAAGTAGAATGCTCAATAAAGGTAATGAGATCTACTTTTCATACTGTATTATTGGTATTGTACCAACGACGTTTACAAACACTGAAGTCAGTGACGGCTTGTACCCACACAGTCGCACACATTATTAGCATTTTACCAGTTAGGACGACGTTTACAAACAATGAAGTCAATGGCGGCTTGTAATCACACATTCGCGATTATCTCGAAAACAGCTCGTTTACAGACCCATGTTTACTGAGATTATTTAGCTTCTATTATCGTGCACTTTCACCTGTGTCAGATTGCGCTATTACTTTCGAGATACCCTGTATTTTGAACAAGATATTTATAGTATGAATTAAGATACTATATCACAAAGAAAGTCATAGAACAACATCTTGATGATATAACAATTATTAGTATTCCACATACATAAAATTGCTCCCCCCTTCCCGAAATTCAAGGTAAGACTCCTCTCTCTAGAAATATCATCTCACATGTCATAAAATTGTACTGTTATAAAATTACGTCTATTTCTCGTAAACCCGAAAAGCAGTTAGTGCAGCGACACAAAAAATCGATCGCTACAACACAGGGAATTTTCTATTTTGTCTATTTGAACCCAGTTATGCACACAAACACACCTTAATGTTTTGACAGAACGATAACAGGCCTTATCCCACTTCTTGTCTCCTCTTTCCTGGAAAATATGCATTAAGAAATAATTGGGAATATTTTAAACACTTTTAGCCGCATGCCCATATCAGAGGGTCATCCAAGAAGAAAAACCTTTTTAATGTAAAATCCAAACAACATATGATGTGTGGAAAACATTCATGGTGCAGAAACTACATACCGTACTTTACTCTTCCTCATATCCGCCATACTCATTCAAGCACTTAGCATAGCAGACAGGTGGAATATTCGACTGTAGCACACAGCACACTTCACTCAGACCCTTTCAGTTTGAGCCAAGCATAGAGACTGTTCAGATGGTACGTACGAAATCGAGCTGTGAGCCCTGAACATGTGCGACAAAATTGAGAATCCTGCCAAGTGTGAGGTGCGGAGTGTAATAAGGTTCCTGAATGCGAGAAAAGCTCGTGCCAGTGAAATCCATAAGCAAATAACGGAAGTGTACGGTAATGACGTGATGATCGCCATTTTGCCACTGAGAGTCACTGCATGGATGAATACATTGATGGCATCCGAGTACAATGACGGTATGAACAGACTGTATCACGCTACGGTATGTGCTTGAATGGGTATGACGAATATAATGAAAATAGAGTAAGGTACGTAGTTTCTGTATCATAATTTTTTTCCCAAACATCATTTCGTGTTTGTGTTTTACACCAAAACTTTCTGCCGGCCACGTTTAGGATTAGTTATCACATCATGACGTCAGAAGGAGTACCGGCTTCGATTTCTATCTTGGGCATGGATGTTTGTGAGTGTCCATTCGTCAATTCCATCATGTCATCACTCATCTCCATCTTTGGAAATTAACCAAAAGTGGCGAAGTAAAGTAAAGCAAATATAATCAAGCAATCAACTAAACAGTTATCTTTCTTTTCTTGGATGAATCTTTCTTTTCCTGGATGACTACCATAATAAATTAAAGAGGAAGATATTTAGCCGGTGCTGAAGCATGATAACCACAATAAGAAACACAGTTGACTAATAATTGAATGTCCTCTTAGCGGTTAATCTATTATGAATTGGGTTTTATAGGCTGAAGTAATCCTTAAATCATATTTAAATGCCTTCTTGCTTTCATTTTCAGGAAATATCCCACCACGTTTCCCAGTTGAGGAACAATGTTTTTCGCAGAGTTGAGTAAAGAAGAGGAGCAACAGCTCCGGAATCTATTTAAAGAAGAACTGGAACAAATCCGGAAGGACTTGGCGTATCTCAGAGAGTGGTTGCAGAAGCAGCCCCACCTGCCACACGACATGGGTAAGAATATCGTGTGTTTTTACATACCCGCTAGCTCAATCCAGTTCACTGGGTCATTCCATGTCAAATCATTCAGAATTTTGTGAAAATGTCACCCACCATCTCCGATTTTGATGAAATTCGGTATACTTATAGAACTTTTGATGCTGATTATAAAAATGAACAACTTTTTTTAGATTGCTTAAGGGGTTCAGAAATTACATGTTTTTAAAAATCTCCGTATACGCCACACGCGGCTGCACTTTGAATGACACGCATTAGGTTATAAATGATAGTATCTTCTCTGAGGTTTGCCGTAGAAACTTCAAGTTTGATTTCTTTTGCTCAGGATAGTATAAGCGTTTATTTAAATAAGGTTTCAGAACAGTGTATCAATAATCATGTATTGTGTATATATAGTTTCATGTATTTTATTTAGAAAAATAAATGACTAAATTCATGAGCGAATTTCGTGCAATGCCCCCCCATATTTTCTCCAAATTAAATATACAGGTAGCTCAGAGTGTCTACTAATGCTTCATGGAAAAATTTGGATGGGCGGTTTAGAGACAGGGTGATAAAAAATCATTTGCATTAAAAGTTAATCTTATTTAAAAAGCTTATGTATTTAGCACAAAGTCTGAAGACAATATGTTTTGAGCTATAATATTCAAAATATCTGTTCATTATGTGTGAAGGTAAGCATAGGCGTAACCTGGCGGGGACAAAGGGAATCATTTGCCCCCTTTAAAATTTATAGATTAATTAAAAATTAAAATTAAACATATGTACACCGTGTCCATAAATATAATGTCAAACTTTAAAGTGGTATTACGTCGCTTTGGATAATCGTATTTAAATGAGATTGGTGACATTTGAAAGAAAAACTCAAATATTTTTGTTCATGTCAACAATGGACACCAATATTAGCAATGGACAACAATGAACGAGATCAAACATAGAAACTGAAATATATTCACTCCTGACAACAATGGACGATGCGGGTTCATTGTTGGATATTTAGCAGGCAGGCAGGTTACATGTGAATGTTTTTCTTTAAAATTGTGTTGTTATTACATAAGATTTAAGAACGTAGTTGGTGTGTTTTAGAATATCATTACAAGGAGAGTTTGGTGAACGTGTTGGTGTGTTTTATCATTCCACGCAGAGTTTGGTGTAGGTTCAGCGTGCTTATAGGCGAAGGTTTCAAAATCAGGCTCCTTCACACACGTCAATTTTGAAGTGGTACCGGGATTTTGTGGATCGTGGCTGCATATGTCATCAAAGGAAAGGCCATTCAGGGAGACCATCTGTCAATGCGGGAATTGTGGAACAAGTGCTGGAGGCATTTGTTCGTAGTCCTTTAAGAAGTCTGTACGTAGAGCTAGTCAGCAGTTGAACATCCCTAGATCCACCGTATCTAAGATCCTGCGTACGCGACTAAAGTTTCACCCCTACAAACTGCAATTAGTGCACAAGTTGAAACCTGATGACCCTGTAAAACGGTTAGATTTCTCTGAACATTTTATGTTACTAATGGAGGATAACGTAAATCTGTCAGAAAAAATAATTTTCCGTGATGTGGCAACATTCCACGTTGGTGGATAAATGAACAGACATAATGTAAGGATTTGGGGGAGTGAGAATCCACATGCAATTTTGGAAATTGTAAGATGCTCCCCTAAAGTGAATGTCTTTTGTGCCGTATCGAAACGTCAAGTCTGTGGCCCATTTTTCTTTCGAGAGGACACTGTGAAAGGTCCAGCTAATCTTGACATGCTCTCTGAATGGTTATTTCCACAATTGAAAGAAAATGAAGGCATTGAAATTATTTTCAACAAGATGGAGCTCCTCCTCACTGGCCTTTACATGTTATGAAACATCTGAATGAGCGGCTTCCAGGAAGATGGATTGGAGGTGCCGGAAATGATGATAATGTCTTCTACAATTGGCCGCCGAGGTCACCTGACTTGTCGGTCGGTGACTTTTTTTTATGGGGTTACATAAAAGATTGTCTCTATGTACACCCATTGCCTCAAAACCTGCAAGAACTGCAAATTCGCATAACTTCTGCAATCCAGTCCATCCCTGTGGATATGTTGGAGCTTGTGTGGCATGAATGGGAATATCGCCTTGATGTCTGCAGGGCCACTCGCGGGGGCCACATTCAATGTTTATGAGTTGTAAAATAAAATATTTGAGTTTTACTTTCAAATTTCACCAATTTCATTTAAATACGATTATCCAAAGCAACGTAATACCACTTTAAAGTATGACAGTATATTTATGGACACGCTGTATTTTGTGAACCTCCTAGCACTTGAGGAACGAACAAAAAACTAGTAATTATTGTGATTTTTCAAATGTATTTAGCAAGTAATCTTTAACACTATTTTTATGGGACGGAAAACTTTGTGATTCTCTCAACTCAAAGATAGTTCCCAAGTTACGCCCATGAAGATAGTACCAAAAAATACTTACTCCAGGACCGTAGCCAGGAATTAGTAGGGGGCGCGAAGTCAATCCCAGAGGGGGCAAATTTTTAATATATTGTGTTGCATTGGCAGATATAGCAGGGTACAGAGGGGCACTTGCCCCCCTCCTCCAAAAGTGATAAGTAACAGGAAAGGGGTGATATCTTGAAACTCCAACGAACAAAAGAAGTTCGAGCAGCATCAAATAGCAATATTTTGATAATGACCTTTCGGACTACCAAAGAATACAAAGATAAAGTTTAACATAAAAAGGCTAATCGGGACTTTATCTACATCGTATTTTCAGGTCAATAATGTTAATAGACGATCAATATGTACCCTTGGGCTTCTCTGCAGAACTGATTAAGGAAGTCCTTTATAAATCGTGCTTCATAATGTAGTAGGGGAAGGAAGGGTAAAGTGGCCACTCTAAGGTTTGATGAATTCATATAATACCTTTTTAATCAGCAACGTTATAGAAACATAGACCAATAGTAAGTATAATAACTTTACTTCCAATTTCAATTTTATTTTTATAAATTCTTGTTGTTTAGAAATGTACACGTTACTTTCTAAAAAAGTACGAAGTGGCCACTTTGCCCGCCTAGGTTGGGTAAAGTGGCCAGCCCCTTCCCATTATACCTGCATAGGTAAATGAACAAATCACATTGATTCAGAGTGTGTATTTAATCAACACAAGCTGAAGTAATACACATCAAGAATAAGTATTATGTTTTTAAGTAATATCTTAAGTATGAAATCTTTACAAGATAAAGTAAATAGTAGTAGTTATGGTCCTGGATTTGGTCCGATATATCATTTGATTGGAAAAGATCGATGAAAGATCAATTCATGATAAAGCAGAGTGTACAAGGAAGCATTGTCGTTTCTTGGGTGGAGTTTGGGATAAGGGGTAGGGTTTTGATTGGTTTTTGGGATGAGTAGATTGTGACGTCATAGGTGTTTTGTGTTTTGATAGGTTTTTGGTAAGAGTGATTTTGTGGTATGATCTGTTTTTGGGGTTATTGTCGACTTCCAGGAAATGATAACTGAGAGTGTTGTCTGAGACAGATGAAAAGTTATAGATAAGAGTTGAAATATGGAAAGAAGGACGTGAGTGTTTTGGAGTTGGGGAGATATGAGAGTCGGTAGTATAAAGGAGGTATTGTGGAAGGTGGAAAGGTTAGAGATAAAGTTCGTTGTATGTTTCTTAGAAATGTCTGTTCATATGCGTGTTTGCTCGATAGTAGTGTTATTATGTATGGTTCGTATAGGGTAACGACCGGTGGAGGGAGAGGTAAGAAAGAAAAGAGTTGTGGAGAAACAGGGAGTAAATAAAATAAATATAAATAAGTACAAATTGAGGAAGAGGTTAGGGTGTATAGTATTCCGGGGTGCGAAGAGGATAGGAGGGGTACGTGGGCGTTGGATTCTTTACGCGAGAGGATGCGCAGAGAAAATAGCTGTGTGATAAGTCGGGAGGAAGGTATATAAAGAAGATTGATCTGTTTACGTTTACATCGCAGTGAGCATCCTGTGTGGTCATCGTTTTCTTCTGCAGACTACCTGTCAGAGTCAGTTTCGAATATATACTACCAATGATCTAACAGGTATATTACGGTATCCTGAGGTGAGTATAAAAATGGTTATAGTATCCTGGATGGTAAAATTTATAGGAGGAATGATCTGGATGACATCTCCTGATCGTTTACAAAAATCGGTAACTAGACCTCCAGAAGAGGTTCTGGCAATAACCCGAATAGCCGAACGGGTCGTTCACCGTGGTTACGAAGGAATCTGAAAAAAGTAGTTAGAATAATAGTATTTCATAGTTACATATAAGTCTGCAAAACTACGGAATTTGTATAGGTGGAGTGATGGTTTTAATAGATATAAATGAGAAAAGAATCATAATCACCTTTCCTGGATCTCGTTGATTTCCGCCTCCAACTCTCTTTTAGCCTGATTCCGCCTGGCGGTGAATTGGTTATTTTCCGTAAACATAATGTGGAGTATCTCCACCATACGTTGCCCGACGATCTCCAATTCATCATTCACGCGATCACCGGCTGGCTGCTGCTCCACGTTAATTCCCTCCGTTGCAATTGCGTAACGCCGGAGCGCCGCCTGTAACCTTTCGAAGTCTACCCGTATGTCGGTGCTAGCCTGATATAACAGGAAGGCCTCGAAAAGAGCCAGCCCCCGGTTCTAAAACAGAAATGTATAACTGTAATCAAGGTTTACGTGCAATATATCTAACATAATTTTCCTATTTTCAGATATGGCATCCCTACCATTCGAGTTTAATCTATTACAAGGAAACCTAAAATATGCAGGATATTCCGGGGAACGAAGAAATCTGTGGAGTAAGGTCCAAGCTCGTCAAGTAGAGAGACAGATTGCATACAACATAGATTTCTACGAGGAAGATGGGTTAACAGAGAATTTCATGAGAAACCTGGAGGAGGTCTATCGTGATATGGAAGTTAAAATAGATACGCTTACCAAAATGTTTACCTACGTATCGGATAAAAAGAACACGTCCCCAGTATTTCTGGATTTTTTGGAAAATATAAAACAGCTACAGTATATAGCTTCTCATTTATCCCTCCGTGTATGTTTTGAACTGATGGAGGTTTTTAAAAACATTCGGACAGAAAACGGAAGAGAAAACACGGGATGCTCAGAAAGAAATGGAAACAAAAATGTCAGAACTTCTGAAAAAAGAAGAAAATTGGACAAATAATAACTACTAACACCACTAATATACTAACGCTTTTGTCCGATTATCGTCTGTTTTTACACCCGAAAAATTAAATGAGAAGGTGTATAGTTAATTTAGTAAATAAAATGTGTATGATTGTAGAGATTCATTTTGTATATGTATTGTAAAATATAACTAAATGGATGTGAAATTTTGATAATAAAATATATTCAGAAAATATGTTATTTTTATATTAATATAATATACATGTACGTTACTTACGGATCTACCATAACACAATAGTAACATAACTGTTTTTTAATCAAAGTTCCGGATTTGCTATTCCATAAAAAACAAAGTGGTGCGAATCCTATTTTAAACTGTAGGTCCGGTCTCCATGACACGGTGGTAACATATCTCATAATTAAGGTCCCGGGTTTGGTACCCGGTAAAATTACATAATACAGGAATTCGAATCCTGTGTAAACTGTAGGTCCAGTTCTGATTAGTCTTTCTACATAAAATAAACTTGAAACAGACAAACGTGCAAATACAAAGTTTCCGTTCTCCATTTCTGTTCTGTTACAGATGGTAAATGTGGAATAGGTGAAGAAAGGAAAATTGCTAAAAATATTCAACATTCACTGACGGTATAGTTTGATCTATTTTTTGTAACATCCTCCGAGTATCATTTAAAGGTTAGGGGCCAAATTGTAATTAGCAATCTAGAAACATGTTCTACAAGTTGTTTTGACATTTTCTTAAAGTATATCTATGTATCATTCTAAAGAGTAGAGGTTACATAGCAATTAGTAGTCTCGAGATAAATTTCACAGTGGTTCTCTGTTACATTTGACAGTATTGAAAAATAATGAAGGAGTCGATAAACTCTCGAGATTTTTTCATTCTCCGATGTTTATAAATTCGCTGTTTTACAAGTAATATATCGGTAGACGTAACGTTTTAAAGGTTAAGGGTTCAATTGTAATCAACAGTCTTAAGATGAGGTTAAAAAGAGTTCTTTGCAAGAGCAATAAACCGTGGGGAGGTTATTTGCAGTCGACCTTTTTCGAAACTAGACAGAACAGACACTTTAAAAATATGGGACCAGGTTTTCTTTCAAAACAACCAGGGACGCTCCGGGACTTTTTCAAAATAAGAAGTGTCGTTTGATGATTAATAGACTTAAAGTTATTTTTATAAGAACTAGGTATCCTAAGGTAAATACAAAGTTATCACTGTATATTTGTTGAAAACCAGGGTCGGTCTGGACCCTCCGGGAATAAGATTTTTTTATTCCTATGAAAACCGGGGTCGATAACAGTTCTTTTAAAAACGCCAAGTTATCCCTGTATGTTTGTTGAAAACCAGGGCCGGTCCGGGAGAGGTCATTGGAAAATACAAAACTATCCCGGTATGTTTGTTGAAAATCATGGCCGGTCAGGAAGAGGCTGTGGCAAATGTAAAGCTATTCCTGTATGTTTGTTGAAACCCAGTGCCAGCACGGCCCCTTCGGGAAATGGTGAATGAACTTTGACCTTGGGTTTATTTTCTTAATTTTTTTTGGGGGGGGGCGAAAATTTCAAATCGCTATATCTCAGTACCTAATTGAGATAGGAGGATGATCCATAGCTCGTTGAACTCTGAATGAAATCCTCTATGAAAGTAATTTTAGCATTCTAGGATCAGCCGTGCCCTACTTCCTTTATTTTCGATCGACCCCTTCTTCCGACCACTCTCCTGAAAGGTCTCGACGTGCAGATTCCAAATCTGTAACTATTTTCACTCTAACTCAATTAGGAACGTGGCTATGGTACTTGCAAATTTTTAGGTTTTTTGAAATTTTCACAAGTTTTACGAAATGTGTTTACAAATAAACACCTTTGGGTTATTAGGCAATTTGATCTCATGTAAACACTAGAAGAATCTAGACTTGTTGTTTTATTTTTATTACAGATATTATCGAATTATCTGGGGGTTTGACCGTGTTTATAGATAAACACTAGGAAACCGTTACACATTTCCAGGAAGTATACAAAACAGTTAGTTAAACCGTTAGATAAATCCTTAAAAACAGACAATGGGTCATAGATACCGGAAAGATTGTTACTCATTTCCTGGAAATTTATAAATCACACAGTAAAACCGTTAGAATCAGTATCGTAATACTAGGGTATATAACATAGACATACTCTTTCGTAAGTAGTTTTTGTAAGATGGTTATCTTCCTATCATGGACTTACAGTTATCTACTGACGAATTGTTAGTGTTATATCGTAACAGGTATTACAAAACAACTGGCCAGTTACGAAAAGTGCTGGCGTACATTGCACAAAGATAATTGATGGAAAAACTATCTCTTTAGTTGAAGGGTATGATCAATTACTGCGGGCGGTAACAACAACTACACCCGAACTTTTCGGAACAGGAGTATCATCGACACCAAATATCCACACATCCGATACTGTGTCATCTCAAGGAACTTCAAGTAATGTCGTATCCAGACCAGACCTGGAACCTCTACATGGACCGTCTTGGAGAGAGGATCTCTTACCGATAGCTGAAAAATCACCTCAGAATATTTCTGGATCAGATAGAAGACGTAAAAAAAGAAAACGTGATACAATATCTCGTGAACACATAGGAAACCTATTGTTACACAATATTCAGGAACGTGAATACCCGAAATTTCGTTCCAAAGGACAACGAGTGTAATTCAATTTCTCACAACCTCCAAAAAATGTTGACCCTCACAGTTGGATTCGTCAAGGTGTTGAAAACCTTCTCACCTATGTAAAAAAAAATGCTAAGGACGGAGACAAAATAGGTTTAACACTATCTAACATATCCGGCCCAAATGTAAAATATATTTATTTATATCTGGTGTCATATATGTGATCAGTTACATGTGATATGATATGGACTGTTATGCATAAAATACTACAAAGTGCAAAAACATTTTCAAGTACAGACCGTCTAATTTTACGAGCTGACCGTGTTTATGTACTTGTCGGAGGAGAATGAGATGGTGATCGTGCCTAATGTTTACAAAATTATATGTTAAGCACACAGAAGAAAAGTATTGTCAGTGTACCAAATAGAAAAAAACTCTATGTTTAGCTGAAGCTCTGGTTATAAGAAAAGCACATGTAGATAAAGATGCATCGTATACGCAATATAGAAAAAATAGAAATCTTCTCAAACCTGTTTCTGAACTTATGCGAGAAGCAGGTGTAAATCTAACAGACGTTGTATATAAAAATCCTTACATATTTGTATATTCAGATATTGCAAGACAACAGTTGGTCGGTGAAGAAATGGTACGTCTTTTACGTCTTACTCGAAAACAATGTTCAGAAATAGATGCCACACGTGCGATATCTGTAGCTCATAACACATTCAATCCTTTTCACTGTGTTTCTCTGGATAAAGTTTCTTTCAAAACAATAGAAATTACTTTAAACGATCAAAAAGGAAATTTTTACCTTATGAAACAGTTCCGTTCCTACGATTGCTGTTTTACATTTTCGTAAAAAAACAAAATCCTTTTAAATAACCGACATAACACTATTTTATCAGTCAATATTGGTAAACGAACGAGTCATCATGAATTCGCAAGCAGAATATTACACAACCCAAATACATGGAGGAATTGGACTCTTTTTTCTTTCTCACAGAATTCAAAAAGGAAGAGGATTAAGTTCTCTTTTTTCATTACTTTTCAGAATGGTGAAACCTCTTCTCTGGAGTGGTGCAAAAGCTATCGGACAAGAAGCTTTAAAAACTGATGCTAATATTGTTACAGATATTGCAACAAGTCAAGAGACTCCGAAAACTATTGTTCGTCAGCGAATACGTGAAGTTGGTCAGAATCTTAAAACTAGAGCACAAAGAAAAATCGATTCTCTGGCACCTGGAAACCAAGATAAAATCACGACCAATAACAAAGGTTTTACCCCAGAAAAAAATTCCAATACATTCCATCATCAGGAAATCCTATGGAAGTAACAGCTGTAGTATAATTTATGGGAAAACTCCACATAGATTTTTTCAATCAGTCTAAATATCTACTCAATGGTGTTGTTGTACGTATCGAACTCATCAAGTTAGGTGATAATTTTTATATCTGGGGAGATCAATATTCACCTAGTGTAAAAATAGAAATTTTAAAGGCTGCTCTCGAAATAAATGACGTCATTCCTACTCCCAGCACCAGTTTGGCTATAGACAGATCACTTTCTTATGCCCCTGCACATTATCCGTTCACAAGAAGTATTATCAAGGCATACTCTTAAGTTACAGGAACGCAACAGATTTCTATTGATAATGCTTGTCAAGGTCATTTTCCAAATAGTATTCTTATTACTATGGTATCCACCACCAGCTTTCTCGGAGACAGTAAAAAAAATCCGTTCGACTTTAGAAGTTTTAACCTATCTTCTTTCCATCTTGTAAAAAATGGTGAGCTCACACCTTCTGAACCTTTACGAATCAGTACAGGAGAAAATGGGGGTTCAATAACACGTGCCTACCAAACTCTTTTTTTCGGCCCAGGTATCCATCACAATAATTATGAACATCAGATCACAAGGAAGATGTTTGAAAAAGGATCATTTTTTCTGATTTACGACATCACATTAGAGTTTTCAGGAAACGATACACACACCAGTCTACAGGAACAAGGTACCCTAGGAGTAGAAATGCAGTTTTCTCCACAACTGTCGGAAAATGTTACCTGTATTCTCTATGCTGAATTCGAAGTGGCCATAGATGTAACAAAAGACAGTGGTATTATCGTTCACCATTAAAACCTGACAATTTTACTCTATAAATTTTATGTGTTCCTGTTTTCGGTCACAGAAACCAACCTGTATCGTAATAGAAAAAGGCCGTGTTTGTGTACTTTATTATAATCGTATCCGACATGAACAAACACATCACTGATCAAACATATTTTATCTCACAACTGTTCCACCAAAACAATATTTCGTAGTGTTTACCCGAGAGATCTTCTACCTGGAACCTTCTCCACCCCTGCTTTGATAATCGCAAACACAGATACTTCCGACTCCCAAGGAACACACTGGGTTCCCTTCTATTTTGACAAAAACAATATGGCAGAATATTTTGATTCATACTGTTTCCACCCCATATGACCCAGAATTCATAACATTCTGTCTGGAGTTACAATAACACCTCCTTACAAGGAATATTTGCTACAACATGCGGACATTACTGTTGTGTATATATTTATAAAGCACATGACGTCACAACCGAGGATTTCATCCGGATATTCCTACCGGATGTCAGTAAAGATGAATATATTTTACACAGTTTTCGTCAGATCTTCAAATGTTTACCGCATTCGAAGTGTCCTAAGGGAACACAGGTGTGTCGTTCCATCAAAACAGTTCCGGATTGTATAAGGTGACCTCTATATAAAATATGTATGATGATTCTGCTTACTCGCAGTATCATCTAGACAATTTTAGTAAAAACATCATTGAACCTGTCAAAAATCTACAATATAAATACATGATAAACTTCTAGACCGTATTACCCATATGGATAGTGTTTCTAGATTAAAAAAACGTAGACGTGCACCTTCTACCAAATAGAAATTCCTGTTATAAAAACTGAACCGATCGATAGTGGACTGGATGTAACAACGGATTGTGATTTCATATAAATACATATAGAAAACAGTTTTCCCAAAACAAGACCGAATGTTCGTAACTGAACAACATAGATATAGCTGGGTTAACTGAACACTTTCATAAATCGACCAAAAAACAGTCTGATAAATAGGTATTGGTGATAATGGTACCGGTACAGTATCTTCTAGATCACTATCGAACAAACATCTGGATGAACCAAGACTCTTCGAAGATACCACAGGAAAAGAGGGATGTCCTTCTTATTTACGTAGTAGAGAACGGTTACAGGAAGTACACCACAAAATAGTTCTCTTCACTAACAAAGCAAGCCACTCTTTCACTCTTTGTTTTAAAGCTTCAGCAATCTCATCTTCATCCTTCCTCTGAATGTGTGACTAGGAAATCCTGTTCTCCCATCCGGAAACTTTTTCTTTACACTATCTCCTTCAACGTTTCACAGGAATGATAGACTGCTTCTCCCAATCTATAGAACAGGTAACATCCGCACCATGGAGCTTCACGTAGTGTAGCGTACATAAACGGAAAATGTTTCAACACTCGCTGTAAAGCCTTACGATCGGTATCGACAGGATTCTATAACTTCCCAAAACTCCTCGTAACTTATCTCGTAGAAGTTCAAAGCCTCCTCCGGTAACTTTATGCAATACACTTCCATTGTGACACACTCTTGTTCTTTTATACCGTCTATATATATATATATACCCTTCTTCCTATTACGTCATTTTCCCTAAACATGTCCAGATAAACAATTTTCTGTATTCCTAAAATAATGCATAGATCTTTGAATCAAAAGAGTCAGCAACATTTTCCCAGCTTCTCAAAGACCGGTTGTTAATCTCTATACTGAATGAGTCATTAAATTCTAAACAATACAGGAAATTTATACATGTTACCAAAAAACCTAAAATAACCTCTGTACCAAAAAACAAACAAAATAAATAAAAAAGAAAACAGTAAAAACATTCCCATCTCTTATCTATAACCTCTGTACCAAAAAACCACAATAAATAAAATAGAAAACAGTAAAAACATTCCCCATCTTTTATCTATAACCTTTTAACCTCTTATCTATCTCAAACTCCACACATTTTTGGAACCCACGCAAAAACAACAATGCTTGCTTGTACACTTGAGAATTATGCCGACTCGGGAATTTCCTGTCACGTGACTTCACGTGACTCTGCTGGGAATTCTGAGAATCAAGCTGACTCAGCAATTTCCTGTCACGTGACTCTGGTGGGAATTTTGGGAATCAAGCTCGGGAATTTCCTGTCACGTGACAAAAACTCTTCAACTTATCAAAACACAAAACACCTATGACGTCACCATCTCCTCATCCCAAACTCCACCCATTTTTCGAAACACGCCAAAAAAAAACAATGCTTGCTTGTACACTCTGCTTTATCATCAATTGACTTTAATCGATCTTTTCCAATCAATTGATTTATCGGACCAAATCCGGGACCATAACTACTATAGTAATTCGTAATCAATAGTCTATCAATAAAGGATTAGGCGAAGGCCTATTTGCAAAATTCGCACTCAAACTCATCATCTTCTTCGTCATAACCGGCGCACTGTTTATGTGCTCACTTCTTACATTTTAAACATCTAATCCATCCTTTATTGCCTTTCAAGTCTGTCTGTTACGTGGCTACTTTGCCCGGTCTGTTTCGTGGCCACTTTGCCAGGAATGACGCCATTACAAAAACTGTGGTCTAACGTCTAACCTACATGACTTAGCGTTTTCAAACACGCATCATTTAAAAGGTTATTACACGCTGATCAAACATCACAAGACCATATAATTATAACACTTGCTATTATTAGCTATAATCAACAATTTGTACCACTCAGCTAAAATCAGACTTGCGTAAAAACAATAAAATGAATTCACATCTAGAAAAGTGCAGCCTCCCGCTTGAAAGTCACAGACAACACTGACAGCATCCGTGGCGACTGTTTCTCCCGGCTCCAGCGTGGCGGAAGCGCTATACAGCGAAGAAGACTCACATGGCCACTTTGCCAGCACTGGCCACTTTTCCCTTCCTTCCCCTACCCTAGTTTCCAGTATGCAAGATTCTTACGCACAAAGGAATCTAACGAGAATCCAACAACACCATTGTGTTGTGTTATGCAAGAAAAATCGAATTAATTAAATAATAATGGTTATACATATTATCTACACTTTGATGAATTGTGTAAAAATTTGTAATAATTGTTTGTAGGCTTACTTGCTGAAACATTAAAACATGGGTCCCTTACTCCACCACGGATTCTATTTGCTTCAAAGGGGGAGACTCTTGTATCACTACAGACAATGCTTGCCTGCTGGTTACGTTAACCATTTTGCAAAATATTGTGTTGTTGAAATACATGTGTTTAGCACCCGACAAACAAATAGGAATCCCGTGATAGATCAACAACTTATTGGATTACAGTGTCATCATTAATATTTCAAATCAAGTTTTATAGAGGGAAATGATGTATTCTCTTTACATTATGAAAAATACCTTCCTTAATAACTGTGGTACGAACATGAACGATATAAGGGTCCTTCTTCGCCTTACCCCATTTCCGTGGAACGAGGTCTCTGGGCCGCTTATCGCCACCAGCCTTTGAGCAGAAGCGTAAAAACCCCAAATATAAGTTTTTTTTATGCTGATACTGATTTCTTTCAGTCACAGAATGCCTTGACATATATGAATAAAATTAGGAGAATCCACTCCATAGCAGAAGAGTTGACATAATTATTTGTCAAAAAATTAGGTTGTGCCTTAGGTACTTTAACAGACAACGTCTGCTACAGATACAATGTAATATTATAAATATAAGAAAATAAAAATAATATAATTTGAGAGATTTTCAATGGTATTTATTTCACTGCAGCTTTTTTCTACTTGTCATTTTCTTGACAACACCATCAAGGTAAGCAACTTTTCTCAGTCACTATTTGTTCGTCTAATTTTTCTTTCGATGTAACAAGCAATCGAAATATATTCTGTCAAAAAAGTACCGGAATTGTGAAATAAAACGCACAATTTTCATTTATTCATCAATATTTATTTTGTCGCCTTCAAAGTAGGCCCCATTTGATGCAACACACATATGCCAGCCTTTTTTCCAGTCTTGGAAACACTTTTTATAGGCGCTTTCCGGTATGGCCTTCAGCTCCTTCCACGAATTGTGCTTTATGGCTTCAATCGAGTCAAAACGGGTTCCTCGGAGCGGCGATTTTAGTTTTGGAAACATAAAGAAGTCACACGGGGCCAGATCTGGTGAATACGGTGGTTGTTCGATGGTATTTATTGTCTTTTTGGCCTTAAATTCGGTCACAACTGTCGCTCTATGCGATGGAGCATTATCGTCGTGTAAAATCCACGAATTGATCTTCCACAAATCTGGCCGTTCCTGACGGATTTTTTTCACACAAACGTTTCAATGCGGCCAAATAGTATTCTTTATTGACCGTCTGTCCCTCTGGAACGAATTCATGATGCACCAAACCACGAATATCGAAGAAAACAATGAGCATCACCTTGACTTTTGAGCGACTTTGACATGGTTTTTTCGGTTTCGGCTCGTCTTTTGTCCTCCATTCTGATGACTGTTGACTTGTTTGTATGTCAAACTCATAGACCCATGTGTCAACATCAGTTATGATGCGTTCCATGAATGTGGGATCAGAATTGACGCGATCCAGCATGTCTAAAAAGACCTGCTCATGGTTCTGTTTTTGAAGAAAATTCAGCTCTTTTGGAACAAGCCGTGCGGCGACGCGTCTCATGCCCAAAATATCCACTAAAATCAAACAAACAGACTCGTGAGAGATGTTAAGGTCAGTAGCTATCTCTCTTAAGCTGGAATGGCGATTATCGAGCACCATTTCCTTCACTTTTTCGATGTTTTCATCGGTTGAAGAGGTCGAAGGTCGTCCAGAACGAGGCATGTCTTCGACGATCTCTCGGCCCTCCTTGAACGCTTTGTACCACTCGTAAGCCCGTGTTTTTGATAAAACTGATTCACCATAAGTCTTTTCTAATATTTTTAGCGAGTCAGCACACGAAATTCCGTTTGCAACACAAAATTTAAGGCAAACTCTTTGTTCAATAATTTCGTTCATTGTAAAAATCGTGATGCACTACTGAAGTGGACTGATTCAACCTGCTTCTGTAAGCAAACTGGTTGACAGATCGCGCTCATGTTTGGCATAGTAATTAAGTACAGTAGTACCAACGTATGGAAAAAATATTTTTAAAAAATCATTAGCGCGGGCCTTTTAAATTACAAATTCCCGGTACTTTTTTGACAGAAGGTATGGCATTTTCTGTCCTCAATGTATGGAATCTCATTGATAGCTTCGCAGCTGCAAATGTTATTTATTTTTACTGCCGTTTAAAATTCTCAGAGCAATATATGGAAACGATATCATGCAAACAGTCAGGGTTAAAACTGAAATTTTCGATTATATAATGGATATCATAACACATACCTAACTTGCTTATCATTAGAGCCCGGATGTTCAGACACTAAAAAGTATTAAAACTGGAGGCAAAAAGGCAACGAAAAATTGAAAAAAGGCAGTGTAGGTCGAAAAAAGGCAGTCAAGTTTCAGAAAAAGGCAGTGAAAATTGAAGAAGAGGCATTAAAAATTGAAGAGAAGGACTTAAATTCTTCTTAAATCTTTAAAAATGTATTTACAAATAATAATTTGAATAACAAGCGTTATTGAAAAATGAAATCAAATAGAAGAAGAGAAATATAATTTAAAAAAATACCTTGTTGGGATGACAAAAGAGGCAAAAGAATTCAAAAATATTTGAAGAAGACAGCGTAAGGTGAAATGGGTAAAAAAGGCAACATAAAGTATTTTTCAAAATGTTAAGAACCTTCGGATTGTGTTCAATTTTTGTCTACCAGCGTCGGAAACGAATAGGCATTTTGCCTAAAATCCGGGCTCTACTTATCATATTTGATACGTTTGCGTAGAGAAATGATTCATAAGATTCGAAAATGATATTTACACTTCATAAAATGCTTAGTGTAACCCGTATCAAACTACAAATTTTATCGCTTTCTAACCGAAATAATAAATGTGAAACACTATCACATTTTCATCGTGTTTGACAATAATTTGAGTCAGTAAGCTGTCCTACATCTTTCACTAGCCGACCTCCATGGTGGGATGGTTACATAACACACTACGGAGCCAGGGCTTCTAGGTTCGAGGCCGGGTATGAGTGTTCTTTGTGAGCAGAGGCGAAACCACAAATTTGTATATGGAGAATGGGTCAAGTACCAGGACAAATGTGCCAATAATAATAATAGTAATATAGTGCTGGTAGTGAGTAGCATTAAAATTCGTTATTATCGTCGTAAATCATTAAAAAGGGGGAGGAAGTCGGTGCTAAAGCATTTGTGTTTGAACAAATGATTTGAATTATTTTTCCAACACGCTCAATTTCATATTAGCTAATAATGGAAAACAAGCATACAAACTGTAATTTTGAATGACAGAATATGCATGACGAACATTATTCCTTTTGTTCATATGACACGTATAACTTTCATGTACAACATATATTTTACACATATGCAACATGGAGCGACGTAAAATAAGAAAATACATATGCAACATGTTAACGCTAAATTGTGTACGTATTCAAAGTTTATTTAATATATATATATATATATATATATATATATATATGTATATATATTATTTAAATACATCACATGATCAATTCATCCGCCAAATTGTGCGCGCTCCTTTTCCTCAAAAGAATTGTTCATGCATTTAAGCAGCAACAATCTGAAGTATATATGTATCTGGCCTTACTTCTCTCTCGGGTAATTTAGAATGCATTACAGAAAATAATCATATTGGGATCGAAGCGAGCAGGAAAATCTTTAGATAACAAATACATATTTGCAAACTGAAAACAATATTGATTTAATAGGGCGCAAATAATTTAACGGGGCGCCATGGCATTCTCTTTAACATTTTTTTTTTCATTTAGATCGTTTAGGCTCCCAGGGCTGACTCCCGTCGCCCCCTAGCTGTGGCTCTGAACTTGGACTATAAGAATAGGAGATATTGTGTGTGCGAGCAAAGTGAGAAAAAAAAAATTACGAAATGTACTTTTTTTCCATAAAATTTGAAATCGATGGGGCAATGCCCCTCTGTCCCCCCTGCAAGTGCCCTTAGCCGTCTGGAAGAAAAATGCAAGAAACGCTTGAAAACGAATTCCATCTTGGGTATCCATTTGCCTTGCTATTCTTAGATTCTGCTAGTCATGTTTCTTTACTTCAATGTTTGCCCCCCCCCTCCTAGATTGGACTTTCGTCCAAGATTGGGGGGACAATGCCCCTGGCTCCCCCTGTGGTTGGAGCAATGTTTGTGAGTGTCTCTTCATCAATTTCACGTCATCACTCATTGTCACGATTAGCTAGATGTGGCAGAAAAGCAACGCTAAGTTACAAGAATCAAATATCCACTCCCTCTCTCTATCACATGAATCGCTATTACCAAAAGGTAGACTTGGGAATCAAAAAAATATGCAGTGCAAACTTCATAGCAACATATCCAAGAAAAACATACGAACACATTTGGCACCTTAATACAAGACTACTCAAAATGTCACAACTGTTCTAGATACTGAAATTTGCGAAATCATTACCCGAAGTCTGAATCTGGAAGATAATTTTCTCCCACAAATCCTGATACGACATAATACAAAATCCAAAACACCTTCATAAATCACAAAATCAATAAGTCCCTTTGTTATGTTGCTAGACAGGATATAGTTGTAAAGATTAGTGAGAATTCCAGGTAGGAATGTGTTCTGTATATTTCACGGGGGGGTAGGGGCAAAGCAGGCTCTCAGGGGGGCAGTTGCCCCCATTCCCCCCTCTAGCTACGGGCCTGAGTTACTCTATTGTATTCTATGCATTGCCAAAATTTCATGCACTATAAATTGTGCCGCTCACATTTTCTGTTCCCAACAGTAAAATAAATGTATATTTAACTTCTCTGGATGCTACTTAAAAGGATTTTCTTGGAATTGCTAGCTTGGCAAGGTAGCTATGCTTTGTTGTATATTGATTCGTTGACTTTCTCAGCACCTTTATTTATGCACTTGCTCTTGCTGCGAAGAGGAACAAGACATTAAATAAATTACCGTACCTCTTTTGCTACAAGTAGCATCATCTCAGCATAGACGGTGCCAGGCAGGTGCAAGGGAAAACCCAAACACACTTGTATCGGGGTTAAGTCCCCGGTTTTCGTCATAATAGGAACAATAACAAAATATTAAGTTGCCATATGTGAAATATTAAGTCTATTATACTACTTATTGTAATAAAGTGAGCTGCTCCTCCATTTCCAGAGGGAAATTGCACATCCAAAGAGGCATCTAGTGTCGATTCCTTAATAACTATTATTTAAAACACAGCAACAATACCAATTTTCCTTACTGTTTAATACAGTTACTCGCATGTTTAAATTTATGACGGAATTAGTTATATTATGGTATTTATTTCTATGCTGATTTTGTTATTATATTTGCAATTACATATATTTTACTTATACAGTATTAACATTAGATACGTTTATCATTATACTTTTTTGTTTGCAGAGCACTTACATCATAAAAGTGCTAAAATATGTAATCGTGCACCTGCAATCTTATTTCAAACAAATAGTAATAATAAAAATAACAACAATCTGAGCCAGGATGTACAAACCATAATAAATACATATATTACTAGCAGTGACGACGATTAGGGGGGCGAGGCCCTCCCCCCACACTTTTCGCCAATTTTGCCCCTGTACTATGCTAAACCTTATCTACAAAGATAAATATACTGTCCTTGCCTCCCCAGTTTTGGCACCTTGCCCCCCCCCCCCCCCCACCCACCCGGCTTTGGAGTCCAATCGCCGCTACATATTACTAGGTGTAGTGCATGTATATCTCGGTGTCAGGCTGGTGGAAGGAAATTACATTCAACCAAGTTGACGAATAGCGGTGTTCAAGTTCAGAAGAATCAACGAATAGGATATCTGTCTGCTGCTTTGAACGTTCATTTGAGTATTTAGCACGAACCACGTGACTCTACACCACACATACACCGCTCCAGATCGTAGTGCAAACGGTGCAGACACCAAATACACCACTTGACACCAAATCAACAAAGTAGACGAGTCGGTGTTGCACCGTGTAACCAACTAGACTGGCGGGTCCAGAGACAGTCAAACAGTCTTCCACTTGCACCTATTTCTTTCTCCTCCATTCCAAGTTCAACAAGATCTAAAGATCCACTCCTTCGACAATGACTATTTCCTAGCCCGACAGTCCACCTAAAACATTGAAGTTTTCACATACAAGTAGATATGAATTGAAGTAAAGCGTGGATGAAGTTAGCATGTCAATTGATATATTTTACTCACATGGTGTGTAAGGGGCAGAGGCGCAACCATGAATTTTTCTCTTGGGGGCAAGTACCAGGATAAACGTGCCAATAATAATAATAATAATAATAATAATAATAATAATAATAATAATAATAATAATAATAATAATATTAATAGTATTAAACATGTATTATTCACGTAAATCACGCAAAAAGGAGGTAGAAATTGGTGATAAAGCATTTGTGTTGGAACAAACGATTTGAAGTAGTTTTTCAACATGTTCAATTTCACATTAGCTAATAACGAAATACAAGCACACAAACTGTATTTTTGGAGACAGAAAATGCATGAACAATAAATAATTTTTGTATATATGACATCTTTATCTTTCACCTAGTACAACATATGTTTTACACATGTGCAAAATGGAGAGACGTAAAATAAGAAAATACCTATGCGACATGCTAACACTAAATTGTGTACGTATTCAAAGTTTATTTAATACATATTATTCAAATACATTACATAATGAATTCATCCGTCTCATAACAAACCAACACGAAAAATGATATAAATTGTCTCTCAATGTGCGCGGCTCTTTTCTTCCAAACAATTGTCACGCATTTAAAACAAAACTGTTTAGCTGGAACAGTCAAAGTACATTTATAAAACCTTTAAGCCTTGTTTCCATTATATGAAAAACTCAATATGCTGACGAAGGCAGAAATTTATTATTCTAATACATAAACTAAACGTAAAGTTTCAACCTTCTAGCAAGGTTGCTAGAAGGTTGAAACGTTACGTTTAGTTTATGTTTTAAAATAAAATAAATTTCTGCCTTGGTCAGCATATTGAGTTTTTCATATCAAAGTACATAGTTGGTCTTTCTTCTCTCTCTCTGGTAATTTATAATTCATCACAGAAAAGAACGGCATTGCAAGAGAAGCGAGCAAGAATATTTTTGAATCCAAGTTTTTTCATACTGAAAACAATACTGATTTAATAAGGCGCCAATAATTTAGCGGACCTCATGTCGTATTATTTTACATTTTCTTTATTTAGATTGTTCATCTCCCAGGGCCGACTCCCTCCACCCGCTAGCTACGGCTCGGAACTTGACGAGACTATATAAAAAAAAAAAAACAGAACGTATCGAGCGAAGCGAACTATAATATTTTACGAAATGTATTTGTATAAAATGTGAAATCGAGGGAACAATTGACCTTTTGTGACGCCCTGCAGGTGCCCTTTGCCGTCTGTAAAAAAAATATGCAAGAAATAGTGAAACTAAGTCCACCTTGAGTATCCTCTTGTCCTGCAACTCTTAGATTATGCAAATGTTGCTTATTTTAAATTACAATGTTTGCTCCCCCTGCTACCCTATAATTTATTTCCGTCCAAGGTTGGGGGAGAACAATGCCCCCCTGTGGTTGCGCCACTGGTAAGGCATAAGAACCTTTCGGAAGGAAACCAAATGTCAACGTCTCCTTCACGTTGTACACCCTGGAAAGCATTTTGCAGACTGATGAGCCTCTGCTGTCTGGACTCATTGGCAGTATAATCCTCTGTGGGGTCGTGTTGTTCATGTTTGTTTGCTGTGGTGTTCACAAGGGGATGCCTGTGGTGCACACTGCGCCATCAAGATTTTTCGGGGGGATTTTTTCCATCTCAAATAACATAAAATTCAACATTTATATATTTTTTTCTAAAATATAACTAAAACTTTTACAAGTTATTTTTTTTTTTACTATACTATTCAATCCATTAGATGAAAAAATGTACTTAGGGCAGGGGTTCTCAAAGGGAGGTTTGTGTACGCCCGTTGCGTTAAGCAAACTTTGTGAGGGGAGGATTTTATGATGGAAATTTGAAGTGAAAAATATAGCAATGGACTCAACTTACCATTGCTGCTATATATAAATAGCAATTTGTAGACTACCAAGGGAATTCTAAAGGGTATGTATTATTGGGAGAGTGGAGAGAAATATCCAACTCTTACACATTCACACGTGGATTCTGGGGGGATTAAGAATCAAACGTTGGGGGAGGGGGGGCAATATGGAAGTCTTGAATATCAGTGTTAAGTCTTAGATTATGAGGGTACTTTGGTTAGGAGGGATTAAGCGTTAAATTGAGGAGATATCAAATTCTTGTGTATTACGATTGTCTAGAGTCTAGACTGTTGCGATAATTCTGGTAACTCAGAATTATTTGTTTTGGAGGAAATGCATGTAAAATTTTCTTATTCGCTTCGCTCGCAATGTTGTGTTTACTAAAGTTTTATATTTTAGCTGCATTACAAGACATGAACTATATTCTCGATATTGATTCAATCCATCACTTCTTAAAATATTATGCTCACTGTGTTGGTATTTTGCTTAATTTAAGGAAGGTGCATCATTTGCATGATGTACTTCTATTAGCAGTATAATTGTAATATGGATTTCCTAAATGCTGTAATAATTGTACTAAGTTTATGCTTCATAGAGTAACACCTTATACGTTACCCAATAAAACAGAAAAAAAATACATCAAATTCATTCGCATTTCTCACATCTTGTCTCAGGATAATTTTACATTAACAAGTGACATTTGCACTGAAGAAAGAATCCACGTAATTATTGCTATGGATTACTAAAATAATTATATTTACCACAAGCAAAGGGGGCTAGTTCTTTGAAGGAGGAACCGTATTACAAATTAGGGATTTGTAGCTAGGGTTCTGTATAATGTCTCGTGAAAAAATAATTGAAACGTTCACACGCCTGCAGCACGTTATTGGTTTGCCCAGGGTGAATTTTTATCTTAAGTTGTGTAACAATTTCTGTTAAAAACTCAAATTTTGGTTTTATAAATCTCATCAATCTTATTCTAAATTCACAAACACTGTATAAATGCATATTTATATAATTTAACTTATTACACTTAGCCAATCAATGTGCTAGCTTTCCGCTATTTCGAAAATTGAACTATTAAAAATATATGGACAGTTTAACATGATATTGTATTCAAATAAACATAAATTACTACCTCTTCATCCAAACTATTTCATTTCATTTCATCCAAAGTATTCAGAGACAAAAGCTTCTTTTTAGATCTTCATACTAAAGTTTGTTTTATTCACTGGGAACAAAAAAAAAGATTTTATTTTGCGGCATATAGTTTAATAACAGTTTCAGCACACAAAACAGCTGTGATTGCCAATTGTATGATTGGTTCAGTTGAATTGACTCCAGTTATAAAAACAAACACACCATGGAAAATGTAGGAGGTAAACTTACTCTACGCTTTTCTAGGTAATATCAAAATTTGATAATGGGCTGAAATTCCCATAAGAAACTTATTTATTTATTTGTAAATTGTTGCTAGGCAACTTATGAAGCATTGCTAGGCAATATATCGGACACTCAACAAACCTTAAGGAAGAATACCAAAACATAAAAATTGTTTTAGAAAAAAAAATTGAATATGCTGAACATAAGTGGCTGGTGTGTGTGGATTTGAAGATGGTGATTTTTTTACTAGGACAACAAAGTGGGTACACAAAGAATCCCTGTTTGCTATGTTTGTGGGATAGTCGTGCTAGAGAAAAGCATTGGACGATAAAAGTTTGGCCCCCAAGGGAAAATATTAGTGGGAAAAGCTAATATCATTCATGAACCGCTAATAGATAGGGACAAAATCATCCTTCTGCCACTGCATATTAAACTTGGGTTGATAAAACAGTTTGTCAAGGCCTTAGATACAAGTGGTGATTGTTTCAAATATTATGCGACACTTTTCCAGGACTAAGTATTGAAAAATTGAAGGCAGGAATCTTTGACGGACCACAAATTCGTACACTTATAAATTATGCCAATTTTACAACTTACATGTCTTACATCGAATCTGAGGCCTGGCTGAGCTTTGTGTTGGTCGTCAAAAACCTTTTGGGGAATCACAGAGCAGAAAACTACCACGATATAGTTGGAAATATGTTGAAAAAGTTTGAGAAATTGGGAGCTAAAATGAGTGTGAAGATACATTTTCTACATAGCCACATTGACAGATTCCCTGAGAACGTTGGTGATTTTAGTGAAGAACGGGGAAAAAGGTTCCATCAGGATATAAGGATAATGGAAGAAAGGTACCAGGGACGGTGGGATCGGCACGTGATGATGGCCGACTACTGTTGGAGCTTACATAGGGATTGTCCTAAAAAGCAATACAGCAGGAAATCGTATAGAAAACGTTTCACATAGTTTGTTACTTCATTGTGTAAATATTTTCTTAATTATTATGATCATAGGCCTATATAAATTTATTTTTATAATAATGATTGTAATCACAAAAAGAAATATTAAATTGTTGTTGGAAGTTCATTTATATGTATGTCTTATGTTTCCGCCATTTTGGTTTAGTTGCATTTATTTCATAAATTAGAGCCAATTCAGGAAATATATTATTATATCATTATTCAGCAGCATGAAATTGCCCTAAATTAGCTCTCAAACACTGTGCCGCAATTTCACTGTTCCCCAGTGTTATCAATGCTGTCTTGTAAATAAACATTAATTTGAAAACAGCAGAAACGTTCTACTTCTGATATTCTTTTTCAATGAGTAATCAAAGACAATGCAAGAAGAGTAATATGGCTTACCATTCACGTGATACTCTGCGAATTTAAGATTTCTTGTGTCGTCATAAAAATGTACTGTGTAAGCTGTGGTTTCTTTCTACAAGATATTAAGTTTTTAGGTCTTACTAGGAAAACAATTCTACATTGTGTTCATATCCATCTTATAATGAATGATAGTGCAAGAAATAAATACGAGTAAAAAATCAATACATGTATTTACTTAAATTCATATAATTATAGTTATCTACATACTGTACTTCCAAATACGCAGCATATTTTCTCTTAACAGAACTCGCACATTGTTATTTCATATAAATTTAAGCAGATTAAAAATGAAAAAGCATTTTATGACGTCAAATATGTTAGAGTTATTTTTATATCCATACCATGTAGTTTGATGTGGCAATTCATCTCTTATTCCCTGATTAATGGTAAACCTTGCTCGTACTAGACGTAAAACAGATCATCTAGTCTCCACTATGCACTACATACAGTATTATTTAATGTAACAGTGACAATTTAGATGAAGAAAATTAATAACTCAGGACGGGGAGTATCAAGCGAAGTGTTCATTAAAACAAAAATATCAGGAACACTCTCCTAATTAAATACTTTATGGAGATTATGACATTAACTTGGGGCTGAGGTTGCTTCATTGGCTTTTGGGGAGGGATGCGTCATTGGCTTGGGGGGGGGGATTGCGCCATTGGCCTTGGGGGAGACATGCACCCCTGTTTGGTGGTGATCGTCCTTTCCTTAGTTCCTCTAATATACGTTCTTCCTCATTTTCGCGATTGTCCATAGTTTGCACAACAGCAAAGATTAATCAATAAACCAATCAATCAATTACTAACATAAGCTTGAGATATTATCAGAAAGGAGCAAGGTCATCGAAAAGTCCCTGCAAACATGTCTTCAGGGCAATGGCATTGGTAGTAATCAAATCTGTTTTCGAAACATCAACCAAGACCACGTCATGGCCCACAACAAACATGCTGGACTTCATCCAATGTAACCTTGAAAAAGTTACTGAGATTTGTCTGTTTTTCTGATAACATCTGCCATCTAGAAAATAAATTATACATTGACATTTGTTCCCAACTAACAAGAAAACAGTAGGTATCAGTAAACAATGGGAGTTATTTAATGGAAATATGAACCAACTTTACTTTAAGTCTGAATGCACTACGTCAAGGTTTACAGGTATGACGAAAGATGTAATTGAGTCCAATGACCATTTATGTTACATACTTATGGTTTGATTAAAAGAAGTGATTCTGCATTACCTGAATTTAAAGATTTTCCCTCTCTTGTTTCAATTATTGCAAATATTAATTGCAGTATTTATTCTAAAGCTTCAAAATGGAATGTGGGTTAGCGACATTTTGAATTCCATTTTCTTATAATGTTTCAGTTTCTGGAAACAAAATATTATGAAACTATTGAGATATTTCATTGTTGTTTCTTATCTACAGTTTCACGATAATTGCATAAAATAATTGCCGCTGGTAAGATTATAACTGTGTGATTTATACATGAAAAATCATGTAAATGTAAGGTACATTCATATGTTTGTAATTCCATGATAAATTTTGCAGATAACACTATGCTACTAAACTTCCTTCGTGGCCGAAAATACAGTTTAGAGTCTGCTAAAGAGAAGATAGATAGATTTTACACTTACAAAGGAATGGTTCCAGAATTGTGTTCGAACATGGACCCACTATCACCTGACATGAAACTTTCAATGAAAAACCAGTAAGTAAAAAAAAGTAACCTATTTTTTAGCGAAGCTCAGAATCTAGCATGTAGCTTTGCATGTCCCCCAAGCATCTCGCATGCAATAAAATTAATAACATTAGTTACTAAAACAACAGATGTGTAGTTAATTATAATTATAACACTGTTCTACACAAATTTTGTTACCGAAACGAAAGCACCCATTATTTACTAATCGGAGGATGCTGAAGGCGGAAATTACATTACAAAAGTTCGATTGGCTCTCGTTTTGGAGTAAAAGAAGGGGGGTAGGGCATATTAAAGCGTCCCACCTCAACTCGATTACACAGGGTGGTCCATAATGATGGGACACATTTCAAATGCAAATGTCTAAGAAAGAAAGAAGTACATTTATTAAACACTATGTGTAATATATAACCAAGATGCGTACTCCTATGTTTCTATTCTTTGTACCTTCCTTTTACCTATTCACGTAATAATAACAATACAGTATGAATTAAATTAAGCATTATGAATAGACCTATAGCTACATTATCTTAACGCATTAATTTAAAGATATATTATTATAATATTATTATTTTGTTTGTATTATAACTATTATTTCTCATACACTTTGTTCAGATCCCCTACGTATATTTCTAAATGCATACCTGGCCCCTCCTTCAAAAAATCCTGGGTACGGGCCTGTGCGGCAATAAAGCTTATCTCTTCGAATATCCTACCCTGGTTTCACACCACTTCCGAAACAGAATCTTATCATTTGTGGAGAACACATCGCTCTTAAATTGTGTAACATACCGCTCAGTCTCATCGAAACAGATTCCTTGACAGGAGGCGATCTATACACTCTCACTGCTACACACTGATACGTTCCTGGCTCAAACAAGAAGTGACCTTGATACTCCCGTACACGATTACCGATAGAGTTGGGGCTGTAATGTACCTAATGCTAGTATTAATTTTGGCTGATTGTTGTGAGAAGGAACAAAATAAGGTAAAGAAATGAACGTTTTGACTCAATAACGTATGCACGCCTACCTACCAGAACTTGACTGATTGAGTTGGTGTTTTAAGTCGACTTTATGCACATTAAGGCTAATCGGGACTGGACTTACATGTTAAAGTGGAATCCGAACCACTATGTGCCTCCCCGGGTATCGAAGCTGGGACCCTTTGATTTCAAGGCGACGACGCTACCTCCGTGGAGTCTCTTCACATTTGTGAGACTCCCTTCATCAATTTCATAATATTGTCCTTCATCGTTACGATTATCCAAAAGTGGCATAAAAGCGACGTTAAATAAAGACAATCAAAATCAATAATGTTTTATCTAGTTATTATAGTTTGAAATTTTGCACTGTATTTTTTCTAATTTTACGTCACTTTCCTGGAATTGTGGTGAATATATTTGAAGTATAATTTGTATTTTGTGCACGACGAAGATGAAGAGGGATTTTCCACTAGGCTATCCTAGGCTATAGCCCAAGAGACGCAAGTCCAAGGGGCCGAACAAAAATGAGACGCTGAATGGGCAGGAGTGAACATTCTTTTTACATTGTGATAACAGCAAGTTAAAACAAAATGCTAAGTCTTTTTACTTGCATATTTCATGTGGGAAGGTAGAAGAAGGAGGTTTCTGGTGTTAAAATAACTTCATAATCCTATTTTCAGATCTGTATTTTGACCGGAGTGCTATTCTGAATGGCAGACTGCAAAGGATGCCTCGCGAGGTCATGTAACAGTGCTCGAATGTAAAAAATTGTTCCTCGAAGAAACGAATGTAAACATTTTGAATACCAAGAGTTCAATGTCAAACGGAAAAGTTTCATGAATTTTTTTAATCAGATGTGTTTATATTTTAAAGTTTGAAAGTGTTATTAATACACAGGATGTAATTATTGAAGTGTAGTACCATGACAAGAAAATGGTTAATAATAATAACAATAATAATAATAACTATGTAGCCTTATTAAACCCGAAGGTTTATGGATGAACCAACACATTCCTATCATCTGTCCCTATCCTTTGCAAGATCAATCCAATCTTTTCCATCCTTACCGATTTCCTTTAGGTCCATGTCGACGTTATACCTCCATCTTCCTCTTGGTAGTCCTACAAATCTCTTACCGTTAGGATTTTCCCAAAGTCAAATAAAATAAAATAGTAATTACAATAACCTTCACCTTCCCCGGATTAGGATGAATGATGTGCTCACAAAGAAATATCAATGGCCTGGCCAACCTCATCATGGCAGAGAATCGATTTAAAGTATGACAATACAGTCCAGGATTCGAAAGAGGAACGTTAAGTGAATTTCGTTAGAGGTCTTCACTCTAAACACTCGACTGTTGAGATGCTAGGTGAATGATTAGATGAAATCAATTAGATTGACCCAAAATGGCAGAAAGCGATGAAAAGTAACGAAGTACGAGGGTCATCCAGAATTGGTGTAAAACACAAATAACAAATGACAAAAAAAAATGGTACAGCAACAACAAACCTTACCTAACGATTCCTCATATTCGCCATACCCATTCAAGCACTTATCATAGCGTGATACCCGTTTATTGATACTGTCATTGTCTTTCCAGGGTCACATGCGCTCTTCAAGGTTACACTCCAGAGGGATACAGAGTGTTTTTGTTCTCCTACCAAAATGTAGATCCTGAAATCTTTGATTATGACGTAGTTGTGAAGAGAGGACTCTGTAGTTACGACCTTATGTTAGCTTCAGACACTCTGCAGAGAGGAATCGTTGTGATCATGGATGCTACTGAATTCAAAATAGGCCATGCGATTAAAATAACGATCCCACAAATTAAAAAAGCCTTCACGGTAGCCCAGGTAGGTTTTACGTGATCCTAATTTCGTAAATATTTTAACAGCAGAGTGTATTGCTGAGCCAAAGAACTTGAATTGTTGAATACAAGAATGCAGAACTCTGGTTAGTCTATGTAAATTGTGTATCGCCATTGCAGACGAGAAAACACAATTTTTAAATGTGTTTCTTCAAAATTTCTGCTGGGAGACAGTTTGTGGTCTGAACCTTTCCTCACATAAAGACTGTTATGGATTCGATCCCCAGTGGAGGAACATAGTGGTTCTGATCTCAATTTAAATTGTATGTCCATTACATTAATCTTTTTGTGCTAAAACTATAACTCAACAAGTCACAGACACTATCTTCTATTGAAATCCCTTCTGAATAACTGAAACTTTGCCGTTGACCCGGTTTTTAGGCGCTAATGGATTTTCAACAATTATATAGCAAATCTTCCAGGCAGCTCTTGTTTGACCAATCTATCGGTATTAACTTCTCATGATACTGAATCTATTTCAATTAAATCCCAGCTTGATGGTATATATTTGGACATTTCAAAAGCCTTCGATATATGCAACCATAATTCACTTCGTGATAATTTACGATCCAAATTTCATAGCCACGTTAAATTTCTATATTTGTTGGAATACTGTCTGTCTGCCGTGTTGTCCTGTCTGGCACCTCTCAGACAGTTACCTGTTTTGTCAGGAGACCCTAAGGGTCTTAGGCCTACTCTAGTCCATTCTCTACATGGATGGTCACCCTGACAGTCTGTCTGTCTTCTCTTCCTATAAATGTGCTTTCGTTTGCCCATGACTGTAAAGTCAATGCCAATGCCAATGCTTTATTGACAGTTTTTATGTAAGTATCGGGACCATTGGGCCCTTCACTTACTATTACGTTCTTTCAAAGTAGTGCATGTACAACATTTCTCTTGCTATAACCCGGGTCGACTGTCGGCCGGGATTTGGATAATAGTTAATTTGTATTATTTCACTAATTTGAAATTGTTGAGTTCCTTGTTATCATTTTGCATCAGATGTTTCTATATTTTAAAGTTTGCAAGTGTTATTAATACACAGGATGTAATTATTGAAGTGTAGTACCATGACAAGAAAATGGTTAATAATAATAACAATAATAATAATAATAACATTTTTTAATTTAAATTTGTTCAAAATTTCGTCGCATGGAGTGGGACATCCGGACCTGTGGTCGAGTTGCAATGTCCCGAAATGCTGGATTCGGATGCTGTTGGATCTGGGCCCAAAAGTTGTAACATATGGCATATATAGCAGATTGAACATAATCTAGTTCAAGGTCCTCGTGGATAGTTGAGATCGAGTATCTCGGCTACGTCCAGTAATAAGTGGAGTGACATTATTCTCTTTAATCTGCAACTTCCGTATAAATGAAGGTCGGAGATGACCCCAAGCTGATGTTGCATACTGGAGTGTGGGACGTACCATCATCTTATACACATGCAAGCGAGTCGTCAGTCCCGAGTTAGGATTTCGGAAAACTGGGTACAATTGTCCAACTCGAGTTTGTGCTTTTGCTGTCACAGTTGAGATGTGGTTATGGAAATTTAGTCTTCGGTCCAAAACATCTCGTAGATATGTGGTAATAGGATTGTCCGGTATAGAAGATCCCTGGAGTCGTAGAATCTCTGGTAGTTGTCTATTTCGACGTGTAAATAAAACCGCAGCACTCTTCGGTGAATTATACTTCATGCACCAGCGAGTAGACCAATGTTCCAACTCCAATAGTTGTTGTCTCATCCTACTGTAGCATAGTTCTTGTAAAGGGCTATTTGTAAGAATGGCAACATCATCTGCATAGGTAGCTAACATGTATATATGAGTGGCAGCATATCACTGGTATATAAAGCAAAGAGAAGTGAAGATAAAACAGCTCCCTGAGGAACACCAGCACGTATGATCTTAACGATAGATCGAGCCCGTAAAAATTGCACCTGAAATTATCTACTTTGTAAATATTGATCCAATAGTTGCACCAAATAAATAGGAACTCCTAATTCCGCTAGTTTCATGAATAAGCCAGAATGCCAAATTCGATCAAAGGCTTTGTCGGAGTCAATAAATACTTCTAGCGTATGTCGACTGAGATTAAAGTTTCCTGTAACATACTCCACTACTCGGACCAGTTGCGTAGTAGTACTGTGCTGTTTACGAAATCCGAATTGATGATACGGTAGCAAGTCTTTTTCATCCACCACAACTTGTAATTGTCTGAGTAGTATATGTTCAAAGTTTTGCTAACGTGGCTCAGAAGACTTATAGGTCTATAATTCTGTGGTAGAAGAACGTTATTTCCTGGTTTTGACAAGAGGATTATTTTTGCTAGTTTCCAACCTGATGGTTAATAGCCGGTAATGAATATAGCATTGAAGACTTTTGCTAGAAAAAACTAGCAATTTTCTGGGGCCGTTCTTCAGTTGTAATGTGGTAATAGTATCAAAGCCAGGTGCCTTACCAGGTCGAAGAAGATTTTTCACACTTTTGACCTCCTGAGGGGTTGTGAGAAGTGGGTAAGCTGTGAGTGGTTCATGATGTAATTGTTCAAGTCGATGTTGAATATTCTGGATATACTTGCCATTATGCGTTTGATCTGGTGCGTCTAATTGGTCCTCCAGATGTGCGGAGGACACTTCAGCCTTTTCCTCTGGTATGTACACCATAGCATTTGGAGCATGGAGAAGGTAGGCAGCAGATTGTAGATTCTTTCGCAGAGAGTTTCTGACTAATTGACAGAATCTACTATCCTGCATTGATATCCGGGAGAATTTGGTGTCCAAATCTGCCTATCACTGTCGTATGAGATATCGGCAAAATCGATCGTGAAATTGATTATGCAACTGTTTGTAGCGATAATTATAAGTTTGTTGCCATTTCCGTCGGTAATATTTTTTTACAGTTCAGGAGGATCATATCCTCACGGGATAGACAACCGTGGTTATTGTATAACTGGGGGGGGTTCTGATAGTGGAGTGAAGATAAGAAGTTTGTATGCCTGCTGTAAGGTTTTCTAAAGCCGAATCAATCTCGGCTGGGGTTTTTAAAGCTAAATGTAAGTCAATGATTGGCACTAATTGTCGAGTGAAAGCATCCCAGTCTGTTGTAACGTGATATTTTGGAGAGGGGGCTTCAATAAATTGTGATGAACAATTTCAAAAGTATTGGTTGATGGTCCGAGTCTAAATCATGAATAATATAGGGACCAGTCATAATATTTACACCTTGATATATCAAGATATCCAACACATCTGGAAGTCCACGTCCTCGTGGATAATGAGTGGGTTCTCTTAGGGCAAGAATGGGTAAGTTCGATTGTTGGACAATTTGGAGAAGAGAGACACCTCCATGGTTCACTAAACGCGAATTCCATGCTGGGTTTTTAGAATTTAGATCACCAGCTAATACCACTTCGCGGCCCAATCAAAAAACAGTCTCTAGTTCTAGTTGTACCCTGCTATCAAAATTAGTAGGTCGGTGGTAGTTAACAGTTCAATTATTGTAATTTCTAAAGCTTCTAGAGCTGGATTTGGAACTTGACGTGCAAATAGCGAAGATTTCACACCTATAGCCGTACCTCCTTTCCGTCCCGGGAACCGATCGTTACTATAACAGTTGGGCTGAAAAGTTCATAGGCTGACTCATAGATGGCGTTACTAGAATTAAATCCATGTGATTTTTACTTAGTACTAACCTTCAAAAGATACGTGTATAAATTTCACAGCTGCTGGATAATTAGTTCGTGAGATATAGCATTGTGAGTGAAGCAGCTTTTGTTATTGTGAAAAAATGGATAAAAAAGAATTTCGTGTGTTAATAAAGCATTGCTTTTTGGCGAAAAAAAATACTGTTGAAGCCAAGACTTGGCTTGATAAACATTATTCGGACTCTGCACCAGGAAAATCAACCGTTGAGAAGTGGTTTGCTAAATTTAAACGAGGCGAAATGAGCATCGAAGACGATGCACGCAGTGGACGCCCCAAAGAGGCTGTTACCGACGAAAGCATCAAAAAAGTCCACAAAATAATTTTAAATGATCGTAAAGTGAAGTTGATCGAGATAGCTGAGACTTTAAAAATATCAAAGGAACGTGTTGGACATATTGTGCATGAATATTTGAACATGCGAAAGCTGTGTGCAAAATGGGTGCCGCGCGTGCTCACAATCGATCAAAAGCAACAACGTTTTGATGATTCGGAGCAATGTTTAGCGATATTCAACCGTAATAAACACGAATTTTTCCGTCGATATATTACAATGGATGAAACATGGCTCCATAACTACACTCCAGAGTCCAATCGACAGTCAGCCGAGTGGACTGCACGTGATGAACCGAATCCAAAGCGTGGAAAGACGGAACAGTCGGCTGGCAAGGTTATGACATCAGTATTCTGGGATGCGCATGGTATTATATTCATCGATTACCTCAAAAAGAGCCAGACCATCAACAGCGATTATTACATAGCGTTGTTGGAGCGTTTAAAGGATGAAATCACGAAAAAACGGCCCCATTTGAAGAAGAAAAAAGTGCTGTTTCATCAAGACAATGCACCGTGTCACAAATCAATGAAAACGATGGCAAAATTATATGAATTAGACTACGAATTGCTTTCCCCATCCACCATATTCTCCAGATCTGGCCCGCAGTGACTTTTTCCTGTTTGCAGACCTTAAAAGAATGCTCGCTGGAAAGAAATTTAGCACTGATGAAGAGGTAATCGCCGAAACTGAGGCCCATTTTGAGGCTAAAGAGAAATCGTACTATAAAAATGGCATCGAAAAATTGTATGACCGCTATAATCGTTGTATCGCCCTCGAAGGCAACTATATTGAATAATAAAATCGAATTTTGTCAAAAAAATATTTTTTACTATGTTAGCCTACGAACTTTTCAGCCCAACTGTTAGATGGTATAATTTGCAATTTTCCATTTATTATTGGTTTTCAAGTGCGTTTCATTCACCAGCGCTATATCAACATTGTATTCACGCAAAAATTGTTTGAAGGTCTGGAATTGATTAAGAACTCCATCACCATTCCACTGAACACACATCAATGTTCTACTTATCGGAGTACCTTTGCGGGCCATTTCCGAAAAGGTTTTCACAAGCATCCATGGCAACACTGAACTTATCTACGATTGTCTTGGAATGGTTAATTCGCTGTAGACCAGATTTAATTTTTTGAAGAAAAGCCCTGAAATCGAAAATTTATTTTTTGCTAGTCCAAATGTCCTTGTATTAGTTTTTGTATTTGCAGTAGTAACATAACTCCTAGTGGTTGGTAGTGCAGGGAACACTCTCTGGTCTTGTAAAAAACGAGGTGATTGCTTAGGAGTGTTGGAAGAAGACTGGATACCACTTTTTCGAAGTTCTTGCGGTCGTTCTACACGTTGCAAAATTAGACATCCGCGAAAGTTAGCAGGATGATCACCGTAACAGTTTACACATTTAGCAGGTGATGTACGGTCTTTTTTAGGGCATTTCCGTGTATTGTGTAATTAAGCACATTTGACACAGTGAGCTATGGCATTGCAGTTCTGTTGGGCATGTTCCAGTCTCTGACATTTGAAACACTGTATAACACACGGTGTTGTTCAAAATAAGGTTCTTTATAGATTCTTTTTGAAAATTCCGTCTTTTTAATTGTCAGGAGAAAAAGATCTAATGGTATGAGTTTATGGGTATTTTGATCCTTCTGTTTCAACTGAGATACCTTGAGCACATGGTAACCTAGTTCTTGATAAAACTGCCGATATCCCTGATATTTGTATCCTTTGGAAGTTTTCGCAGTACAACTTGAAGTACCAGAACCCCTGTTTGGGTCCCGGTTGCATATTCAAGATTATGACTTTTCAGATGATCAATAGCAATAATGTACTCCTCCATAGTGGCTAACTGGATTTTTGATCCAGGAGAAGTATGGTATATTGTAGGATTAATTTCAAGTGCTTTGAATTGTTGTGAGAGGGCATAGAAATTGTTAAGGTTAAACACATCCCTTTTATCACCAGGAGCATCCTCAGTTCCATGTTCCTGAAGAGCACTAAATTGATTATTAAGTGAGATAGATATTGGCTGATATATCGGTTATCTCCTTGCCGTCTTCTTACTGAGCTGAAATCCCTCAGCATCTACTCGGGAATCCTCACCAGATGAGTCGCCACTATCACGGGGTCTCTTGTTAGAAACACTATATGTATATTCGGTCTTCTGTAGTTTAGGGTGCGTAATGTTATCCGGGAGCGAATTCATGAAATTATTAATTGATAATCTGGAGCGAAAATCTGGAACAATCGATCCTTGTAATGTGTGTGGTCCATGTAGTTCAGTAAGATGAGTATCAGATGATGAATGCTGAAAACCACGTCGTCTGTATCGAACAGTCCGAAGTGTAGGGGATTTCGGTGTTTCAAAGTTTTATTTTTTCATTGTCGGAGCTTGATGAAAACGGGAAGCGAATTACGAAGATGCCTAAGTTGGTGAAAAACACCCACCTTCCATTGCGTTTTCGAACGAATTATCGGTGTACACAACGCTTGACAAATTGTACACCACGATTGTATCGTTCCTGTTGTGTCCAGAAGGAATTAAGCAATGTGCACAATGTCCTCCTTTTTACAGCACGATTTCCCCGCACTCACGAACCGGTGTTTTTTTGCCGAATTACGAAATTACACGAGTATACTAGTTCCCAGTTCCCCAAAGTACAGTCCGAAGTGATATTTCATTTAGGTTTTAGGCACTTCCATCACTAATGGATGGCTGACGAACCACAGATGTGGCTAACGGTGTGTCTCGTATATTCCTATCTGAGTTCACTGATTCAGAAGAACAGTTCTTTTGAACCAAATAAAAAAACACCGTCTGCGTACTTCGCCAAGCACAGTTTTTAGCAATTTTTGTACAATTATTCACAACCACGGAACCGAGTTACTTACATCGGGCGTCTGACAACTTCCGAAACAATAGAAAATATCCGGATAACACTAGAACTTGATTCTTCTTACCATAATTAGTGAAAAATAGAGAGCTCAACACAACACGCCCGACTCACTTATTACCGCCACCGTAAGTTCCAACTCTAAAGTCTCCAAGGAAATCTCACCAGAACGTGATTCAAAATTTCTACACAATCTCTTGTAGAGGTACTTGCGTTTTCATCAGTGTGAATCCAAATTTAAATCCACAGAAATACACCTGCCTCACTATTTGCATGAAAGTGAACAAAATGCATTCTGTTTATTCTCTATAAAAAAGTCGCATTGAGAAAGTTCCCTCTCTAAAAAAGATCTTAGTGTTGTCATTGACGAAAAACTTAACTTAAATCATTACAAATGGTATTAAAGAATCGCGCGCCTTCTTAGCGTTCACAATTACAAAGGTTTTCATGTATTTTTAATATTTTAATATCTACCATAGGTAGATATTAAGATCTACCAGTTAGGTAGATCTGATAATGGCTCATTTTAACACCTTGTAGCTCATCTCAAGTATTCTAAGCCTTATTACCCTATCTTTGTGTAAAGTGGACTATATAGTATTTGCTTCTTATATCAGCAGGTTACACTGAATTGTGTGTTAACAAATGAGTAAATTTTAATAGTTTTTTAGTATCTGTATGAGAGGTCTCAAAATCTTATCATAGTAAGGAAGCTAGTGGGGTCCTTACGCCCATGTACGTATATTCGGACACACACATATACACATATGAACCGTATGTAGGATGTACATATGTATTAATAGTTGATATGAAATGATTCCAGGAAGGATATCCACAGCGAATGAAGAAAATATTTGTATTAGGATTGAGTCCAATTGCTGTGAAAATTGCCAATATTTCACTACAATTTCTGAAAGAAGAAATTAGAAAAAGGGTAAGTTAATTCTATGGATATATTTTTTTTAACCAAGTGTGACCATAGAGATCTGTTGGATCATTTCATAAATGATGGAAAGAATCCAATGCAATCCTGGAATGCATGATTTAATCATTTTCAGTGTTTCGAATTGTCATTCTCAAGACCTTTTCAATCCCTAATATGAAACAGTCAACGAACGTCGACCAAAATGCTCATTACAGCTCTTCTTTATTTTCGTCTCTCTAAGATGGGTATAGCCGGAAATTTTCAGAAAACAACGACTGTTTGACGACATATTTATTTACAATATACGGCTAATGAAGTCGATCTTTTCAACAGATAGCAAGGTTAAGAATACATGCAGTTATTTGAATGGTAACAGACAATCAGATGCCACGTGAAAGAATCAAGAAACGAGATAGATAGCGTAGTGATCACGTCCCTTGATCCACGAAACATTTTCTGTTGGAATCTGAGAACTGCTTTATATATGTAGTGAAGAGCAAGCATATTGAAGAAAGTACCTACTGCTTTACGAAGACAATAACTATAATTACTGAGATTGAATGATAATAATTATATATGTAAGGATAAGTACTATCAAATAATTTTTAAATGTCCAGACAACTTCTTGCACAGAGCACACTTTATTTGAGAAATAGTTAAAGAAGGTTATGTTCGTCAACGACAGAAGGATGTTGAAAAAATCTCATATTGCAATCGCATATGTTGAAATTCCGGCGTTACAGAAAAATCAAAGAAGGTGAGTAGATGAAAAAATTTAAGACATTTCATACTCAACAGAACAAAATTAAAATTTGAAGAAGTCTGGATTTGAACTCACAGGTATTTTTTCCTTGAAGAAAGTGACGGTCACACGCATGCAGATTAACAGATAATCTGTATAACAACGCACAAGTCCCTTGAAACCCGAAAATGATTGCGCAAGCATCCATTTTCCCACCTTTCGTTCAGATTCTCACTGAAGATCGTGAGAAATTCTAATTACTCCCTATAGCACAGTACTCTGTAAGATAATCTGTATACAGTAAAACCTCGTTATTGCGGACCCCGATAAGCCGGACTTGCCTTAATCCGGACAGACAAAAAGGGAAAAAAAGCAGAATGCAAAGTTTTAAATGTGGCTAGAAGCACTTCGTTCTTCAATTGCTTTACATTTTACTTTACTGTGTAGTGTATTTAGGTCTATGCCCTGTAAATACACCTTAATCAACGTGTTTTGTTGCTATGAACGGAGTTTTAATTCACCTTCTACTGTTCTTCTAGATTATTTAAGTTAATCCGGAATTTCGTTAAACAGGTCAACTTATCCCCCCCCCAATTAAACCGGATTAAAGAGGTTTTGCTGTATATAAAAATGTATGTGTGTATATATGTTTGTTCCGACATAAATCGCGAACGCCTGGAGCAATTTCAACCAAACTTGGTACACATATGACTTACAATGTGGAAAGAAATACTGTGGAGCTAATACATCCCTGAGACCCTTAGGGGTGGGGGTGGGGGTGGAAAGGGATGACATGTGAAACGACCGATATTAGTGTGGAATCTATAGTTTTCGGGCTAGCTAAGATGAATAGTGACACTCCGGATGGGGAGGGAGGGGGAGACATGTAAAACGACCACAATTAGTGTGGAATCCATGGTTTTCGGGCTCGCTATGATGAATAGTGACACTCCCAATACCGTTCAACTCCAAGACACCCCTGGCGCCCTTAGGATAGGGAATGGGAAGAGGGTGACATGTAAAACGACCGATATTAGCGGGGAATCCATAGTTTGCGGTGTCGCTAAGATGAATAGTGACACTCCCAATGCCGTTCAACTCCACGTTCATTTTCCACTATAGTTATAATTCATTATTTTTTTGTCTAATAGAAGATTGAGATAAATAAATACCCGGGCAACGCCGGGCAATCAGCTAGTATTTAATATATTAATATATTTAATATTTCTTCTGAACTCTTCGTAATTACATGATTTCTCTCTGGTGAACAACAAGCTAGTGCAATATTTACAACCTCACAAAAATCTCTGTTTCGTTTTTAACATTCAGTATGCCAGTCCCCCGTGGTGGAGTGGTTAGCACATCGCGCTACGACGCCAGGGATCCCGGGTTCGAATCCTGAACTGGGTATGGTTGTATGTGAGTGTCCATTCATCAAAGCACATCGCGCTGCGACGCCAAGGGTCCCGGGTTCGAATCCCGGTCGGGTTTGGTTGTTTGTGAATGTCCATTCATCAATTTCATCATTTCATCATTCATCCCCATCTTCGCAAATTAGCCAAGAGGCACAAAACGCGAAGTAAAATAAACTAAATCAAATCAAATCAAATCAAATCAAAATCCATTCATCAATTTCATCATATCATCACTCATCACCATCTTCGCAAATTAGCCAAAAGTGACACAAAAGGCGCAGTAAAATAAAACAAATCAATCAATCAATCTATTAACATTCAGTATCTCCAATATTATTCCTCATTTGCTTCATGTATGAAGCAAGATTGTAAATCTTCCACCACTGTATATTCCGTCGAGTAAATTAGCCTGTAGCGACGTTATTGGGTCTATTTCATGACCTGTAGATAATCCAGCAACATGACATAAACACTCGAAACATGAGTAGAAACATCACATTCACAAAATATCAATTCACGAACGCACAATAAATGCAATCAAATGGGACTGCACATTCACCCAAATTTACTTCATGTACTAGCTACAATAATAAACAATAAATATATTTATAAACAATTGTTGAACTTACAAGTATGTTTTAACGAAAGAAAATAATAAAGAAAGGAAACAACCTACCCTTGTTGATAACCTAATTCAACATTATTATGTATTGAACTTATTTACTACATACACTCCAAGTGACAATTTAATAGATCCTTTATGAGATCTATTTAAACCTTATTAAGAAATAACACCATATTCACTTTTGCATCTAAAATATTATTGAGTCATAGAACTAGGTAGCTATATACTGAGGGACTTCAAATATGTTGGGAAATCACATATATAAATATGAGTTTTGAGATACTTTATGAAGTAGCAATAATAATAAGAAGAACCACATTTCTTCGTAGATTGCTGCTTATCTTACTTCAAAGTTATCTTATTTTTCTTTAACTTAAATTTATTTTACCATACTTATATAATTGATCACCAGCCTCATTCTCTCCGTTCCATTTCCTTCTCCCTCTTGTGTCGGATCCTTTGCAACACCTCGTTGAATCAGCAGAGAAATACAGGGCGTCCCACTAGCTTTCGAACCCGAAAAAAGAGTTATAATTTCCGAACGAACATACATAGGAAAATTAAATTCAGAATACTTATACCTTGTTTCATGCTGAATACGTGATCGTCACAGGAGGTGCTGCAAGTGGCTTCCCTGGACGTCCAGACATGTTTATACACGGCGTTCCATATTGGGAAAAGTCCGATGTAGAGTCTCCGGTGTGATCTCGTGAATCGCATTCTCGATGTTGTTTCGCAACTCTTGCAGTGATCGTGCATTGTTTCTGTAGACAGAACCTTTAAGGAAACCCCATAAAAAGAAATCCGGAGGTGTCAAATCTGGGGATCTTGGCGGCCACAATCCTTTGGAGATGATTCAGTCACCAAAAAAGGACTCAATTTCTGCCATGGCACGTTGGAAGTATGGAATGTCGCTCCGTCTTTTTGGAATTAACCGAGACGCAGTTATTCATCATCCACCTGGTTCACAAATGCACTGAAGATGTGTAAGTAAACTTGTGTGTTTACTGTATCTTCAAAGAAGATGGGTCCAATGATACGCTGTCGGGAAATTGCACACCAAACTCCGACCTTCAATGGTCCTTTACGGCGTCCAAATTCACGTTGAACGGTCTGATACGATCCCGATATCCAATATTTCATTACAATGAACACGCGTTCTTGTACGGTGTACCGATCCATCCTCGCGATGCAGGGACTCGCGTCACACTAAGCCACACGCATCACTTCCCCTGGCGCCACCTACCGTCCTTGTTTTGACACGTAAGTTTATTTTCAACCCTGCCTCGTGTTCAGCATGAAACAAGGTACGTGTATTGTGAATTTTATTTTCCTATGTATGTTTGTTCGGAAATTATAACGTTTTTTTCGAATTCGAAAGCTAGTGGGACACCCGTTACATCGTACATGAACATATTAGCTATGCTAAGCTCCAGTGTGTTGGGAATTCTTTAGAAATATCTAATTACAAATAGGGTTTATTTGTAGGTTGTATTTCTGGAGGAGGATAGAATGGAGGAAATGTACAAAGTGATCCCTCAGAAGATGCTTCCTAAGGAATATGGAGGATTCGCTGGGTCAAGTTATGACATAAATGGTAAGTTTTCGAAAGAATATTATGCGTGGTTCAACAAATTTATAATTGATGAAAACTATAAAATTGAAAGTAAAAATGTAGAAAAATAAACACTTAAGGTAAATTGCATTAACTACTCATAAATCCAAAGTTAAGTTCAAACAAGACAAGTATACTGTAATCAACAAAGATCGTAATTTCTTATTATCGAAAAATGAAATGAAAGCATAAGCTGTAATAACTACACATGTATAATATATATTATATCTTTGTGTCCTTGTTTCATATTTTTACGCACTTATACTCTTGTAGTGAGCTCAAAAGATTCATACTAAGTTAAATTATACTATTACTATCTACGACACATGTAACTAATTGAGAGAATAAAGTGTCATAAAATTTATGATGAATATGCTGGTAATTGAAGGGCTTTTATTAAAAGTGTGGTACTCTTCCGAGTAACTTTTTTATAAACTGTGGAAATTAAATTTATTAAAGAAATAGATTTCTCCAAGTTTAACCCCTCCTACTCTCAGCCGAAGCGTTCTCCAATGGACCTTTGATGATATAGATCGTAGCGTTCCACATAGATATTGCTGAGAACCAAAAAGAATCAACTCTTTGACCATTACTAGCTCTTGCCCTGTAATCAAGTCGTATTGTCTTGTTTTCCCGTGGCTGATATTGCATGGTACGTCGGACTAAATTTTACAATGAGGTTATGTTCCAGTTGGCTTATTTAAGAATAACGTTAATTTAAAACATACTATGTTGCCTACTGCGTGCAGTGAGGATCGCATAAATAACTTCACATAAGCTTTCAAGTCTACCTAACAATATCAATTCGAATCTTCATGTTCTGCCTTTATGTTTTACCACAAAACATCATTAGTGAAGAATATATATTTATTGTTAGGAATGTTCATTTGGTCACACGCCCGATATTTTTTTCTATTAATTCACTGCGAATATTGACCAATATAAAATTTTGCAAATTGAGATGATTTTGACGGTGACATTCTTTTGGATTTTCGAACAAACCTGTACTTGAAAATAAAAATTATACCGAGTGTCCCAGAAGTCATTCCCTGATTACAAACTTTATTCATATCGGCTATATGCAAGGTAGAGATGTGAAAGTGGTGCCAAAATGTTGGAAAACTAACCAATTTTTTTGTTGCAGGTTTGAGTAACGTGGGTGTAGTGTAGCAGTGTCAGTGCCATGAAAACCGGAAATGTTCACAAATCAGGAAAATGCTCAGCATGTCTTCTGGTATCACGAGACCCGGTCACCAATAACAGTGCAGAGGAACTTTGAAATGTACAGAATTCTTTCGTCTAGAATAATCTGCCATCAATAAGTTGGTATTTAAAATATGGAATTTATCTTCATTCCCAAATCCTGTCAAGTCAAAGAAACATTGTATAAAAAGATACCACCCGATGTCAAGAGCGTTAATTCCGGATTCCTTGGCACTGACACTGCTACATTACAGCCACATTACTGAAACCTGCAAACAAATATACTTGATTAGTTTTCCAACATTTTGGCACCACTTCCACATCTCTACATTGCATATAACGGATATGAATAAAGTTTGTAATTAGGGAAAGACTTCTGGGACACCCGGTATTACCCGTCAAGAAGCTTGCTAAACTTCCTAAGGCTCACCTTATAGAAAATTTGCTACAATATTTTCATTAATACTCATAGAGGAGATCAGATCCATGTATATTGTGAATATTCATTGAACATCCATTAGATATCCAGAATGGATGTCAAGAAGTCGTCCCATTCTGGATATGCATTGGACGTCCACGGGATATCCAGAACTGAATATCTAGAGCTCATCCAATTCCGGATATTCAATACAGAACTAGATCTTTTCCAAAGCTAGATAGCTAAAACTCATCCAATTCTGGATATCCAATACCTATCTAGAACTTATCCAAAAGTGGATATCTTAATGGATATAAAAAGGATGTGTTTCGAATATTAGGAAATTGAACACAGATGTGTACTCATATTTTGTCGTGCAATTGAAACAATAATTGCACTTTTTCATTTGCGTTTATGAACTTATTTATTATTACTAGTGATTGAAACATTTTCATATTAGAATCAGAGACGTTACAATACAATGGAGAGTAAAATTGAGTCAATACTCGCTTATAGTGTCACAAATTTCCAAGGGATATTCATTGGATGTAAGATACATGTGCATTGTAGATATCCATTATCCGTCCATAAGAGCTCCCTACCTGGATATTCAGAGGATTACTCGTGTGGCCATTTCCTGTGTTCCAGCTAGTCATGAATGCGCGCGAAATTTCCAAGTGAAAGTGCTCTGTGTCTCGCTCGTTGTTGCCAGTTTGAATTCAGGAAGTTGCGATACTCTGCAATTCACATGGATATGCGTGTGAATATAAGAAATTCTTAGGATGTGTAGACGTGTGAGTGTGGGCTTGTGTTTGTCCGTGCGTTGTGTGTATATTTTAGAGAGAGAGAGAGAGAGAGAGAGAGAGAGAGAGAGAGAGAGAGAGAGGAGTGCATGTTATAAACATATGTGCACAAATCTGTCAAAATATAGTGTAGATGAAATCTCCTTAGCTCCATAAAAGTTTCCTTACTAATGGAGAGTATTTTCATACACATGCGATATCTTAAGCATTTATAGAATTCAGTCCATGAGTCATCGATTTGATGTCTACGTGATGTCCTAATAAGGTTATAATATGTCCAAAACAATTCCCTGTTATATCCATATAATGCTAGGATAATGTCCAAAAGATGTTCCAATCTATTCAATAAAGCATCGTGGAAACATTCTTTTTAGATCCCAATAACATACAGAACATATTCGAAACTACTCCAAAAAATGTTCTTTTTACATCTAAATAATGTCCAAATAATATTCAAATGTAGTCCAAGAAATTTATTTTTCGTATCCATACAATATCCAAAGTACGCACAAACATTTCTAAATGAAAACATAATGCCCACATAACGTCACACTTGATGTCCAAAATATATCCAAAAGTGATCTTGAAATGTCGATAACATATCCATATCTGGATATCCCCCGGATGTCCACGCTGGATGTTCACGTATGCGGACAAATGGACATCATGAGGACATCCAGTAGATGTCTATTGGATATTCCTGGATCTATGGATATCCAGAAATTCTAACAGGTATATCCAAGAGATATCCAATGAATATCTTTTGGATGTCTGTGTGCTGTATGCATGGTTGGCAGTAATTTTCAAAACTTCTCTCTACATGACCTTGAATCTTTGCAGATAGTTGGAATAATGAGCTCATCTCAAAGAGAACGTTTCTGACAGAGATGGGAAGGAAGAAATCATACGAATCCAGGAGACCAGGAAAACCAAGAAATACGAGTGACATTTTGGGAATTGAAGGTTCCTTCAGGCAACTCGCTGTGGACTGAATCACTGGAACTATCAAATAATTTCCATTAAGGTTAGCAGCAATAAGAAGGTTGTTACATGTGTTCCATACAAAATCTGGAATACCTCGATGTTACGAATGTGCATTAAGGAGTAAAGTTTACTTTATGTTCAACAAAAAATATATTTATCAAATCCAATTCAAATGCATCCATTCGTTCATTTATTAACTATGACTACCTACAGTGGACGTTGCTAATAAACATAACTAACTACTTTGGAGGGGTCCATCAGACCGCTGTTTTGATATTGAACTAAGAACTAGCTGTTTCACCATTTTCAATTTATCAATCCTTTCAAGTCACGTGACATAGTATACTAATATATATTGATGCATTCACTGGTTTCATAAGCATAAACTACGGTAATCATGACTGTGAACGCTTAAGGGCTCAGATGGTAGAGCAAGATTACGTTTTATATTCCCCATACAATCTCGCTGACAGGCTCTTGGCAGAGAGTGGACAGTTTTCAAGGAATGTTGACGATGTACATCTTACCTCTCGGCCAAGAGGGTGAGCGTAGACGTCAGGCGAGGCCCAATCGTTAAAAGGAAACATAGAAGATAATGGCTGAGTCTTGGAACTTTCAGTTAATCTGTACTCAAGGTTTCCGATGACCACTTTCTGCCACCCCGAGCGGGAAACACAGGTTACTTACTGGATGTAAATATTCCAAGCAGAATCCGAACCACTAATAAATAAGAAAACAAACTGATTCCATGTAGCTGGTTCAAGTAAATAAACACAGGTGAACTAGAGTTGGCCTTTCATTGCATTTTTGTGCAATGTTACCGATATTTTACACAGTACTAACAACAAACGTGCTCTTGGCGCACGTGTAACGAACGCTGCGTGGTGGGTATTTCCTTGCAGACGACAAACAGCTTTGCCGCAAACATGGCGTTGCTGCGAATCCTGACGTCACATAAAACCCACCTATTAAGCATCAAGTGGAAAGGAAACAAATATTAAAAGAAGTTCCCATGAAAGACACTATGACAAACTTTGTCATAAGAGTCATTCTGCTGGAAATTAATATGCTTTATACTCAAGTGAGTATTTGTAAGAAATTTGATTCAAGACTGCAAACCTCAAATTGCTTATTTAGCGTAACAAGTTGTCTAGTTTATTGTTTGCACGTAAGATGGCAGCAGTAAGCGGTAATACATTTTGAAGTTTTTTGTAATACCAATTGTACGCAATAGATGTCCTTGCTTGACACTTTGTAAAGTATTAGTCTTCTTTCTTGTCTTTCATTTTAGTCGCTTGGTTATAAAAATACTCGTGTATATTATAATTGAATTAAGTAATAACATTATGCAAATAAAGCAAATTGTACTATTAATACGATATTATCTGGGATTTATGGATTTCACTTGGCAAGAGTGAATGTGCATAACATCTGAGGAAGATAGTACGCCAGAATCGAATCGTTTGGAAAAACCGGAAAAAAAGACGGAACGAAAAGATTCTGGAGGGAAGAAGGAGAACGAATGGGCGAGTAAATTGGACGAGATTAGTGAAATCGATCGATATCCGCTCAATCATGGACGTACGAGTTAAACTGAATAGCACGATTTGAGCATGAAAGTTAACTTTTGATTATTTGATAAGAATATGGAGTCGATGGACGCTTTTTACGAAGGATAAGTGAATTTATTTTCGGCTTACGTGAATTTATGATTGATATCCGCAGCGACTATGTAAGTACTTAAAATTCTTTATAATCTTGTTTAAGTGAATACCAGATGCTGATGTCAGGATAATTGAGAAAACCACAAATCATCGCATTCTGTATTATGCTAGCTTTGGTGTGCAACGGGTTATGGCCATAACATATTCCCGTAAACGCAATTCCGCAAAACGTGGTTGGTAAAAAAAAGATTCTCAGAGTAGCTACGTGGAAAGTATATCGTGGACTAGTCATTTATAAACATTTACCAACAAGAACGGTAATCTATCCATATTGTCTGTCAAGGGGTATTAATTTCTTAATCATTGGCTTATATACAGCGCAAAGGCGTAACTAGGTCAAGGTCACGTGACGTAGGTTAACATATGATTTAGCTATTATCAAAGTAGATGTTGAAATCTCAGCAAAATTCGTAAATTGTCTGTAATATTGGGATTATGATGATATCTAGGGGTATACATTACTGTTAAGAAGTTAACCAGCATTAGCTGGAATTTGTGTTCACAATCTCCGGAATGTTCAGTCCCATTGTAATTTTAAGGGAGCGCAATATGGTGGCATAGGCCTTAAGTAAAGTTCCAGTTATCTCTCGTGTGAATTATCAGTGGTTTTGATCCCAGGTGGCTTACCAGTTTGGTATAACCATTCACTTTGAAAAATGAAATTTCAAAAGCATGAGATTGCTTATGAATAACCAGAGGGATTATTTGAGTTTGGTCTAACTCAGCATATAGGGTGTACCTAAAGAAAGGGTACATATTGGTTAAAAGTAGTAGTCAATATGTACCTTTGACAACAATTTTGATTTCTTGACCCCACGACCGCCAAACCCTCAAAAACTCACTTTCTCTCCACGTTCCACGCCTCATTTATTGCGCTGACGATGTTTCACGGCGCAAAAAAAGCCGTGATGAGTGAAAGATGAGCTCTCATCCTCTCATCCTCTCATCCTCTCATCCTCTCATCCTTGAAGGATGAATGCATCTTATTGTAATTTTCCAAGTCCCGGTCAAATGTTTGTATATCGTGACCTTTGTAAACCTCTCTCTTTCGGGAACGATGTGCCACACACACGCACACACACGCGCGCGTGTGTATCACTTTCTCCCCACGTTCGCGCCTTATTTATTGCGCTGACGATGTTTCACGGCGCAGAAAAGCAGTGATGAGTGAAAGATGCACTCTCATCTTCTCATCCCCTCATCTTCTCATCCTCTCATCCTCTCATCCTCTCATCTTCTCATTCTCTCATCCTCTCATTCTCTCATCCTCTCATCCTTTGAAGGATGAATGCACCTTATCGTAATTTTCCAACCCCGGGGGGACCAAAAATGTTTATATATCGTGACCTTTGTAAACCTCTCTCGGGGAACGATGTGCCACACGCGCGCGCCTGCCTCTTATTATTTCCGTATTGTGACACAAACAAACAAACAAATAATAATTGTTGTTTTTTAGGATTCCTGGCCCCTATAACCTCGCCAGGGTGCGTGGTGCCCAACCAAAAAAAAAGTAAAAGGTTTTCTAACGGCTGCGGTTCTAGATAACCACACCTCTGTAGAGTTTCACGTGTTTTTTTTTTCTCAAACTTCCATGAAACTTTACAGAGGACCTCCGTAATGCATGCAACGTGTGCTAACGACTCTAGTGTTATTTTGATGTTGTAATATTTTTGGATATAGAGTTTTATTGTGAGATATAGATAAAAATAATTATGTTTATTATAATATTTTCTTGATGAAGATGGAGAATATATGTGTGTGTTACAAATAAGGTTGCATGCTTTTTTTTCTAGTGTGTGTGTATGTGTTTTTGATGTTTCGACAGCATCTGAAACGATAAAAAAAGAAAAAATTTTATTGTTAATTTTCTTGTGTAAAAACAACAACAAATTTTTTTGTGCAAATTTTCTGATTTGACTCTCGTGCTATAGTGCAAAATAAGATATTGTAACTGATAACTAATGAAATTGATATTTGTAACTGATCTGAACTAGTGAAATTCGTATTGTGCTATTGTAACTGATTGTGCTAGTACAAAAAATTTCTTATTTGTGCAAGAAAAGATGTTAAAAAATTTGTTAAAACTGCTCTGTGACCCTCTCGTTCTTCACGTCGTAGGCGAAGGACTTCTCTGCAATCAGGATGACACTGCATAGGGTATCCTCGGGCAAGGCATCGTGGAACTCGCAGACGACCTTGATGTTGGTTCGATCGTTGACCACCACCTGCTTTCTCTTAGATGTGTTGATGACGGTCATGGGTCTCCGTGCTTTGAATTCGCTGGGCGTGTAGTACATGTCCACGCTTCCCTCGGTCACGCGTTTGTAAGCCGAGAACGCTTCGTAAAGTTTGAGGTAATCGTTTTTTGTCATGTCGAGGTTGTAATTCTCGCGCGGGAACACTTCGTTGCGTCCATTCTTGAGATAAATGTTCTTGATCTTGCAGTCGTCGAACTTGCTGGAATCTTTTTCCTGATTCTTATCGCGCCCGGTCTGAAAGAGCACTACGACGAAATCTGGCATATCGAACTGTATGTTGTTGAACTGCGTCGTCACGTCGAATTCCATGTGACTTCCCGACGCCACCTTCTGTACGCACTGGTAACCGTGAAAGTGAATCGCCACCTGCGGACTTTTCAAGATCTCCGCTTTGTACTTGAGGGCGTAATTCGTTTCGTATTCCACCACCGGCATTCTCAATTCCATGCTCCGGATGACGCATTTTGCTGCTTCGGGTAAAGTGTTGGCTATCGGCGTGGTGCCGTCCGGACCCAAAGTAGCGTATCGCATCAGTGCGTTGTTGTCGTTGGCCGCTCTTCGAAACGTGATCCTCAGTTCTCCCTTCCACATGATCTCCTTGTAGTCCGAGAAGAAACCAGGCAGCAGACGCATGGGAAAGAGCACCGTGTGACTTCTCGTCGATATTTTGGTCCCGGCTTCGAATCCCCCGGCCTGGTAGTACGCTGCGTCCGTTTTGGATAATTTCAACGTTCCCACTGCCGTCGACGTGATGCCTGGATAGTCTATTCTGTCGATGACGGTGTTGTGTTTCCTCACCTCCACCTGCGAGAACAGGTGAGGCACGAAGTTGTCCACGAGTATCAAGTTTGCTGCTGCGGGAAACGCGTCTCCGCTTTCCTTCTTCACCACGTCGAATTGAAGGTAGAGGTCCGCTCTGTGAGGATGAATGAACCCGTCGCCTACGACCACGTCGTATTCGATCTCCCTGTTCGCTTCGTTCAGATTGGCGAACGTGCGACGGTTGGGAGGGAAAGATTGCAATTCGTAACTTTCGATTTGCTCCATTTTACATGTATGGTTATTTATTATATGTTGATCTCCACGATGGCCGTCGTAGTGGCACCTGCGAAATCCACCACGTCTCCTTTCTCGTTCGTCACCACCAACTCTATGTCGTCTATGCGGTTGCGACATACTGGAAAATAGATCGGCGAAAAGGGCGTGTAGATGATCGGTTCCATGAACTCGGAACTTGGTTTGAAAGTGGCTATGATTCCCGTCTGCTTGTGACTTCCTAATAATCCGTCCGAAGATTTCGTGATCATGCCTTCCGCTACGTTGCAGTGTACGTTCAGAGTCTCTATGGCCAAGAATTTAGGAATGTTGGTTGCTACGTGCTTGATGCCAGCTTCGAGTTTTGGGTGGTTGTTCTCGAAACCTAAAAGTTCTCCCATGGTGCCCAGGTCCACGGTCTCCGTCGCGGATAGAATTTCCACTCTGTGCGTGACCGAATTTTGAGAAAGGTACGTGCCTTTGGGTAATTGAGCTTGCAAAGTGGAAAGATTGTATTGTCCTGGCGTGACGACGATGTGTTCGCTTCCGACGCTAATTTTGTTGTTGTGCTGCGTGACGTTAGGTATGAGGTACATGCTGTAGAATGCACGCAGAGCCACGGATTTAGGATAGACGATGTCGTCGTGCAGCGTGAGTTTCAAGATTGAAGATTCGCTCGTGAGATGGAACACGCCCATCCTAGTGATGCTGTTTGAGGTTCCACAATGCTTTCTGGAAATCCTTGATCGTAGGGTTATTTATTTTAGAGAGAAACGCGAGCACGGAGAGGCAGAGATGGCCGCAGTTCACGTCTCCGAAATTTTGAATGCGTTCGTCGTTGTAGTATATAGAGGTTTTGTTCGTTTTCAGGTAATGAATTAAATTTGTAGGTGGAACACCTCGGAAAGAATCGAAAACGAATGCTTTATCATTGTCGTTTTTGTGGTAACATATCCAATGCGTGCCTGGATTTTCTTGACCGTCCAATTTGACTACTCCGCATTCTCTTCTTTTAACGCTTGAAGGTAACGAGTCGGACATGAAAACTCCTCTGAAGTGTTTGATTTGTAACGGTTCGATCAGAGATTCAATGTCTCGGTTGGTGAGTGCTGTTGTTTCTTTTTTTAAACTTCTTCATCACGCCCTTCCCCCCTTTCTTCTCCATGGCCAGGTTGTGACGTTTCTGTTCTTCCAATTCCGCCTTGTTCTTCTTCGAGTCGATGACGGTTTTCGCGATGGCGGCACTTCCGCCAGCCAAACTTCCAACGGCCCCCAATGCTGCTAGGATGGCCGGGATGCTGAATATGAAACCTCCGATCTTTTGCTGTTTCCGCGAACGCTGCAAGCGTCTCAATTGAGGTGTGCTGAGCAGTAATTTCATTCCGTGTCCTTTGCTCAAGCAAGAACGTTTCTTCTCGCGTTGGTTCTTGGTGAGTAACCCATCGAGGGCACCTAGATTTTTAAGATTGGAGTATGGTATCTGGTACACGACACCCTTGGGCTTCATGTTGATGCTCTATGTGTTATTTTCACGGTATGTTATTTATATATATATTCTGAGATTTTTTCTTGTGTAGTTTTTTTTTACGGTATGTTATTTATATATAAATGTTCTGAGATTTTTTTTCAAGGACTCGCAGTCGTTATACAAATTCTATTACGTGCTTCGTTTTCTTGCCAAGAAGTTCCTTTGTCCCCTTGTACACGATTCGAGTTTTGTTCTCGATTAAAATAGATAGCTTCTCGTCGGATAACATGTTAGCGTATCGATCTGGTAAAAATAGACTGTATTGTGCGTTGAGCAACAGGCGTACCTTGGGACCATACTGGGTAGAAACGATTGAACCGGAAGTTATCGTGTAAGGTTTGTCGACTTCCAATTCCCGAATTTTTACATACTCGACTGACAAATTTAGCATTTGTTTTAATGCTTGGAGATCACTCATTTTTTCAGTCGTCATATCAAAAAAAAATTTCAGAGTGTTAGAAAGAAATTTAATTGTTTTTTCACGATGTGTGTTTTTTATATATACCGAAGATTATTTTTTTTCACGATGTGTGTTATTTATATATCAAGTTTTTTTTTTTGACACGTATATATATTATTATTTTTTTAACAGAGGAAGAAAGTCCGTGCTTCGGAAAACGCGATGATGTGCGTAATGATATCTTCCGTCTCCTGCTTAGACTTGCGCCAATCTACTGTGTACCGTCTTCTTCCCTGCCTTGCCTCGTGCAATTCATCTAACCTATCGTTTAATTTTTCCCCTGCAGCCAAAAGCAGAATGTTGAGATCACCGCACCTCAGGCCGCTGATCTCCCGAAGATGGTCCTTGAGAACTATTCCGCATCCCATGTGAAATGCCGGCGTCGTTTTAGCTATGATCACAAGTTTATTAACATCTCCGTTAACTACCTTTTTGAATATTTTAGATAGTAGTTCGTGCGGCAAATCAGTTATGCAAGCCATGTTGTTTTTTTTACTGTATGTTATTTATATACCCCACCCCAATTTTTGTTTTGTGTTCATGGCGATGGTGGTACCCAGTGCGGCGACCCGTTCACCCAGCGATGCGTCTCTGCTCACGAACCTTTCGAAAGCTGCGTGCTCTAACTTTCTGTCTGCTTCGTGACGTGCATCCAGATCCGTCTGCGTGGTGTTGTAAGCGATGTCGTGATCTTTGCATGCGGCGTCCAACGGATTCACACCCTTGTCTCCTCTCTCCAATCTTTTCTCGAGTTTGGTACCCGGTCCGCAGTACTGGTAGCCAGGTAAATGCATCTCGAAAGGTAACTTGTTGATGATGTCGTTCACGAGTCCTTTTCCTTTGGCCACGTTCCAGAATCTCGGAGGCAGCGTGTTGATGATTTTGATCAGGTAACCTATGCCCTTGTCGTCGTTCACGATGAAGTTGGAAAGTTTCGTGCTGATCATGTCCACGATGCCAACCTTCTCGTTGTAGAAATTACGGTTGCCTGCATTCTCTTCGCCGGCTATCACCAACAATCGGTCCACGAGCTTCCTAACGTCGTCCACCCAAACGAATTCTTTGGGTAACGTGTTGTAGCGTTTGACGCCGCTGCCTGTTTTGACGTGGTTCCAAATCGGTTTGATGAGATTCCTGTACTTCTCGCCGCTGCTCGATTTCACCCTATTCTGCGAGGCATCGTTGTTTTGGTACAAGGCATCCGTCATGATCAAAATTTCCTGGTAACTCTGGTAATCTTCGTCGGTGTAATCTTTCGGCTGCTTTTTGGCAACGAGTTCCCACAGTCCCACCGTGCCCGGATACCTGGTCCAACTATCCTTCTCGCCTAAATTAACTTTAATGTCGTTGCCTTCGAAGGTCACCTTCGATTTCCCAATCTTCCACACCACACCACCGCCTTCGTTGGTTTCCATGCTAGGATACAAACAGAACACTTCATCCTTGTCGAATTTCCCCGTACTCAGGTAGTCTCGTGCCAAAGGTCCCAACTCGATCTTATCCGAAGACGACGTGCTACCAATGGCTCGACGTCGTGCCGGTGCATCCTTCAGTTCGAACGGTGTCGAAGGAATGCTCGAAATGGGCGTGGGTACAGCGTAACTTTTAGCTGCGAGCGGTACGAGTTCGTTGATCAAATTTTTATTTTGTTCCGTGACACTTTTAATTTATTTACCTAGACCGCTGATGGCATCGATCACAGGTTGATCCTGACGTTTCTTCTCTTCGTAGAATCCGCGATTCTCGGATTTCCAACCTTTGAAGCGTTTCGCGAGGTAATCGCGGAGCTTGAGATTTTCCTCTTCGATTTTTCGTTTCGTCATGACGTTTATTTATATACGTCGTTTCTCACAACGTTGCAACGTTTAGAAAGTCGTTGATTTTGTTTCTGTATTTTCCGTCGTTGGGTTTCCTCGTCATGTCGATCGTCGCGAATCCGAAATCCTCACCGTTCCAGCAAGTAGAGCAGCAGCGTTCCGAAAATTGATTGTAGTTCATGTCTCCGCCTACGTAGTCATCGTACGCGTGCTTGAGGTTGGTGTGATCTTGACGAAACAAACATATGAAATTAGCGTTGTCGCGTAGTAACTGTTTTGGAATTTTGGAAAACGTTTGAGCTAGGTAGAAACAATCCATTCCTTTGTGACGACCTTGCGTGAAAAATTTGCGAATTTCATTTTGATTTTCCAGGATGGCGTCGTCGAACACGACGACTGAATTTTCACGACAATCGTCGAGTGGTTTTATTTCCGAAGCGAACGTTGCAATGTCCAGACCATCGTACACTTTCATCAGTTGCTGGTATTTGGATTGCTCCAAACTTTTCGAGAACACGTACAGGTGCCTGTTCTTCCAATCTAACCAATTCGGTGCGAGGAGAAAATTGTCCACGAGCAGTGTCGTTTTCCCACACCCCGAAGGACCTACGATCAGACAGCGGATGCTGTCGGGAAGCAACTCGCCGTTCTTTTTTTTTCTCGTTTGACTTTCCGGATCCGGTAGACGCTTCACCACGTTCCACTTACTCACAAGATCACTTCGTTCGCGTCGATCCAACTCTTTTCCGGAAGTCCCAGCCATTTGACAAACAGTTTGTCACCTTTCCTACGCAATACTTTCTCGATGAGGTACGTGTCGGGGTCTTTCGTTTTAGAGAGTTCCTCTTCGTAAAATCTTCCTTTCAAAATCTCGCCGCTACTATCTTTTATTATATACGTGTGTCGGTTTCCGGGTAGAACTCGAACCACCGTAAAAAGTTCCGTGCTCCAATTTTTTGTGAATCCCTTCTCGAAGGTGCGTTTGAATTTGCTGATCCTCACCCGGTCTCCAATTTTGTATTTAGCTTTTTTTGTCGTGGGTGTGTACTTTGGACAGTAAACGGTAGAAATTAAACGCTGCTCGTCGGACTTGGTAACGTCGGCTGGCTTCATGCCTATCGTTCTGTGTACCGTGTGATTATAGGTGTTGACGAGTTCCGGCAGGATGTCGACCCATTTGTAATTTCCCCGAAGCGTGAATCGTTTCCACATGTGTGTTTTCAAGGTTCGATTGAATCTTTCCACGATGCTGGCTTTGATGTGACTAAAGGTCGAATAATGTCGAATGCCATGTTTTTGAATAAACTTTTGGAATACGGCGTTGTAAAATTCTTTACCATTGTCCGTTTGCAGAAACCGTGGTTGTCTGCCGCCGCTTTCGCGAAAAATTAATTTGAATGCTTCCGTGACGCACGTTCCCGTTTTCGCCTTCAAAGGTAGAGCCCATGCGAATTTCGAAAACGTGTCTATGACGGTGAGAAGGTACTTGTTGCCCTTGTTCAATTTATGCACGTTTTTCAAATTACCGCTGCTCATCTCCACGAGGTCACTTTGCCAGAGGTCGTCGATGCCCTTGGTTACCACAGCCAAACGTTCGTAGTTACGGCGTGCAGGTTTATGCAATTCTTCGACGATGGCTTGCCTAGACATTTTTTAGAGATTACGTTTCAAGAGAAGCACAAGCGTGATGGGATTCATAGAGGGTGGCACTTCGCTCGTGTTTTGAATGATCAGCTTATCGCCGGCACTCACGTCGAAAACGGTGAGATCTTCGTCTTCGTGTATTTCATATATGTTGCGCGTTTCGTTCCAACGTGCCAGAGGAATGTTTCCTGCTTTCTGGACACCACGATTCGATATCAAAGTCATGGTAGGAACGCTAGCTTCTCTGCCGTGAGACCAGTACGAAAATTCGTTTATCTGAATCGTGCCATCGAGGAGAAACTTGTAGTACGGATGATAAGGATGCAACATGTACAGTTTGTTACCTTCGACGAACGTGGAGATTCTCTGTTGATTGGGTACGCTGTTGATTTCGATGGCTTGCAGAGAATGCAGTTTAGCGAATTTAGTGTCGACGCCGAGCAGATTACTGTGAACTTGTCCGAGTTTATTTTCGATGGGCAGCAAATGCTCGATTATGGTATCTGCTACGGCAGAAAACGACGGTTTGATTTTCACTTCCACGTTTAACTGCTTGTAGTTTTCGTTGAGTTCTTGCAACTTGGCACCGAAAGAGGTCAGCGTCGATTCCTGCGTTGATTCCAGCACTCCGACTTGATCTCTGATGTTGACGACGATGTTCTGAAGGTTCTCGACTTGATTCAATTTCGAGCTCTTCTCGGTAAGATCGTTCACAATGCTTCGCATCTCTGTAAACTGCGTGTGAAGGTCGGCGACGCTCTGCGAAGTAGGCAGCGTCGACACCAGCGAACTAATTTCGTCCCGAATCTCTTCCACGTTCGCCGTTTCCGTTTCCAGTCGTTTCAGCATTCGAGATATGTTTCTTTTCAAAGCGTGCAATTCTTTGGAGGTGGGGAGATTGGCCACTTTACTCTCGAGATCGCTCAATGAACTTTTGATGTCGCTCTATTCGGATAGTGCCGTCACCGCCGTTTTCAATTTTTACAAATCTTCGCTCGAAGGCACGCTCGTCCGTAACGATTCCAAGTCACCCTGTATGTTGTCGAGTACGTGATGAAAATGAGCGAGATTCGTTTCGACGTTCAAATTTTCTAAATATTCGATCTTCTGCTGAACCGTGCTCAACGTGTCTTGAATGCTCGTCAACGCTCTCGCTTCAGCGTGAATATTTTTAATTTCTTCGTTGATCAATTCCAAGGACGCCTGAAGCGTAGCGATGGTGGTTTGAATGTGTTCGAAATCTTGATAGGCCTCTAATTGAATTTTTATGTTCGCGACGCTTTTACCGATGACCTGCAGTTCGTCCGACGATGGTAGGTTCGTCATTGTATCTTCCAAAGTCTGCAACTTGGATTTAATTTCTTCCAACGTGCTGGTGAATTCTTCTTGTAATTTGGAAACGACGACATGCAAGCGTTCTGCGTCTATATCGCTCACGACGGTTTGAAGTTCAGAGAAATTCTTTTCTATTGCGGAAGTTCGTTCTTCGATTTCGAGTTTCAATTTTTCCAAATCTTCATTTTTCGATTGAAATTGCTGTAATTTGGCCAAATCATTTTGAAGCGAATCCACGCTCAACTGTATATTTTGAACGCTGTCGTAAGAAGGTACGTCGACATAATTTTTTATCAGCGTTTTCAGTTCGGAATCGATTTTCAGAATGGGGTCGAGACATTGCGTTTGGAGCGTAGCGATTTCCGACTCTAAACTTTTGTTTAAGGTTTCCTGCAAAGCGATCAAATCGGTCCTCAACTTCTTAACTCGAATGTCCAACATGAGAATCTCTTCTGCGTGGTCTACACGCTTGGTATTGCCGAAAATATCGTTAGGCATTTTTGGTTAACGGTTATTTATAATAGGATAGACGATTCGTAATTCTACGAAGAGAGGAATGAGTTTGTCGTAATCTCCGAGGAGTTCCACGTAAAGATAATCTCCTGCAGACACATCGTACGTAATGTTAGAAAGCATCTTCTCGTGCTTGATTCCAAAAATGTTCTTGCCAGTAGAAATTTTGATTTCGCCTACGTTTTCCGGATTCACGGTGATCCGAAGTTTCCCGTCGATCGGAATTTCGTAGAAATGTAAATTGTTATTGAAGACGTAAAACATCTTGCCCACATCGTCGTCCAATTTCGTCCAAATACTGTTGAGGTGAACGATCAGTAGACCGTTGAGTTTGGATAACATGGAAGGTAAGAGGTTATTGGAATTTGGTGGTGCACTTTCCATGTTGATCTGTTTCCGGAAACCAAAAAGATTCATTGTCCTTGTTAGTTATTTAAATTTTCTATATGCTGTGCCCCTTTGTAGATCGAATAAAAAAAAGAGAAGATTTTATCTACGGCGATGCAATTCAAAAAACTCGAACGTGTAATTATGTCATTAGATCAGGATGAAGAAGAAAAAAATAAGAGTTGAATTTAATGAGGCCTCGTTTAGAGCGAGCTTAACAACATAATAACAACTTCCAACTTTTCATCCCCCGAGGGCTCCTCTTTTCCTCCATATGTTTTTGAAGAATGCCAAAAGACACAGCGGACTTCATGGCTATGGGGTTACGGTTAACACACGTCACATTTATCGCTTCCATTACAGTGGCCCCACTCTCTCGTGTGGATTTGACAATCGAGAACACGTAACTTATTGTCTCTGGCATCCAATGCGACCTTGGTTACGCGCGTCGTGTACAGTTCGTGTAATTTATTCGCAATGCGATGATCTGTGCTGAGTTGTCTTTTACCTTGAAACAGGCATTCTTTGTAGTCTTTCATGCTAAATTTGCTGGTACTTATTTTTCCTACCCCTTTCGCTTTCTTGATCTCTTTTTCTTCTGCAATCTTGACGCAGTACATTTTGGCACGAAGCCCCGCAAATTCGCTGATGTAATTACCAGCCGTTTCATCTTTGAACTTTCCTATGGTCATTTTATTTTCTGTCGAATGCAAGTGATGGCCTGATGGTAAGTTGCTAAAATCAAAAAGATGCTTCATCGAACTCAGATCATGTTCGAGGCTTGGTGTTTGGATTAGAAAAATGAAGCTATCCGTATCAATGTAACATATTTGGATGTTATCTCCATAAAAAGGTTGAAACTGATCGTAGTACGATTGGTACATGTGCAATTTTGATAGTTCAAGGACGGTGGCACCTATGGCAATCGGCTTGTTGAGCATCACTTGCTTCTTGTTCTTCTCGCCGAATACTAGATTCTCGTCGAAAATGGTGAAGTTTTTGAAGTAGGGAGACGCGACAATCTTCTCAAATTTCTTTTCGTCCGTGACCAACGTTGCGTCGATGTAATTACGCACGTTCTCCATCGTCTTGCCGTAGGTGGCGTTATTGAACAGTTTGTACAGATCCTTGTCTGCAGGCGATGTCGATTGCGCTCTGCGTCGCGTGTTCTCGGCTATGTACGGTTCGAGCCACCTACTCTGTCGGAACTTCAATCCTCTATGTACTTTCTTCAGCTGCAAGCCGTGACTCACGTAAAATTGGAGGAGTCGGTAGTGCAGAACGTAATTCCGCTTGTTCTCCATGCTTAGTATTAGTTTTGGATCCGATCCTCCAGGTGGCTTCTCTTTGGTGGGGGCCAGGGCCAATCCGCCATGTTTCTCGTGAAGCGTTTCGGGATAATCGAGATCCACTTCCAAGAAACAGCCCCATTCGTTATCTTCGCTCCAGTTGAGAAAATCCTCGCAGGAGAGTTCCTCTTCGGTCATCCACGCGTAGTCGCTGATGGGAAGACACTGGGACATGGAGTGGCCATACAAGTTGTTGACATCCCAGTAGACGATGTAGGTGTTGGTCTTCGATGCATCGTAACCAGGTGTATGAGGGTTATTTGCCTGGGCATGGCGTCGAGGACATTGGACGATGCCACCGCGTATCGCACTCTCCATGAAGGCATACTGTTCCTTCTCTGCGATGAGTCCCAGTTCCACGTTGGTGTATTTCATCATCGATTCCCAAGTCAATCCCGGCGTCGTGAAGAAATACGCAGGATCCAACTTGTAGATCGAGATGCATCTCTTGCGAAACGATTCGAAAATGTCCATGAGAAGAGTCACGTCCAATTTGAGATAGAGATCGTGATAATCACGAAAAGTTTGGCAATTGAAGGCCGTCCACACACTACGAGCGTGTTCGTAGTCCTCTTCGGAACAGACGTCCTCCGTGAGATGAGAATAAAATGCCTCCCGGGGTGGAAGTTCCGCCTCGTCAAATTTGTCGAAATCGTTGACGTACTCGTAGGGGTAGACGCCCTTGCGACGCATCAGATTCAAATTCTCATCTCTCCCCGAAAAACATTTTTGTTTGGTGGCCACAAGATCTTCGTCGCCAAGTTGAGCTGCAAGAGTAGCGAGGCTGGAGGACAGGAAATTGTAAGAGTCCAGGATTCTAACTTCCACACTTCCTCCTTCTTCGAGAGGGATCCACACTCTCACTGTAATATACTTCTCGCTCGTTCTCGGAATGATGCTGATTCGAGTTGTTATGTTGTAGAGCTCTTTGACGAACAGATGCGTATCGTATTTTTCCGTGTAATGCAGAAACACGGCAACAAAATGCGACTCCTTAATTTTAAGATTGCACGAATTACAGATGGTGCTCAGGAATAATCCATTCTGGTGGTCATGGTGTACGACCTTGTGATTTTCGGGGGTGAAAATCTGGTTACACTCCGCGCATCTTGTCGCCGTGTCATGTCTCCGCTGTTGTTCCGTCGTGAGAGCAGGTGGAGAAACGTAAGAGCCTTTCAGGCTGGGTGCAAGTTCTCTCGCGCATTCCGCTATCTTCTTAACAAAATGTTTTGCCGCATCGGGTCCGCAATACAAGATGACATCATTTAATTTTTCTCCGTAGATGGAGAAACTGCAAGGCTCGTGGTGAAAAATTTGGATTGTGCTTGAGGTAGAGGGATCAGGGTTGCAAGAGGTCATGGGAACTTGGAAGCTTTCAAAATCGGCATAAAAAACGACGGGATGGTGGAGAAGAGCCTGGTGTTTCTGAAATTTCATCTTGGTTCCGGGTTCCGGCATGACATCTTCGGGTTCTGCATTCACGGAACCAAAACCCTTGTGCTGTTCTCTCATCTTCTTTCCCACGCGAAAAGTTCTCAAGCATCGATCGCAAATTTCGATCTTATCGTGATGCTTGCTGATCTGTCTTCCTACTAATCGTGAGAAATTCCGTATCAAACTGTAATGGCCATCTACAAGCAAGAGTCGAATTACATTATTCTGGCTTCTCGCAGGTCTTAACACACGAATGTTGTCGCAATCGTCAACCCCAAACACAAAAATATCGATATCTTCTTTTTCTTCCTCTCTATAGTTTTTTAAAAATTGATCGATCTCATTCACGGGCACAGGATAGGAAATTCCTCGCATGACATTCTTGTATTTCCCCTCGTATCGTCTGTAATTGGACAGGCGTTGGGGGTTAACATTATTAGCTGGGTGTAATGCGGCGATGACAGACCATAGGAAACTCTTCTCATCATTACTTTGTATGTTTAACACTGCATTTTGCTTTTTTTGCTTGTTTTTTTGAGCGCTACGTAAGGGTTTAAAATTGCACACTCGAAGCTGTAACGTGTGGCTGCGACCGCAAAGGGTCCATCCACTTCCTCTACCTTCAAACTCTTCTTGTTTTTGTGTCAGGTGCTCAAATAGCCGTGTCACTATCTCGTCCAGATCCTTGTGATTGCCCTCATGCAAGTCTTCGCACCCTACGTAAAAGCTGAAAGTGCTTGTCTTGGATGAGACAACTTTCTCATACATGAGGGTCAAGACGAGATGAATTTTAATTGAAACATTGACGAGGCAATCACGTAATTGATCAACTACCAGAGATTTCACATTATCGAGGAAGGTGCTCGAGTCACATTTTTCGTCACCTCCGGATTTATACGTCATGATGCGTGCACTTTTATTCAAAGCACCGCCTTCATGCGCATCAATGCGAGATTTCTTTGCCGGGGGGGCGACATCATGTTCAGGTAGACGACATTTTTTCAAATGCCTGGCAATATTGGGTTTAGAAATTAATTTTCCACAGTTACGACATGCCACTTTCCCGCAAAAACCGGAGGGACCTGGTTGCGGTTCCATTTTTTTCTCTGTTATTTATATATACAGATAATTTTTTTGGGGGGAGGGGTTGTGGTGGTGGTGGTAGGGGAAAGCGCACTGAAGCAGAAGGAAAAAAAAGATCAAAAAAGCTGAAAAATGCTAGATATTTTTTCCTTACACAAAAATGCATATATATATTAGACGCGAACAGCGTGTGCATTGTTGTAGGAGGTGTGTGTCAATTTTTATGACGCCTCTCAATATGTGCGTGTGTGTGTGTGTCAGACGCAAAACAAAAGAAATATATATCGTGAAAACAAAATAAAACACACTTGAAAAAAACTTACCTTTCAAGAGAGATAGAGAGACTTCAAAAAACTTGTAGCTCACTAAAACTTCCACGATGATATATGTATACTGTCAGACAAACAATTAAGAATACTGAACTACCACAATTGACGTTCACCTTTCAAGAAAGATAGAGAGACTTCAAAATAAAACTTGTAGCTCACTAAAACTTCCACGATGATATATATGTATACTATCAGACAAACAATTAAGAATACTGAACTGCCGCGATTGACGTTCACTATGATAATGATGTACAAAAAGAGAAACTGGTGTGTTATATAGGAACGGGGAGTTTGTTGCCGTTTGTGGTTGCCGAGGGTGGAGTCGTCCACTGCGGAAGCGGATGGTAATAAACACCGTTGACAGTTCCACCTTATGCGTGTTTGTCATGGTATTCAATCATTTTTCCTCAACCAGATTCACTTCGGGCGGAAGCAGATGCGAGATGATTAGGTTCGGAATGTTTGTTGCCGTTTGTGGTTGCCGAGGGTGGAGTCGTCCACTGCGGAAGCGGATGGTAATAAACACCGTTGACAGTTCCACCTTATGCGTGTTTGTCATGGTATTTAATCATTTTTCCTCAACCAGATTCACTTCAGGCGGAAGCAGATGCGAGATGATTAGGTTCGGGGAGTTTGTTGCCGTTTGTGGTTGCCGAGGGTGGAGTCGTCCACTGCGGAAGCGGAAGGTAATAAACACTGTTGAGGTTTCGTATAGGATTATCGATTTATGTTTCATGGAATAATCTACGTAAGATTCCAGCATTGAGAACAAACAACGTTGATTGAATTTTTGGCAGCATTTGCAATACAAATCCAAACTCGTGACGATTTTCGCCGCCACGCACCCTGGCGAGGTTATAGGGGCCAGGAATCCTAAAAAACAACAATTATTATTTGTTTGTTTGTTTGTGTCACAATACGGAAATAATAAGAGGCAGGCGCGCGCGTGTGGCACATCGTTCCCCGAGAGAGGTTTACAAAGGTCACGATATATAAACATTTTTGGTCCCCCCGGGGTTGGAAAATTACGATAAGGTGCATTCATCCTTCAAAGGATGAGAGGATGAGAGGATGAGAGGATGAGATAATGAGAGGATGAGAGAATGAGAAGATGAGAGGATGAGAGGATGAGAGGATGAGAAGATGAGAGTGCATCTTTCATTCATCACTGCTTTTCTGCGCCGTGAAACATCGTCAGCGCAATAAATAAGGCGCGGAACGTGGGGAGAAAGTGATACACACGCGCGCGTGTGTGTGCGTGTGTGTGGCACATCGTTCCCGAAAGAGAGAGGTTTACAAAGGTCACGATATACAAACATTTGACCGGGACTTGGAAAATTACAATAAGATGCATTCATCCTTCAAGGATGAGAGGATGAGAGGATGAGAGGATGAGAGGATGAGAGCTCATCTTTCACTCATCACGGCTTTTTTTGCGCCGTGAAACATCGTCAGCGCAATAAATGAGGCGTGGAACGTGGAGAGAAAGTGAGTTTTTGAGGGTTTGGCGGTCGTGGGGTCAAGAAATCAAAATTGTTGTCAAAGGTACATATTGACTACTACAGTTAAACGAGAATGTGAGATAGTGATATGAAATTTGATAACTAAGAACTTGAACGCTTGATCAGATTTGGCTTAACTTAACGTACTGGGTGTATCTAAAGAAAAGGTACATTTTGTTAATAAAAACAATGAAAGATATTATGAATTGTTTTGGAAGATAGGCTCCACATTACCTATAACGAGCGATTAGTCGACAACGAAAGGTGGTTTCCCTAGGAAGTTTATTAAGTTTATTTGGAATCAGTTTCTATATACATAAGTTTCACTTGTGGCTCTCCAGTCATAGCTTCTAGCACTACTGGCGAGACCAACGAGAACAGATTGAATAGTTCAGGAATTTAGTTGGGAGTTTCGGGCAAGCTTGAAATATTGGTTGGTGGTTCTTATCACGCGGTGGAATGTAGGGAAGACCCCTCCACTGGCGAATACGTCTCAACACGTTCGATTCATAAGAAGATGAAAACATATAGCATATTAACCAGGGAAAGTAATCCATAAACCGTTTTCAGTTAACTACAAACAGGACTTCGTACAAAGCAAGTTTGGTTCATTGGTCAGAGAGGAACAATTACTGTCTTCCTGTGACAACCGTACCTTCGTTAATTGGGTGCCGTATCATTACCTACATTTTTTCACAATTTTTGCTAACTGCAGTGATGGGTGTGGATTGCATGAGTTTGTTCAACTGAACAAAGGAATACATATGCTCAAGGAAGGACAAGAACTTGGAACATTTAGGAGTCCGTGTAAGGTCACTTCCTATTCTGTGACCTTAGCGTTGATTCTTAAATCCGAATGGCGTGTTATTAGTCGATCTCGAGATGTTGAACACTGATTGTCTCTATACAATGTGTATATATAATTTGCAATAGAACAATAGTTTCAAAAAAAGGATAAAAATTGTGGCACAATCTACTCACACTCTCCTTTAAATACGTAGCTTGATATTTTGGCGCCGTAGTCAGGGTTGTGGTTCGGCGGTACCCTCCCTCAAACTACCAAGCACCAACATTTTGTGTGCTACCTTCCATATTTTCCTCTTATGCCTTGGTTTGTGATATTTACATCTTACAAATTTTGAAACGACTAAACAAAGAAAAGAAAAATTGTATGTACATATATATAGCTTAAAAATTTGTAGTTTGCATTTGTGATTTTAAAGAAGTTTAGCTGAGTTAAGAATATTTCAGTTATGTATTGTTGTCTGAAGAACATCCTTAACAGAGTCAAGTGGGAGAACTGGACGGGGATGACTCTGGACAGAAGTAACGTTTTGTAATCTTGTCGGTATCCTATGGTACACATCACATTATTCAGTAGTACTTTTTCGACTGACCCAGACGTCTGACAGCGCTTTGCACTTTTGTCTCTGGTTGATGTGGAAGACACGATGATTCAAAAACAGACAGGTGAATTCGTACACGTCGATAAATGCATATACTACAACAGACAGTGTTTTAGGAGAAAATTATTAACAGTGGAAAACCTAACATATAGCCTCGTGACCACGATGTGCGCCCACGTACCGTACAGTGCATTTTGGAACCATCTAGCGGGTTAAATATGTTTGATTGTGTTCCCATATAAATCGGAGGGACACTGGACATAAAACGTGGGGTGATTCTGTATCCGTTTTACGAAATTGCAAAGGGTGCTAAGGAGACAACGTCCTGAATTGGAGACAGTCTTCCTGCTGAATTCAAGTTTGATTTCACAGAAAGCGTCTATGTGAACGAAGCAGGGTTTGTCAGGCGGCTTCGTCATTATGAGGAACACAAATCTCTTGGACGTTCTCTGCTTATTCCTGGCGTCATTACATACACAACAGAAGTCTTGACCTCCTACTTCCCAGCATGGAACATTGCATTATTTTCCTTAGCCTACCAGCCACACGACTCACATATTACAACCCCTGGATCAGTGTGTGTTTAAGTCCTTAAAATGAGCATACTTCAATTGCGGGTTAAGAGGTAGAACAGCTCATGAACGAAGAACTTCTAAATTCTAATAATAATTTCTAATTATGCCAATGGATTGGTGAGGGCCACTAGTGGCGCTTAGAGCGGGCAGTTGTCCCTTATTTTTTGCCTCCGCCCCCACTATAGTCTCTTAAGTTAATCCTTGTTTACCAAGAAAAAATAAACTGTCCTTACCCCCCAGTTTTTTCACCCAATCGCCGCTACTGCTGAGGACCAATGGTGGTAGAACAATGCCAGGGATAGAAGCAGATCACGAGCGTTTATCATAATATGCTGGGAAAAGGGTATTATAGTAATTCTTGAAGCTTTCCTAGCAACAAATCATGAAGAAGTTCTTTCGGGATATCAGCCAGGTGATTTCTGGAAAGGCTTCCGATCTCTCGAGAGCTAACGTCACTCTCATCTTCAGGGATGGAAGTGTGGTACTGTTCCATATGGTGTTAACTGGTCCCGGGTTTCTTTCGGAAGTGTGAGTTTCTTTAGTAGAACTCTGCTTTTTCTCTCTATTACTTCAATCCCTGAAGATGAGAGTGACGAAAGCTCGGAAGCCTTTCCAGATATCACCTGGCTGATACCCCGAAAGACTATTATACTGCTACTTTATGTTTCAGATGGCAAGTCATTTATGATGTTTTTGTACAACTTGTAGCAGAGTAATTAATGTGTTAGGAATATATGTGTCCACTCCCTAAATTACATAATTATTTCAGTGGCTTATTTGGAACAGAAGACTCCGGACGTTTCACAGGTTGAACTTTTCCTGACGCTAAATATGTATGGTTTCAGTTAAAAAGGTAATAAAACTGGTATCATTCGCTAGTCAAATGATGTCGCTTTACACAAGTAGCAGACACCATGAGAATGAATTATAACTGAAAACGCCAGTGTATGAAATCTCTGAAATCACCCACCTGACTCTACTACTTTGGGAAACAGAAAATTCCAGCAGTGTGTCACCAGAATATTACAGTACCTCTGGCAAGTGTAAATGTCTCTGTCGCATATTCTGAAGTGGTTCAATATTTCATTTCTTAAAAATATGCAATGCGTGGCTCTCTCTGTTTGATACGATCTAGGTTTCAGCTCTCCTAGCCTACCAACCCGCTACGGTCCTTCTCCTCTGAATTGGGAAGTAACGAATTACTTTGTAACGTTTTTTCTTGTCATTACAAGCTTTAAGAACACTTTACCATAATTCAAAGAGTAATTGGTACCGCTACTTCTTTGTATGTGTTCACTCACTCACTCATTCCTCGGCGCTGCAGCCCGGGGTGGGCTTTGGCCTTCACAAGAAATCATCGTTGTCGGTTCCAAGCCATAGACGCTTCTCTCCACTTTCTTACTTCAGCTGTAGCCAGCCCTTGTGGTGGAGTGGTTAGCACATCGTGCTACGACGTCAGGGGTCCCGGGTTCGAATCCTGGGATTGGCATGGATGTTTGTGATGTCCATTCATCAATTTCATCATATCATTACTCATTCCTATCTTCGCAAATAAGCCAAAAGTGGCACAAAAAGCGAAGTAAAATAAAACAAAACAATCAATCAATCAATTACGTCAGCTGTACAGTACAGGCATCCCATCTTCCTACTCCTCTGTTTCCTCCCGAGTTAACATAAAGGACTTTCCTTGGAATCTCATCTTCTGCCATCCTCCTAACACACCCTGCCCATTTTAGCTTTAATAGTTTTACATATTTTACAATATCTACTTCTTTATAGAGGCCATACACTGAACACTTACCCTATAAAGAAGTAAGTAAAACACTTTTACTTACTTATGGAAGCATAGCAAAAACTTAATTCAAAGTGACTACAATAATTATATTCACAGTATAACAGAAAGTGCTGCAAAAAAACCTAAAACATTCTGGACGCTAATTAACTCACGCCGGCAACATGACCGTATTCCCCCTCAAGTCTCCTGGAACGGTAAGTCTGCTACAAATAATGAACGTTCATCGCTCTTTAACTCGTACTTTCATAGTAACTTTACAAAGAACGCTGCTACCACACTACTGGAAGTCAGGTCCATTATTCCTTACACACTCTCTCAAATCTCAACTAATTGCAATGAAGTCCAATAATTATTAAAATCTGTTTCAACTTCCAAAACTATCACTCCTAATTATATTCATGCCATATTTCTGAAACATTTAGCCAATATTCTATCCTAACCAATAAGCACAATCTTTAATTAATGCTTTTCCGAAGGTGTGTTTTCTCGTACATGGAAGCAAGCAAATATAGTCGCTATCCTCAAACACGGAAACAAATCTCATGTTACTTCCTGTCGCCTGATTTCATTACTTCCTGCATTTGCACTGCTAGCCGAAAAAATAATTTCTAATCGTATTCTTGCACATGTTTCTCCGTTCCTCTCTCCCACTCAACACGGTTTTCTCCCTCATGCTTCCTGTGACACAAACCTTGCTTGCTTGCTTACCAAAGCGGTTAACTGCCTGAATGCCAAGCAAGACATGGGTGTCGTATACTTAGACTTTTCCAAAGCCTTTGACTTTAACTCTCACACGCAACTCATCCGCAAATTATCGAATAGATTCAATATTCACGGAGTTCTTCTGAAACTACTTTCATCTTACTTGCACAATAGAAAGCAAGAGGTTATCGTATCTGGTTGCTCTTCGTCGTGGCTTCCTGTAGTTTCCGGAGTGCCCCAAGGAAGTTCTCTGGACCCCTGTGTTTCTCTCTCTTCATGGATGACATTCACGAATATATTTCTTCCGAATGTTCAGTATTATTGTATGCTGATGACTGCAAATTATTTCGAAATATTACCTCATTTCAGGACACATGCTATATCCAAGACAATCTCAAACATATTGAACGCTGGTGTCTAGATTGGAATCTGAAATTAAATCCGGAAAAATCTGTTGTCATGAGGTTTACCCTAAAATCGAATAGCACATCGCCATCCTACAAGTTATGCAACCAGGTTATTCCGTCCGTATAACAGCACAAGGATCTTGGTGTCATTTTTGATAGCAAACCGACTTTCAACCATCACATAGACTACATAACTTCGAAAGCGATGAAAACACTTGGACTAATTTACAGATTTACACGTGCATAAAAACAAAAAGAAACTGAAAGGAAGCGGCCTTTTGATAACAGAGTCCCTGACGGCGACGAGACAACATCTTCTCCGCCGCGCCAAGGAGACGTTCGGTGTGAGGAACTGCTGGACCGCCGATGGCCGGATCATCATCCAGGGCAGCAACGGCAGAAAAACTATCAACACGGCTCGCGAGTTTGAAACTCTTCTGGAACGCTAAGGTGAAGAAGAAGCCAAGTGCAATGATGAACTGCATAATCGCCACCAAGCCAGTTACTTATCTATGTTCGCGTGTTTTTGCTTACTTTTGTATGTTAGTTTGTGTCTTCGTATCTAAGTGTATGTGTTTATGTATGTGAATGTGTTTTCGTAGAAGTTCATGTGTTTGTGTCGAGTCTGTGTGTGTCCCTGAAAATATGTATAGCATATACATATATATTAAATCTGTGCTAATGTTAATCAACAACGTGTGTGAGTTCTGCAGTGGACGTCTACTTCTATCCATGCCGCAAGAGAATCCTGGTTTCAGTACTGGTAAGTCCAACAATATATACCGTGCGTTCATTTCGATCTTCAGCCGAGAGATCGGGAGAAGCGTGGCGGTTGGCGCTGACGGAGATGCCGACATTTGCGGCCTGTAATGCCCGCTTATTTTTATGGACATATGCAGACATTTATATAAATATTGCAAAACGAGCAATAATCTGTGTTATAACATGCAAAAGTTCTTCTGTAATTCACCCAAGCTCTGCCCTTATATAGACGAATAAATACGCTTTAGAAACGATGTTAAGAGCCACAGATAATAAAACATTTTAATCATAGTTTTGACCAGTAACGTCCTGCTTAAGTTTATATCCTTCAAAGAGTTTTGTGTCGATGGGGATCGTTTGGAGGTTTCGAATGTGCAACACTGTATCAAGATTAAGCTACAGACGAAACCGTCAAAAGTCAATGGTTTTCGTGAGCTTCCTTGTAATCCGAAATCTCCGAGCTCGATTTTTTGTTCCTTCGCGACTAGATGGAAACAGCTGTGAATATAGTGGCGAGCAGATGTAAACCAAGAGCGTGTTAATTTCGTACTGTGTGCAAGAGTGTTATTCGTGGTTACTTGCCGTTACTTGTTTGTGTTATTGCAGTGTGTATGTGTGTTGTGTCAGTTGGAATGCCAGCCGCAAGGTTCACGTCAGAACAAAGAATTTTTATGTATGACACTTACGTGAAAACTGACTTGTGTCGAGACGTGTGTAGGCAATTTGTACAGAAATTCGCAGGCGTTTCACCTCCACATAGAGATACGGTTAGACATCTTGTCCTTAAATTACGAGAAACTGGATCGTTAAATTTTAAAACACATAAGGAAAAACGACGGATTCTAACCGAAGCAAAACTCGATGAAATTGGTGCAGCGTTAGAACGTTCTCCAAACAAACCTCTACGCGGTGTTTCGCAGGAGATGTGCGTGTCAAAATCATCAGCACATACTGCCACTAAGCTACTAAAACTAAAACCGTACTCCTATAACACAGGTTAGTGTTCGTTTTGCAATATTTATATAAATGTCTGCATATGTCCATAAAAATAAGCGGGTATTACAGGCCGCAAATGTCGGCATCTCCGTCAGCGGCGCTCGCCACGCTTCTCCCGATCTCTCGGCTGAAGATCGAAATGAACGCACGGTACATGTATATCTGCTTTCTCTTCTCTCTCTCTTCCTCTCTCCCAGGACAGACGCGCCGTGTTTGGGTAACAAATTAGAAGATATAGCAACACTAAGCCCAACCACAGTCTAATTTCGGCAGCTATGCCAAATGGAAGTCGAGTCCAGCGCTCAACCCCCTGTCTCCCCTCCCTCACTTTCTCCTTGCCCTTCTCACCCTGCTGTAACGGTACTGAAGGAGGAGCTAGTCAAACACCCAAGGGCATTCCATTCAGCGCACGTCAACTCGCAGAGTCTTTTATCCCACTACGACGAATTCCGAACGATATTTGCGCCTCTGTCCTTCGATGCCATTCTTGTTTCTGAGAGCTGGCTTGTTCCAGCGATCCCAGATTACCTGGTCGAAATGCAGGGATACAGGCTTTATCGTTGCGACAGGATAAACAAAAGGGGAGGGGGCTGTGCAATATATTTAAAAGAAAACATTCCCGTAAAAATCCTCTCTTGTTCTCAAGGAGAATACTCGGGTAGTTCGGAATATTTGATACTTGAGCTAAATATAAACAACCAGAAAATTCTCCTCAGCGGAGTTTATCGAACCCCAAAAACAGTTTTTGAAAATTTTGAAAAGGAAATATCCAAATTTTTACCATTATACGAACATTGTGTTGTATTAGGCGACCTAAACTTCGACCTCCTGAGCTCCAAACCGGAAGTACGGAATTACAAGACACCATATCGTCTCTCAACCTGTCAGCCTGCCCGTTAAAAGCTACACATCGTTCTCAACAAAGCGAAACTTTTATTGACCACATATTAACAACTAACCCACAAAAAAATTCTAAATTTCGGACAATTCTCAGTCCCAGGCATATCGAAGCACGATCTTATTTTTATGTCCTATTCTCTTAAAACATATAAATACAAACCAAAAGTAATCTCCCTCAGATATTTTAAACGACTTGACATCCAAGCCCTGAATATCGAAGCAGAAAATATGCCATGGCATCTGGTCGCTTCTTTTCAAACGGTGGATAAGAAAGTGAACTTCCTGAACTACCTCATCCTACAGATTTACGACAAGCACGCGCCCGTGAAAAGAAAGAGAGTTGCGAGACCTCCCAGCCCGTGGATTACCCCCGAGATCCTGCAGCTGATGTCCCGCAGGGATGCAGCATACAGGCAATATAAATCCGCACTCAAATCAAACCTGCAGTCGGTGCGTGATTATTTCGAAGAATACCGCATTCTTAGGAATCGGTGAACGCAGGAAATACGAAAGAGAAAGTTTTCCTTTGCCGGGCAACTCTTAAACTATAGATCGCAACCGAAATCGCTGTGGAACAAACTTAGAATGTTCGGCGTTGGGAAAAAACGTGATAGAAATGAAATAATTGGCATTTCCACTGAAGAACTAAATGGTCATTTTCAGAACTCATCAGACAAAAATCCTAAAATTAAGAAACGTACGATCGACTCCATAAGTGTTCACAAAAGCAAAAACAAAAATAGTTTTGATTTCTCTTTTATAACTCATGCTAAGGTCCAAACTGCAATTAATAAAATAAAATCCAATTCAACCGGGGCAGATGAAATTTCTATAAACATGTTAAAATGTATCGCTTCTCACATCTCATTTGCAATTGCAGACGTTTTCAACAAATCCCTGTATACTGGCACATTCCCAAATATTTGGAAACTCGCTCACATACGCCCCCTGGCTAAAATCACCAACCCAGTAAGCGCTCAAGATTTTCGACCGATCAGTATTCTCCCCACTTTGTCAAAAGTATTTGAACACATCGTGCACGAGCAAATTTTTAATAATGTACAATCGAAAAATATGTTAAACCGCTTCCAGTCCGGTTTTCGCCCACAACACAGCACCAGCACAGCGCTCATTAAAGTGGTGGATGACGTAAGGTCAGCGATGGATAAGAGATATCAGACAATGCTGGTTCTCCTCGATTACAGCAAAGCCTTCCAAACCGTCAACCACGATATCCTGCTGGCAAAATTGTCATCGTATTTCAACTTCTCCCAACCCGCTGTTGACTGGACTCGATCATTCTTAGCAGCCAGACAGCAATGCACATTTTTTTCTGAAAATAAGTCGTCCTGGCTGCCGATAAATTGCGGTATTCCCCAAGGAAGCGTTTTGTATCCGCTACTGTTCTCCATGTACATAAATGACATATCGGAAATATTTCAATCAACGAATTACCATCTGTACGCTGATGACGTCCAATGTTACTTATCGTTCCCTAAAACAAACATCAATATGGCCATCAAAGCCCTAAACGTTGATATTATGAACGTCTGCAAGTGGTCTCAGGCAAACGGTCTACGAGTAAATGCTGAGAAAACTAAATGTATTTTAATTGGCTCACGGCACCTCATAACCACAACAGCGAAGTCCTCCATCCCGGACATTCTTGTAGACGGAAAACCCATTTCACTATCACTTTCGGTCAAAGACCTGGGAATTGTTGTGGACGAAAACCTCACCTGGAGTGACCATGTGAAGGCCATATGCAAATAATCTTACGCAGAATTACACTCACTGTACCGCCTAAAAAACATCTTACCACAAGAGGTAAAGACAACACTTGTGGAATCACTAGTTTTGTCGCAAATAGACTACTGCAACTTGACGTATGTTGACCTCAACGGTGAACTAGCAAGACGTCTCCAGCGAATACAAAATGCATGTGCACGTTTTATTTATAACATCAAACATTTTAACCACTTTACTCCGGCTTTCAAAGACCTCGGCTTTTTCGACCTTTCAACACGCCGTCGCTTCCACGCTACTACAGCGCTCTACAAAATAGTGGATTCAAGAGAACCCCCTTACCTATTTTCACGATTTCAACCCCTAAGCGCAGCACACACCTTTGCTACCCGTTCACGAAACAACTCCCTGCTCACCATCCCCTCCCACAAGACAGCGTTTTACGCAAATTCCTTCACGGTCACTGCCACCAGAGCGTGGAACGACCTCCCCAATGGCATAAGAAACTCTTCTTCTCTAGGCAATTTCAAATTAAAATTAAGAAAGCATCTTCTGGAGGCAACTTATCAGTACTGAAAACAAGGAAAGAAAATAGAATGAAACCTTTCTTAATCTAAATTTGCAGCCCAAACACCAACCGACTTTTCTGTATTTTAAGTATTTTTGTTATGTGTGTGTTCATGCTATACGTGCATTTTTTACGTTTCTTACAGCATATATGTGTATTTTTGTGTTTTGTCTTTTTGTGTTTCTTTCCTTTTTGTGTTTTTTGTGTTTTTTTCTTTTTTGTCTTTTTTCTTCTTTCTTTTTGTGTTTTTTTTCTTTTTTTGTGTTTTTTTATTTTCTTTGGTATTTTGATCTTTTATATTTCGTAAACTGTTAGGTACTTCAACTAAATTTGTAAAATGTGAAGTAGAGATGGTTAAGTGTAAGAAAAGGCTTGTGCCTTATCTTCGCCATCTAAAAGAAGAAGTAAATAAATAAATAAATAAGTAAATAACACACGTTTCTGCCCTCAAAACCTACTTCACAATGTGTGTTGTTCCTATTCTTGAATATGGCTCTTGTATTTGGTCAATGGCATATGAAAGCAATATAAAGAAAACAAACAAAGTAGTAAGTTTCTTTCATCATAATAGTCAAACACAGATGCTCAAACCTTGGAAACATCTCCAAACAAGACATTCTATCCACTTTACAAATTACACTACTCTTCAGAATCATTAATGGACAACTTTTCACCAGCGAACTCTTCCCACTTCTTAATATCAGCATTCCACGTCCCAACAGTAAATGCAATATCTTCTTTTACATAAATCTTCGAGGCTATCTTTAGAACAAAGATCACTTCCCTATAGGCTACAAACCACTTACATCTCACTAAGAGACGCTCCGGGCTTCGATTATCAAAGCAGACTTACATAACTTGCATAAAGCTTCTAAAGTGTAAATAATATTATTATTGCCCTAGTTGTTATTATTCTTGTTATATATGTATGTGTATGCGCATGTGTCCATCTTATTATTTTTTTATTTCTTTTCCGGTTGATATCCTGATGTAAAATGGATTTTTCTGTATTCAGGACTTTTCAAATAAATAAAAAAATACAATTCTACATTATTCCTCGATTTCCATTTCTCCCCCATCCTGTGTATGGCCAAATATCCTGCGCAAGACTTTTCTCTCCAAGATACTCAGCATTTTTTCATCTGCCCTTGACATACTGTATATCGTCGCAACCTAGGATGCAGTGTATTATATAACGTAACTTTTGTACATCGAGTGCATAAGAGAATCCATTTGCTGCTAGTATGCGTTTTCTGATTTCAGAGTTGGTATCATTTGTATTTGTTACGAAAGATCCCGAATAGACGAACCTGTTCGCTATTTTAAACTTATAATTTCCTATCACCAATGATTCCAGTTTGTATGGGATTCCAGTTAACATACATTTAGTTGTGGTTTAATTTAATCTTAAACTCATACTCCTTGCTGCTGCCTCCAAGTAAGTATATCAAGGCTTTTTATGAAGATATTGTAGTTATATTATCAAGGTAATCTGCATATCTAGAGGTTTCACGGATTTTGTAAAAGCCATACCTGTTGATTTTCTAATCAGTCTATCCAGTGCTACATTAAGCAAAGACAAGCTAACACATCACCTCACCTTATACCATGACAAGCACAGAAAAGGTAAGAAATCTGATTGTACTCTTGGAACACAAAACATGCAATTGGGCGAGCCTTTTTAACTTTGTATGGAAATTGAGTCCAACCATTGCTTCAAGTAATTCCTTTGTTATTGCTATCATATGCTGTCGTAACGTCAATAACCAAATTATATTTAGGAACACTGAATTCTAGGCATTTCTCAATTATTTGTCTCAGAACAAATATTTTCTCTGTTGATGACTTCCCAGACCGGAATCCACACTAATGTATTCCAATATTACTTTACGCATAGACAAACAATCTTCTGTATAAAATATTACAGAAAAGCTTGTATTAACTACTCAACACATTAACACTCCTGTGATTGTTTTACTCAAGTAAATATCTCTTTTCATGTATTGTGCAGATAATCCCTTTATGCCAGTCATCTGGAATATTTCTTCATTCCATACCATAACCGACAGCTCATGTACCATTCTTATCATGTCATCTCCACGCATATAGAAACGTGAAAATCGTTTTTTTTTATTGATACCTGTTCTTTGTAAATTACGTTAATCTCAGTAGGCAAGTGATTGCTCTAGAAGAAAACAACCAATGTGGTATTTGGGAAATTCCCAGTGAGAGGGAAATATCTTGATATCTTGATATATTTACCGAGTAGGTAAAATTTAGAACCAATACGGGAATTTCTCTCATTTCCATTCAAGCAACATCCCCCTGGAAACAACCTTGGAGATGCGGCCTTGAGGAGCAGAGAAACCGACATTATATAACAATGGTGAGAGAAAATTTCTGTGTATCGTTACGGAATAAGGTTAGAAATATGGTTTTCGAACATAAAGGATTCATAATAATTATCAAAACCTTCTCACCGTGTCAGCCAGGAAACGTAAATTACGCGCACATAATTAACTGTCCAAGACATGTTATGTAACTTACAAGTTCTTCTACATTGAAAAGAAACATCTTCTGATTGCAGAGAAGCAGTTCTTGAACTAGAGTGATTTCGGTGACATCATTTTAACATTTCAGGTAAGTCTTGTTTCACTTCTAACAATTTGTTTGTTGTAAATATTGGGATGTCTAATTTTCCTTGCCAAATTAACTATAGGTTACTAGTGTCATGCAAGAAACTTAACTATACCCTTTCCCAGCTAAATGTGGAGCAGAGCCGCGAATAGTGGCAGAGAAAGAGGAGGGAAATCGAGTGGTGAAAGAACAGCGTTGCCAACCCTACGGTGATTACCGTACATGTGTGGAAATTTCATGGCATGTACGTGCTTACGTTCCATACTTTGTACGCTTAATGTTCTGTTTGTCGAAATTTGCACTTTTATTAATGGATTGATTTGGTGTATAAAGTCTACATTATGCACAGTAAGGCTAACCGGGAATTGACCTACAGTTTAAGGTGGGATCCGAACCACTGTGTGTCCACCGGGTATCGAACCTGGGACCCCTTGATTACAAGGTGACGACGCTACCACCAAAATTTGCCTTTGTTTATCTATTTATTTATTTATTGAACTCCATATAGTCTCACCCCACCTTGGGCATTGTGAGAACGGATGTAAATAGGAAGAAATGGCGAAACACGTATTCGATGATGTTCAGGGTGCAAAGTCCTCCAGTTGGACACCAGTCGTTCCAAAGTTAGTCCGCTGCTACTTTTGTCGGGAACATGAGACGCTTTTATTACTCATCAGGGCTTGCAAAAATAGAGAAGAAAACACAACATTCTTTTCAAAGTTAAACAAAGTTTTATAATCGCTTATATTTCCTAATCACTTAACAATAAAACACTAGAACATTCAGTACTAACGTTGGGCAATTCACTACGAAAGTCAAATTACATAATTAATTGTTTACTTTCAACTTATCGGCAAGAAGAAAACTCGAAAACCCAAAATGTATACTTCAATTCTCTCAGTTTTCTTGATCCTTTACCTTCAACAGTAGTGGAAATTAGTTGTTTCTACGCCGTACTTAGTAGGTATGCATTTGTAGCCTCTTTTTTTTATCAATTGAATATCAGTTTTTGACATATTTTGACAATTTTTTGTCGATGTTTTAGCGTTTAGCGATGTTTTAGTAAAATTTCCCTTTTTTCCCACTCGTACTTGGTAGGTATGCATTTGTAGCCTCTTTTTTTATCAATTGAATATCACTTTTTGACATATTTTGAAAATTTTTTGTCGATGTTTTAGCGTTTAGCGATGTTTTAGTAAAATTTCCCTTTTTCTCCCACTCACACTTGGTAGGTATATCATGATCTTACGTGATATAACTTAACCTATCCTTTATTTTTATTACGTGCTAAACTACACGAGAGCCTCTACAAGCTTTGACCTACTTTAGAGTAGACCCAAATGGACAGTTCTGCAACCGAAAGTGGAGCTCGGAGTGGGGCTCGGTGGGGCTCGCCTTAAAGGTTTTCTCTTGTAAGGCATAAGCCCCATTTTCTCGCAGTGTTGCCAACACCTTACTCGATCACGATCTTACGTGATATAACTTAACCTATCTTACGATTTTTTTACGATCTTCAGTGATATAACTTAACCTATCACTTTTTTTTATTTGCGGACCGAACTAACTTACATTGGACTCCGTTTGTTTCAGTATTTTAAAGTTTTTTTTCACACATTTTATATAACCTAAAAAATGTGTTGATTTTTTTTTTAGTATGTGGCATTTTTTTTTTACGATTTTTTTTTTTAAACTGTTCCGTCACCCTCTCGTTCTTCACGTCATGGACGAAGGACTTCTCTGCGACCAGGATGACGTTGCACACGGTATCCTCTGGCAGCGCATCGTGGAACTCGCAGACGATCTTGATGTTGGTTCGATCGTTGACCACCACCTGCTTCCGTTTCGTGGTATTGATGACGAACATGGGTCTTTGTGCTTTGAATTCGCTGGGCGTGTAGTACATGTCCACGCTTCCCTCGGTCACGCGCTTGTAAGCATTGTAAGCTTCGTAAAGTTTTAGATAATCATTTTTGGTCATGTCGACCTCTGTTTGTCAAAAATTTGAGATATTTGCAATTTAAGATTTTTTTAACGCTGTGGACTTAGAAAATTTTTGATTGATGAAAAAAATTGGTTCCATGACGACCTATGTTTATTTTGGTATGAGTAGACAGAGGACACCGAAACTCGACCGACACACTGAACTCGACCTCTCTACGCGTACTCTACGTCACCAAAAATAAAAAATCGACAAGGGGAGATTTTTCGATAACTGTCTCACTGTTTCCAAGGTACTTATAGGTTTTTGATAGACGACAACAACGGAGTCATCAATGAGTAAACATCTGTGAACTTGGTGAACACAAGTCAACTTTTTTCAGTACGTCAATATTTTTTTTCTTATTTCTTAGTGAATGGGTTAGGTGACTTGCAACGACGAAGGCCTTCTAGCAACACGTACTTAGCTTATGCCGGCGTAATTCGCTAAAATATGTCTTTAACTATTGTCATTTAGGAACCGCCTCAGTCCTGCTGTTAATTTGGAAAAGGTAATTGATCCAAAAATAACAATGGGGGGTGGGGCAAATAAAGGTTCCAAATGACAATAGTTAGAGTTTCTCCAATCTAGTAAAGTGTGGATTGGTCGAAATCTCCAAGGCGTTTTTTTTTTCAAATATGAACACGTTAAAACTGAACTGTCTCGGATTTTTGAGTTTTGTATACGCCCTGAGAAAATTATATATAAAATAACATACCTGGAAATTATATTCACAGTAGATTGATTTTTTTTGAGTTTTGTAATCACCTCAAGAAATTCTATATAAAATAACATACCTGAAAATTGTATTCACAGTAGATTGAATTCTTGAGTTTTTGTATTCGCACACAAGAAATTCTATATAAATGACATACCTGAAATTCTATTTACAGTGGATTGAATTTTTGAGTTTTGTAATCACCCCAAGAAATTCTATATAAAATAACATACCTGAAAATTGTATCGGTATATACTAGACTTTTTTATTTCTGTGATTTTGGAGAAAGCAATGGCATCCACCACCAGTTTCAATCGTAAAAATGATAAAACTGAATGTGTTACTTGTGGGAAGCTAATCTCAAGGAACAATTTATCGGTACACACGGCTGGATGTAGCGAAACAGGTTCGAGAATTAATCGTTGGTCATCTTCTAAGTCTTGTGCTCGATGCGGAAAGATGATTAGCATTACAAATTTAAGTAAACACCTGAAAATTTGCAAACCATCGACCGAACAAGGAACATTGAAAAGAAAAATCGATGATCCAGGAACCGAAGCTTCCACTTCCAAACAAGTTAAATTATCGGATGAACGCAAACCAATTAGATCTGCATTTAACCGTCATATTCAGGATTTCTCTTTTACTTCGGAACCAGGCTGCGACATTCTTAGTTTCTTGCGTGAAACGAAAACATCCGTGATAAATATTCTAAAAAATAAATTGGAAAATAATTCCATAAAAGTATACGTTGATCTATTTTCCGAATACGAAAAAGTCGATGGTACAACAAGAGTCTTTTATCATCGAACAAAAAACCAGGCTCTTCATTTGGCGGACGTCGATAATTTGGACGAATTTTATTCTGATCTTTCAAATGAACTGGTTAAGAAACATGACGATTTCGAGGCTACAGGGTCGGGAAGGTCTCTGTGTGGTAGTCCTCACACGTTAATCGTTTACGTAAACCAATTCTCGCCTCTTCGTGCATCCAGCTACGTTCCTCTTCCAGTGGATATTAAAAATAAAAAAACCGTGCTGAATATTCAAAATATAGATGATAAATGTTTTCTTTGGTGTGTGTTGGCGGAACTTCATCCGATTCATTGGTCAAATCATCCAGAACGGGTTTATCATTACAAGCAGCCTGAACCTGAACTGGAAAATGCAATGTCTGGCATCAAATACCCGGTGACCATTTCTGATATATCAAAATTCGAAACACGAGCACGAGATGCAGAAGGAAAACGCTTAATCATCAACGTGTATTCCTATACCTTGGATAAACATGTCGTGCATCCCGTCAGGATAAGCGATGTTGACGATGATGATGCTCGTGTGATTAATCTTCTTTTAATTTCAAACGACAGTGTTCACCATTACTGTCTCATTCGTTCACTATCACGTTTGGTCAGAAGTCAATCAACCAAGCATGCAAACCACATCGAAGTTTGCCCAAGGTGTTTGACCACGTTCGACGATCAAAAACAACCCAATTATCGAAAATACACCGGACGTCATATTGCTATCGAGAAACTTGCCGAACATAAAATTTATTGCGGCAACAACAGACTGGTTCGAATGTTGATGCCCGAAAAGAACGAAGTGGAAGAATTCAGGATGCACAAGGCATTGTTGGAACATCCTGCAATCATCGTTGCCGATTTCGAGGCTTTCCTCAAACCACTCTCATACTGCAATCCGGATCCCGAAGTTTCTTCCACCACACCTTACCAGCTTCACGAACCAAACAGTTTCGGTTACGTTGTCGTGCGACAGGATAAAATAGATGAACCGTACGTATACCGAGGACCCGATGCAATCGAACGCTTCTTCGAAAAGATGGTTGAGGAGGTTGGGAAAATTGGATGCATGCTGCAAACATCGAAACCGATGCTTCCGTTATCTGCTATCGAACTTCAAAATTACTATGACACTGTCAAGTGTCCTGTGTGTGATAACCACTTCACAGACGACAATCGTAAAGTGTTTCACCATTCGCATACGGACGGTCGCTTCATAAGCGGAATCTGTAATGCATGCAACCTCAAAATCCAAAACCAAAATTCGTCCCCATATTCTTTCACAATGGCTCTAATTACGACTTTCATCCCTTAATTAGGAAACTCGGATACGACACTCGAAAAATAGATATTCTTGCTCAAAACGAAGAACGATACATGTCTATAAGTAAGAAAGTTATGATTCCTGAGACTAAAAATACCATCGAGATGAGGTTTCTGGATTCATACAGATTTCTCTCTGCCAGCCTGGACGCTCTTGCCAGCAAACGTTTAGACGAACAATTCAAAATTACAAAAGCTAGTTTTCCCAACGTAGACATAGAACTCGTTAGACGTAAAGGGATTTATCCTTACGAATATGTTAGTGATAATTCTAAATTTAATGACGACGCTCTCCCACTTCCAAGAGAACTTTACAGCAGACTCAGAGAGAAAGGAATTACGGACGAAGAATACCAACACGCGCAACTCATGTGGGAGAAATTAGAATGTAGGACACTCGGAGACTACCACGATGCCTACTTAAAATTAGACGTAACGATACTCGCGGATGTTTTTCAAGCGTTCAGGAAAACGGCAACGAATATTTATAAATTAGATCCAGCGTATTTCTACAGCCTACCGGGATTAGCGTGGTAGGCAATGTTATTCCAGACAAAGGTCAAGCTGGAACTGATATCGGACGTGGACATGTTACTTTTCATCGAGAGGGGGATTCGGGGCGGGATGGTACAATGTGTACAGAGATATGCAAAAGCCAACAACGTGCACATGAAAGAAGATTATGATTCAAATCGAGCATCGAATTACATCTTCTACGCCGACGTTAATAATCTCTACGGACATGCCATGGTACAGAAACTTCCTTACGGGGGAATCGAATGGGCATCAATAGATGTAGAAAATTTCGACGATAGTGAGTATGGCTTCTTCGCAGAGGTGGATATCGAATTCCCCGACCATTTACACGATCTGTTCAGCGATTTACCACCGGCATCCGAGTTCAAATCTTCGCCTCATACTAATCAATGCAAGCTTTTATTGACTCTAGAGGGGAAAAAGAGATACGTTGTCCATTATTCGAATCTCCGATTCTTGATCGGGAAGGGTGCTAAGGTAGCGAATATTAGAAGAGTCCTCAGGTTTAAACATTCGGAGTGGCTCAAACCGTACATTGAAACAAACACGCAACATAGGACGGTTGCCACTTCCGATTTAGACAAAGATTTTTTTAAAATTGATGAATAACGCTGTGTATGGCAAGACGATGGAAAACGTGCGGAATCATGTAGACGTGAAATTGGTTTCAGATAAAAATAAATGCATGAAGTGGGTGGCCGATCCTAGATTCAAGTCGAGAAAAATTTACAATGAGAATTTGGCACTTTTCAATCTAGATATAAAATTGATGAAATTCAGAAAACCAATTTACGTTGGCGCAACGGTTCTCGACTTGTCGAAACTTTACATGTTCGAATTTCATTACGACGTGATGAAACCCTTCTTCAATGATAAGATATCACTTTTGTACACCGACACCGACAGCTTCATTTACAGCATACAAACACCTAACCTCAATGAAGACATAAAAAATCCTTCCATGCTAGAGTATTTCGATACTTCTGCATATCCTCAACCCAACAGATTTGGGATTCCTTCCCTCAACAAAAAAGTCCTAGGTAAACTGAAAGATGAATGTAACGGTGATATTATTGTCGAGTTCGCGGGTTCCGAAGTAAAAGAGAAATCCTGAATATGACGGTTAAATGCAGATCTAATTGGTTTGCGTTCATCCGATAATTTAACTTGTTTGGAAGTGGAAGCTTCGGTTCCTGGATCATCGATTTTTCTTTTCAATGTTCCTTGTTCGGTCGATGGTTTGCAAATTTTCAGGTGTTTACTTAAATTTGTAATGCTAATCATCTTTCCGCATCGAGCACAAGACTTAGAAGGTGACGAACGATTAATTCTCGAACCTGTTTCGCTACATCTTGCCCTGTGTACCGATAAATTGTTCCTTGAGATTAGCTTCCCACAAGTAACACATTCAGTTTTATCATTTTTACGATTGAAACTGGTGGTGGATGCCATTGCTTTCTCCAAAATCACAGAAATAAAAAAGTCTAGTATATACCGATACAATTTTCAGGTATGTTATTTTATATAGAATTTCTTGGGGTGATTACAAAACTCAAAAATTCAATCCACTGTAAATAGAATTTCAGGTATGTCATTTATATAGAATTTCTTGTGTGCGAATACAAAAACTCAAGAATTCAATCTACTGTGAATACAATTTTCAGGTATGTTATTTTATATAGAATTTCTTGAGGTGATTACAAAACTCAAAAAAAATCAATCTACTGTGAATATAATTTTCAGGTATGTTATTTTATATATAATTTTCTCAGGGCGTATACAAAACTCAAAAATCCGAGACAGTTCAGTTTTAACGTGTTCATATTTGAAAAAAAAAACGCCTTGGAGATTTCGACCAATCCACACTTTACTAGATTGGAGAAACTCTAACTATTGTCATTTGGAACCTTTATTTGCCCCACCCCCCATTGTTATTTTTGGATCAATTACCTTTTCCAAATTAACAGCAGGACTGAGGCGGTTCCTAAATGACAATAGTTAAAGACATATTTTAGCGAATTACGCCGGCATAAGCTAAGTACGTGTTGCTAGAAGGCCTTCGTCGTTGCAAGTCACCTAACCCATTCACTAAGAAATAAGAAAAAAAATATTGACGTACTGAAAAAAGTTGACTTGTGTTCACCAAGTTCACAGATGTTTACTCATTGATGACTCCGTTGTTGTCGTCTATCAAAAACCTATAAGTACCTTGGAAACAGTGAGACAGTTATCGAAAAATCTCCCCTTGTCGATTTTTTATTTTTGGTGACGTAGAGTACGCGTAGAGAGGTCGAGTTCAGTGTGTCGGTCGAGTTTCGGTGTCCTCTGTCTACTCATACCAAAATAAACATAGGTCGTCATGGAACCAATTTTTCATCAATCTAAAATTTTCTAAGTTCAGCGTTAAAAAAATCTTAAATTGCAAATATCTCGAAAATGGTAAGAGTTATCGAAAAAAATATATCGAAAAATACCCCTATACGGTATCGTTAGATACCCACCCTGTAGATTTTGGAGGTGTAGAATACGTGTACCAAGTTTTGGTGGTCCTGGGGTCAAGGGGTAAGAAGTTAGCCCACCCACCCTCCAAAACTTTTGATCACTCGTAACTTTTGAACGAATAGTCGTAGAAAGGTCGGGTTTAGTGCGTCGGTCGAGTTTCGGTGTCCTCTGTCCTCACTTACCAAAATAAACATAGGTCGTCATGGAAGCAATTTTTTTCATCAATCAAAAATTTTCTAAGTCCACAGCGTTAAAAAAATCTTAAATTGCAAATATCTCAAATTTTTGACAAACAGAGGTCGACATGACCAAAAATGATTATCTAAAACTTTACGAAGCTTACACCGCTTACAAGCGCGTGACCGAGGGAAGCGTGGACATGTTCGTCATCAATACCACGAAACGGAAGCAGGTGGTGGTCAACGATCGAACCAACATCAAGATCGTCTGCGAGTTCCACGACGCGCTGCCAGAGGATACCGTGTGCAACGTCATCCTGGTCGCAGAGAAGTCCTTCGTCCATGACGTGAAGAACGAGAGGGTGACGGAACAGTTTTAAAAAAATTTCGTAAAAAAAATGCCACATACTAAAAAAAAATCAACACATTTTTTAGGTTATATAAAATGTGTGAAAAAAATCTTTAAAATACTGAAACAAACGGAGTCCAATGTAAGTTAGTTCGGTCCGCAAATAAAAAAAATGATATGTTAAGTTATATCACTGAAGATCGTAAAAAAAATCGTAATATAGGTTAAGTTATATCACGTAAGATCGTGATCGAGTAAGGTGTTGGCAACACTACGAGAAAATGGGGCTTATGCCTTACAAGAGAAAACCATTAAGGCGAGCCCCACCGAGCCCCACCCCGAGCTCCACTTTCGGTTGCAGAACTGTCCATTTGGGTCTACTCTAAAGTAGGTCAAAGCATGTAGAGGCTCTCGTGTAGTTTAGCACGTAATAAAAAAAGGATAGGTTAAGTTATATCACGTAAGATCATGATATACCTACCAAGTGTGAGTGGGAAAAAAAGGGAAATTTTACTTAAACATCGCTAAACGCTAAAACATCGACAAAAAATTGTCAAAATATGTCAAAAACTGATATTCAATTGATATAAAAAGAGGCTACAAATGCATACCTACTAAGTACGGCGTAGAAACAACTAATTTCCACTACTTTCACCTGTTTTTCAAACTCCGTCTGTCGTCAGGTGAGGAACATTCAGATGGGTTCACTTCCTCGGCTAAGTTGAGAAACTGACGTCAACGCGAACAGATTTTGACGTATTTAAAAACATATATAAAAGTTCCAACTAAAACTGTATCAGTCTAACTATAATTGTCTGTGACAACTTGCACATGATTTGAAGAAACAAACATTTTAAAAATCTTAACTTCTTACAAATATAAAATCTTAAACTCTCAGGTTCGTTACAAGGGGGAAACGTTTTGTGGCCAACCATTCCCTACTCGGGGAAGGTTGGAGTCGACTTAATTTTTTCAAATAGCAAAGAGGGTTGAAGAATATGTCCTTTGGGAGGTCTTATCATAACAACAATAATACGTAGCTCCAATTGACAATGGCGTGAAATCAAATGTGGAACACGATCAGCATTGGACTGGACTCCAACTCCTACAGTAGCAATCCTACACAACAGTGGAAGCTGGAAAAATGTTCCTACACTGTAGCGTGATTCGGAGTTATCCTAGCAGTATCTACAAATACATACAAGCCCCCCCCCCCTTCCCAAGAGATGGCAAGCGCTTGTACACAAAACCGCATATCATCGCGTTCCCTGAGATTGCTACCAGGAGAACAAGGACCGACACGCACAATCGCAATTCAAGTCAAATGGTGAAGGAGGCACGTAGTTACATGCACAATGTCAACTGAATGAAAATGGGGGGAGGGATGTACAAGGTGTTACAAACACGTGCACCACTAAAAGTCAAATTGAGCTTATTTACTATTTACAGAATATGTTCGAAATGAGCTCCATTCACTTGTTTGCAGGAGAATGCAACGGAGTATCGAACCAGACCAAGTAATCAGTGTTACTATCGCGATGAAGATTCAACAGGCCCATTCTGCTTGTGTTCTCGTAAGCAATCAGACCGGACCGCAAAATTTCGAAGTGACTTTGAAATACTGGACGTACAAGAGTTGTAGAGTCGTACACACTGTGTTCTACTAGCGTGTTTCCTGTATCTTCCGTTACCGTGGTTCTGTTTGTGTGTGTGTGTGTGTGTATTGGTGGTTAAAATGCTTGCAACAACGAGAAAAATGAATGTTGCCGGAAGGGCGCGTTCTGGTGCAGACAAAGTGGAAATTATTTTTCTTTTCGGTGAATGTGGCAGAAAGTACCGTGCCACTGCTAGACGATTTAACGAATTGTATCCCCCACGACCTCCAGTAGTATTGACCATAAGTGTATTTCAGACCTTGTGAAAATATTCCGTGAAACGCAAAGCGCCAATGACAGTTCACGTCCAGGACGACCTCACATGAATGAGACAACAATGTTGGAAGTTATAGGACGCGTGACTGTAAACCCTGAAACGTCTCTCAGACAAATAGAAGAAGCACGTAACATTCCACGGAGCACTATCAGTAAGGTGTTAAAATTACACAAATTTCATCCTTACAAAATTCAGATAAAGCAAGAAGTAGGAGATGATGATTTCGATAGACGAATTGAGTTTTGCGAAATTATGTGCGACATAATTGCTAACAAAGAGAACTTCTCACACAACATCTGTTTCAATGACGATAGTCATTTTTTTCCTAAATGGCTGTGTTAATAAACACAATGTTCGAGTATGGGCAGATGTTAATCCCAATGTTGTGAGGGAAGACCATACGCAAAGACCTGAGAAGGTTAATGTGTGGGCAGGTATTTTAGGAAACCACATAATTGGACCCCTATTTCTTAATGGCAACGGTAATCTGTACCTGCAAATTCTACGTGCCACAATGGATCCCTTGGTAAAGGACCTTGTAGAAAACTCAGTCGATGTCAACGGTGTGCCTGAATTTCATGCGAACAATATCATTTTTCAGCAAGATTGATGGCCTGCACACTACAGACGGGACGTACTAACAACGGCAAACGTAATAGTAGACCTCACGGCGAAGTGGGTTAGAAACCCTGCGTGCTTCAGGGCAGCTTCGATAAGGCACCTGAATTGTATCGATCTGAACCAGGTAGTGGGCGATCTTTAACCCTCAAGGCCATTCTGCAAAACGAATGCCAGAAGTGGTTTGTGTGTGGATTGCTGGTTGATGATAAGTGTATATGTTATTGCTATCTGTCTTCGTTATTTCACGTTGCTTTCCTACCTCTGGAATTTGAATGACGAATACATTGATTTGAGGAACTGACATACACGAAAAAGCCAACCCCGTAGCAAATTGTTACCGTGACGCGCTTCCAAGTCGAATAGCTAGGTTTAGAACCTGGTTTTCATCCCACCTCCACCAATCACATCTTTAAACTTTCTCATCGCCGTGAGAGTAAAAATAATAATTCTTATTTTCTAATGAATAGTAACAAGAGAAGAGCGATAGGTATTCCTCGTATTTTCGCAAAAACACCAAAAAAAAAAAAAAAGAACCTTCTACTCAGTGGTGACAATGAACTCTATTTAGTGTGAGAAATACGTTTAAAATAAATTGACGTTAATCCATGCAGATGTAACCCATTAGGTAGGGCCTTCACGATGACGTAGTGATAACGTCAAGCCTTGCAATCATGGGGCCCTTGATTCCATACCCGGTAGAGACACATAAAGGTTTGGATCCCAATTTAAACTGTAGGTGCAGTTCCGCTTAGCCTATCTGTGCATAAATTGGACTTCAAACAAAAACCCAAACAAATTAAGAACCTTTCGCAGAATGCTGCCTATATCAAGAGTGGAAAGATCGAAAATGATTTCGAAAAGCAACAATATGCAAAGCACCTAAGCACCTCACTGACGTACAACATGATGCTATTCATCACACAAGAAATATTATTTTAGAGTTCAAATTATAACATTTGCAGAAATTTGCAGCCCTCAAATAAATAGTTTTTCTCAATGATTAAGTGCTTTCTTCGCTTTGCATTCGCTATCTCTGTGTGAGCTTAGATTAAATAGAAGCTTATCGTGAATTCTTCGCACAACTTCGCTATATGCTTGCTAGAGGATTGGCATCTTAACAGAACTTCTATCGAACATCGCTCATAAAATATATTTTACCTGTCAGCTCTTAATTCGCTTTTTAATTTTCACATATATTTTTAATTTTGTTATTTAGCCTTCACTCTTCTGCCACTTTTGGACAATCGCGATGATGAGGATGAGTGAAGATATGATAAATAGAAAATTCAAAAATAACAACAATGTCCAGGCTGGTATTCGAGCCTGGAACCCCTGACGTAAAAGCGTCTAGTACTACCACTCAGTCAATTTTCACGTAGAAACTTACACTTACACACCTCATCCATGCATATTTGCTTTACCTGCTGCACTTCTCTTATGGTGAATAACAACCCCTCATTTCAGATTTATCTAATGTTTATAGCTATTGCATTGTGGTGAATGATAATCCTATTAAGCATTGTGAATCTTATTCCGAAAAAAAAAACCTGTTAGAAGATTACGTGTGTAGTGTTATTAATAATATATAATGAAGTCTGCTTTGGTCAGCATGTTTAGTGTATTGAATGAAATTTTCATTTCTTGTTGAAGCATATTTTCGTCACCCAGATTTGCATTTAAAAAAATGTAGGTCCAGTATATATTAGGTATTGTGAATTCGAGTCAATTAGAACATTTTGCGTTGTTGCGAGATTATCTATTAGGATACAATTTGGACATAATGAATCTAAGTAGAGAAAATACAACTTGTATATCAAAACTGCCTTGTCCAAATGATCTCCGAAAGTAGTGTTTAGCACGTCAACTATAGGTGCCGGCCCTCTTATCAGAGTCGTTAGCACATTGCGCTACGACGGTTCCGGGTTCGAATCCTGGCCTGGGCATGTATGTTTGTGAGTGTCCATTCATCAATTTCATCATATTATCACTCACCCTCATCTTCGCAAATTAGCCAAAAGTGGCACAAAATGCGAAGTAAAATAAAACAATTCAATCAATCAATCCAAGTATAGGTCATGATTGTATCTGTTATATGAACAAGATATGTCCCTCCTCTTAATGTCACTTATAAATTAAGTGTCCGAAAGCAGGTATTAGGCATGAACAGAGCAAAAAATACTCCTGAGCAATTACAAGTATTATAAGACAGTTCGTAGCCGGGCATTATGGACGATCTTCCCTAACCTATCAGTTTTAGGCTCCGGGTTCGAGTCATGGTCTGGCAATCCCTTTTTTCAATGCCCGTTCATCAATTTAATCTGATTATCATCAATCTTCATAGTTGTGATTAATTGTAAAGTGACGTAAAAGCGAAGCAAAATAAGAACAAATAAAAATAATTGCAAAATGACTAGAATGACAGAACTACATTTGCAAAATAAAATGCGAGCAGAAGATTCATCTTCAAACAAGCATTTGGGGAGAACTGTGTAGACAGACAGAAAGTTGCCAATCGACGTGTAGCATGACCTTCGATACTGGAGTTGTGCTTTTCAGGAAAGTTTGTTCGACGCTCCTCAAGCGTCTTATCAAGAATGCCTCGGTGTTCGCAGCATTGCCAACTTACTTTCCGTCGGGAAAATATTTTTTCTCCTATTAAATTTGCTGTTGGCTGTACGTGAGTACTTGAACGAACATTATCCCAATAGGCAGAAAGGCCGTCGTGCTACCATCGAATGGCCTGCGAGATCGCCTGATTTGTCTCCGAACGATTTTTTCCTTTGGGGACACCTTAAATATGTTATGTTCAAAACAGAATTTAGTAGTCTTGCTGATCTGCAACAAAGAATAATAGCAGCCGGTAGAGACATTTCAGTAGACACGTTCAACAAAGTTCGACGTGTATTTCATACTGGTGTCTTGTACTGCCAAGAAGTGAATGGGGCTCATTTCGAACATCTTCTGTAAATAGTAGGTAAGGTCAATTTGACATTTAGTGGTGTACGTGTTGTAAGATCTTATAAACGTCCCCCATTCCCATTTGCCTTCAGTTGTCATTCTACATGTAACTACGTGCCTCCTTCACCACTTGACTTGAGTTGCGATTGTGCATGTCGGTCCTCGTCCTCCTGGTAGCAATCTCAGGGAACGCGATGATATGCGGTTTTGTGTACGAACGCTTGCCATTTCTTGCTGGGGGGGAGGGGTTTGTACGTATTTGTAGATACTGCTAGGATAACTCCGAATCATGCTACAGTGTAGGAACATTTTTCCAGCCCCCACTGTTGTCTAGGATTACTACTGTAAGGGTTGGAGTCCTGTCCAATGCTGGTCTGTTCGACATTTGATTTGACGCCATTGTCAGTTGCAGCTACGTATAGACTCCTGATTTGTGTATTATTGTTGTTATGATAAGACCTTTCAAACGACATATTCTTCGACCCCCCCCCCTTGCTATTTCAAAAATTAAGTCGACCCCGCCTACCCCCTTGTTGCGGGCCCAGGTAGGGAATAGTTGATCTCAAAACGTTTCCCCCTGAACATCATGGAATATGTGTTTCGCCATTTCTTTCCATTTACAGCCGATCTCACAATACCCAGGGTAGGGTGAGACTTTATGGACAACCTGTATATACATACACATACACACATACATAGATATATTTAAAATGTATTTAAAATTATTATTTTATTAGGAAATTATGTGATAAAGCTCAGGCCATTGTGTTAATAGTGGCTTTACTGAGGTCCCTTAGGTTCATAGAAAAGATGTCAATAGTATTATTCTTGATTAGCAATTTATTATAACTGGTGAACATTCTCCACAATGGAGATTTATTTTTAATTTCTGATATAGCCTTCTTTATAAGAAAAACTTCATTCTTAAGTCTAGTTTTCCACGAAGGAATTTGAATATTTATCTGGCAGAGTAGATGTTCAGCATCAACTTCGTGATTTAACAACTTCCACAAGAATACTATTTTATATAACTTTCTTCTGTGACACAGTTTTGTAAACCGACATTGATATATTAGGTTGTCGTAGTGTTCAAATGTGGGGTAAACTTTCTGAAATTTGTATTCTAAAAATCTAAGAAATCTTGATTGGACTCTTTCGATTGCTTCACTGTATTTGCTGTGTCTGTATTCCATATAACAGATGCACATTCGAGTTTTGGTCTTACATATGAATAATACAAACTTATAGTGCGCGTCAAATCTCCTGCATATGGTCTTTAACGGCTGAACAGCACCAGCGAATCACAGACGTGCGGCGTTGCCTAGTTCAGAACTTGCATCACCTCGCTACTAAATCGTGTACCTGGCGCTCGGATATAAATAGATTATTTCAAGTGTCAGTAGTTCAACAAATGGAAAGTTAATGAATTTGCGAGTACGTACGAAAAACAAGCGTGATTGTAGCTTATACCGTTCCCTCTGAAGAAGCAATGTTATTATAAACGTATTTGCATTGTATCGTTTTTGCTCTCCCTTCGTTCCTGTTGCATTCCGAAACTTTCCGATTAGCGAAGGAAACAGGGCACGTTCTTTCCCAGTGATGGTAGAAGACGTTGACGAATAGGATTCCGTCACTGTTCGTTTTTTTCCGTGTGTTTAGTGGGTGTGTGCAGCATGTCGTTGAGTAAACCAAGTGTTGCGGTAGCGAGAGAAGAGAAAAAAAAATACAGTGTTGTACGAATCCAGGCACGTCAGGTGAATTTTCAGGTGTACAATTTTTTAAAAAAATGTTCGAGTGAAGAAGAGAGAAGTAAAATTGATTATAAGAAGTGCCAGGCTCTAACAGCTCAAGCGTGTGGTGTGAAACAAGCTACTGTTTCTCGCATATGTTCGGGGGCAAAGCAATGGGGATCGGGGCATGTTTCAATCACCTAAAAAGCACATTAACGTACCCAGAAGAACAACAAACTTAAGTGACTGTGAAAAAGACGTAGCTCGTAGAATGTTCTTTGAATTTTACGATCCTGGCGAATTTCCTACTGCCAAAAAGATAACGTACTCTTGTTAACGAAGAACTTGACAATGTAATACAAGAACAATGGGCCGCTTGTGTTAAACATGCACAACAATTACAGGAAAACGATTTTGTAAGGGAGATAGGTCGGGACGAAATTTTGGGCCCAATTATAATACATTTGAAGGACAGTGACACAGAGGGCGAAAGTAGTGTGGTCAGTGACGATGAGGACAACGACGGCAGTTGTTGGAGTGACGAGGAGTTCCTGGCAGTCCCTCTGGCATAATCAGGTACATTCTTTTTTCCAATTGAGTTTATTACGTATATGTTATATTATCAAATGTTCCGTGCTCGCCGTGACAAGGCGTTTCGCTCAACCACGCTGTCTCTTTTCCATGTGAGATTTAGACCGCTGCAGTGGGCTGCTATTGGCTATCGCCATATGCAGGACATTTGACGCGCACTCTAGTGTTTCTATACTCTTGAAATCCCTCTCCATTCTAAGAATAAACCCAAGGTTCTTGAACACTGCACTAATTATTTGTTCTACGTGTTTATTAATAGTAAGAATTGAATACAAAATAACACCTAAATCGTTGACTATAAAATTTCTTTCTAGAGTATGGTTGTATATTTGATTCTGAAATTCAACTGGGTTTTTCTTTCAAGTATATATTACAAAATGACATTTATTGATATTTATTGTTAGTGTTGTTCCCTGCTACATTAAAATGTTCACTGTGAACGTAATTTCAGCAAAACAAATCTGATAAAATTGAAAAACAGGAACCTCTTTCCATATCGTATGCTTGTTACTCAGTGCATCGACAGAGTAAGTTCACTATATACACAGGATGTCTTATCGGTACAGGACCTAATGTTTAATCTGGGATTCGAACCAATCTGCCATGTATTTCTACCGGGTATTGAAACCAATGTCGCAGGAATGGATTACCCCGGAGAGTTTTACACCCCGGCAATAAACCCCTAGGAATGATTTAACCCCGCGGAAACATCAAAGAGAGAATAGCATACATGGGAGTATTACATTACTAGGGAATTATTACTCCCAGTATTTAATCCCTTGGAATCGTTTACCCTTTCACTTATGTCGGCATGAGTGAGAGGGGGATAATCGTACCCTAGGGATGGTTTATCCCCTGGGTATAAATTCCCCGGTAATGGATTACCCCCGCATCTAAGGTCGGCATGTGGTGTCACTACAAGGGAACTACAAGCCTAATTTAGTGAGAGGGGGTTATTCGTACCCTAGGGATGGAATATTTTTTTCGGCGGAATGTTTTTATATTTTTAGGTATGTCATGAAAAATGAATATTGGCAATTTTGGGAACTTTAAAAATATTTTCTCCCCTGTAGAACATTAAGGTATATGCTGTTCATATAAGACGGTTTACTTATGTACATTCATTTGCTTTGAGTGAACACTGGCTATTCCCGTAGTTGTGCAGCAACAAAAAGAGTCCAAAATGCAGGTTTTTCGCTGTTTTCAGCCCTTAATAATAGTACCCCAAAGATTTGTTTACCTGACATTTAAGCTCACCATTAGGACAAGCTACCTGATGTAGCACATTACCTGGAGATTGCTTCTGTTAGCAGATATAACCCTTTGAATTCTCAAAATTCGTGGATTTATTTATTTATAAATGATGAATGGACAACAGACAAAGAATTTTTTTTTTATTTCCTAAACAGTATACAAGATATGGTTACATAGAACGATTATTTTTTTTTTTTTTTTATGTATACGGATAAAAGTAGTCAAGCTACTTTCGGAGGTATGTGCTTATGCCCTGGTACCTGAAAATTAACCCAGGGCGTCAGTTCCGTGAATTTTTTACGGATTCCCCCGCTTTTCTTTGATTCATCCTTGATTTCCATTATTTTTTTTAATTACAATAATTCACTGTGACATTGGCAAGAACGTCCCAGTGTGAAGAACCAAATTTGTTCGGTTTTCCTGAACAAAGTTGGTTTCACATCATTCTACAAGGTAAGAAGATTAAGATAAAGGTTAGAAATAGTAGGAAGTAAATAAGTGTTAGTGTTTAACATTAATATTATTTATGATCACAGATACGAAATTACATAAGTGTGTAATTGGGTGGGTAATGTTTTCTTAGGATAAGTTTTATTGTGTGTCGTGTGCATTAGTGTTGATGGATGAGATGAGGAATGGACATTAACACGATTCTATGAATGTTAAGCAGGGTCTATGTTCTAGTATGTTATGTTTGAGATAGTGAGAGTATTATTGGCTTTGAGATGTACGTATTAATACTAGGAAGAGATATGAAAGAACGAGTGGTACCTGATGCAAGGAGACTTGCGGGAGACCAGCAAGAGTTGGTCGGACTGGGATGAACATCGGTACGACGGTTGGTACCCGGGACATCATCAGGAAGGGACGAAGTAGGGAGGGATTTCCTGGGAAGTATCGGGTACATTAGTACGTTCGGTAGTGGAAATATAGAGAATTGTCAAGAATCAGTGAGAGAAGTTTGCAGTGTGTTTAGTAACGATAATAAAGAAGGGGGTGTAAGATTACAATTTAAGAAAGAAACGAAAAAGAAGAATCTTGGTTAAATTCGGTTGGTTCCTAGGTCGAGTCCTTGCAGTGTTATCCTTTGCCTTTCTCCGGGGAGACGTAACCTTTTTTCGTTTTGGCGTATCACTGTCTTCTGTATTAGTGTCTCCTTCTTGATGTTCCTGTGGGAGGTTCTGCTTCATTATCCTCTTGGTGATCTTAGTCCTAAGGAGGGATGTCCTGTTGTTGAGTTTGTCGAAGGTGGATTCTTTGTGATCTTCTGGGGGGTATATTACATTCCGGAGGTAGGGGTTGAATGGGGAGGTGAGTGATGCCGGATTTGAAGAGGGAATGTTCCTCTTTCGACACCAGGTTTGTTAAGTCGTTTAGTGACGTAAAGTGCTCGGGATTTCTTATTAACTGGTACGTGTTGAAGTTTGGTAGCTTTTGTCTTAAATCTTCGATTTGTTTGTTTGATGTCTGCCAAAAGAAGGCTTTATGTTCCGGTGTGTCCGTCTCGGTTTTACATTTCAGGCATTTATCAGTCTGTCTGAGGTTGTGCTTATTTAGGTGTTGACCGTAGGGACCGTGTCCCGTTTGGAAATGTATGAGACCTCTCGTGGGATGGAAATGGTCCATCGAAAGTCGTTCTTTTATGTTTGGAAGGAAGCTGTGAAGTCTCCTTCCTTGCGTAGCTTGTGTCCATTCCTGTTGCCAGACGCTAAACAAGTGGTTGTAAATTTCTGGTACCGTGGCAGGGCGTTTTCCAATTAGTTTATAGATTTCGTCCTCTTGTCCATTTCTAAAGTAATACTTTGATGCTCTAGTTTTAATAACGATTTCAATAGGCTGTACGCCCGCAATCATGAGAAGAGCCAGGGTTGAGGTTGTTCTGAATGCACCCGTTAGGCGAAGTATCACTTTGCGTTGTGAAGATCTCAATCTGTTTTTAATGTACTGTTTACTGGTTTCCATGGCCCACAGGGGCGAGCCATAGGAATGGACATTCACAAACAACCATGTCCGAGAGGGATTCGTACCCGGGACCCCTGGCGGCCCAGCACGATGTGCTAATATCTCGGCCACAGGACCCGGCTCAAGATATGTGGAATCAGCAACTTTAAAATTATACTTATCTCAAAACAGCATCAGGATAGTAATACATTAAGTATGCTAGCTGGTAGCTGAATATATGTACTCACATATAGAAATAAAAAAAAAACTTTGGGCTAGGTCCCATTTTCGAGAATTTCTTTTTTTAAATATTAAGAAATGTCAATTTTTCCACTTTCTCCCTTATAAGAAAGTCGAACAGCACTTTCTCCTTCCTTTCCTTGTTCAAAATGGGACAGTCTATCGATTGACAAGTTTTGGGACAGTTTTCGGTTTTCTTTTTTTGATGGATAGCGTAGTGGTAACGTCGCATCCTCGTAATGAAGGGGATTCCGGGTTTGATGAAAGGTTGAGGTACAAGTTGTTCGGATCCCAACTTAAACTGCAAGTCCTCAGTCCCTTTTAGCCTTCCTGTGCATAAACTAGGCTTAAGAACAAAGCTCTGCCATGCTCTATATACAGTGGGTGGCGTACCAAGGACTTTCGAAAGGGGGGGGGGCACCTATACTTTTTTTTTAGTAGCCAGTCATCTTTCTGGCCTCATTAGGCACGCCACTGTCTATATTTCGATAAGAGTATATTTGTAAATAATTCTGTATTATTGTACCTTAGAAAACATAACCTTTCTTGTAAAAGCATGTAAATGTAGCACTATGCTGTTTGTGCGAGATTCCCAAAATAAACCAATTTCAATTCAGATAGGCCTAAGAGCGAATCTTCGTGGTGTAGTGGTTACCACAGCACGCCACGACGTCAGGGGTCCTGGGTTCGAAGCTCGGTCAGGAAATGATTGTTCTTTGTGAATAAACTATCAGGTAAGAGAAAGATCAGTTGACTATGGCCACGGAGAATGTTCTCTGAACTAATTAGAAAATTTCCAGGCATAGTTAGTTATGTCATCCAATCAATTTTGTTCACAAATCATAGAAAGTCATTGAATGATGAAGAGAGGGACTCAGTTGAATTAGTTGAAAAAGGAACTGAAGACCTGGATAATCCAGATTATGTTCCTGAATCTTTCCAAATAATAAACTCTAATGTTATGAGAGTCTGCAGAAATTACTTCTGTAAAATTCAGTATCTCCTCACTGCAAATGGATTAAGTGACAGTATAGAAATATACATGAAGAGAAAAGTACAGTAGCCTCCAGATGGGAGGAAATTTAGTCTAGAATTGGTAGAAGCTAAGGGTAGGGGGGTGCACTTATTTGATGTAACATGTTGACAGTGAGGTAATGTGTGAGTCTGTGTACTTTGCAAATATTTTCTTAAACTGCGGGATACCACACCCCGCATCTTCCTTCACTTAGAGCACTGCTTCAATGTTCACTACAAGATGGTTGCATGCTTATATGGAATGCTTGTTGCGAGTCCCTTTATCTAGCTCTGTCAGACGGGAGAACTGGTCACTTCTTGAGGGCTTGTCCGGACCATAATTGAAAGAAAACCAGGCACGTCTGGAGTGCCCGATTATGCTTCCAAGGTGAGGTCCATAACTGGACGCTTACCAACATTGTTTCTTTTATCCTTTAACTATAACCATTTATCAATATATTGTTGACTTCTAGGTAAAAATTAGAAGGTGTACTTGAAAACGAAATATTACGGACACAGGATGTTCTCGTCGGTTTGGAATGCAGACCTTACAAATTCCATTACTTGCCTCGTCCGTGGAAGGTACCAGCCTAACAGACGGATATGAATCGACAGGTATTGGAATTTGTATAGCGAAGCAACCGAACCGATCTGAGAAGATCGGAAGGAAATTTCGAGATCAGTTTTGGTTTTGGTTTGTGCGAGTGAACATCGAGGAAGATAGAGCGCAGGTATGTACCTGGAGGACGGAGGCATCACTCCGAACATATAATGGTCTGAGACTTGTTACACAACCTCTCGCTACTACCTTTTCTTACTTACATCCCAGTAATAAATTAATAAAATAATGAAAGGAGGAAACAATATTGATAATTCAATGGACAAGACGAAGTTCGCAGACGGACGACTGACTATATGGACAATAGATCCACTTGCTAAACTTTTCTTTCTATGCTAGAAAATTAATTTAGCCTTACAGCTTATTTTCAAGGTATTCTTCAAACATTACTGGTTTTCTTGGGTGCATCAACACTTGGGGTATTTCCATTTGGTTTATTATACGAGGCTAGAATCACTATATGTCCGAGGACTAAAATCCACTGATTGAAGCTTAAAGCTTAGGCTTAACATGTATATTGACTAAGCACATTACAACACGAACCTTACAGAGGATTGTAGGTGATGTAGGCCCACACGCCAGAGCCTTATTAGCCTGCAAGAAGCACTTACAGCTAATGACACGAGGAAATAAGGTTAATTTTTTACTGTTTCACAAGAAAGCTATCCTTTACACACCCAATATTTGCTTTTTCAAATAACTACATGTACAGTTTGGGTTGTAACAATCTCAATAACGACCAATAGAATCGTTATAACCAGGAAGTGTACGTGACTGTACCAGAAGTACACAGGACAACACTAACTAGATTTTGATTTATACTATCTCAGCTGCTAAATGTAGCAAGAACTTTGATTGTCTATGTTTCTGAGAAATTACGCAAAAGCAGATTTTCCTATGTAAGTATTTCAAAAGCAAATTTTTCTATGTAAGTATATATTTTTTATTGATTGCTTTGTTTAACAGATCAAATGAAAGACGGCAAAATTCACTAAATGTAGTTCTATACTATACGTGATTGCATGAAAATAACTAGGTCAAGGGGTGACCAACAGTGAGCTGAATGTATAAATAGAGGGTCGCTCTCTATTATTCTCACCTTCGCTGGATTGGCGAAGGAACACACTTGTGGGCGGTAGAACCTGAACGGGTTCCACCAGGGCATCGGAGACTCGAAGCAGATGTCTTGGCGGATGAACCCAAGTAAGTAGGGTCATAGGCGCTAGGACCAATTTGGTCATTGCTTCATATATGAGGAACCAATTTGGTCCACTCCCAAAATTAACCTACATTGCTTATAACTTATGAAATTTGAAGTCTGCACAAGATCCGATGACGAAATTTAAAAATTTTAAACGCCCAGACAGGGACCCGAACCCTAGACAGATAGGTTAAAAGCCTAACGTTATACTACTAAGTTATCTAGGCACAAGGTATTCTTTTCTTGAAAAGTTAGTTATGTTAAGAAATATATTGAAACATTTGAAAATACCCTTGGTATGGATCGGCAGAGAAGGAGACAACATTTCCAAATTTTTTACAGAGTGGGTGCATTTTACCACTATAGAGCCTTTTACTATATGTAATTTTTAATTATTTATATTACGAAGAATATGTAAATAGAAGATAATTATCGGAACTAAACGCAATGCATATGGTTTTATGTTAATTACTATAAAGTATGTAATGTATGTAACGATAATAATTTATGTTTATAATATGGAAAATACGAATTTAGGGGGTTTTCAACACTATTGCGTAATAGTAAAGGTCAATTATGATTTAGGACGGTCCCGGTATCCGAACCCACAATACGTAACGGTATTAATCATAGTGCACTAAGGAATAATAATAAATGGCATGTAAGACATTCAGCGGAGACGAACTATGTGTAACGTGTGAGCTGAGTCTGATACCAGACAGAAGACTGTTTCGAAATGTGAACTCCACGCAGGTGGACGACAAAGGAATTTGGGGGTTGTGCGGTCAAGGTCAAATTATGTTAGAACGCCAGAACAAAGAAAGAACTCGATTCACCAATCAGCGAAAGCGTCGGTAGATTTTCAGAACCGCTTTTTCTTTTCAAGGTTAACCAGAACGCAAGAACAGGGGTAAGTATGCAACACTGTAGCACAGGACAAGGGAGGGATTGAACAAGACAACAAAGGATGCGCGGTTCAGGTCAAATCTTTGAAACTGCGCGTCGCTTGTAAAACCGGTTTTGGTCAATTAATATTCCGCTCAGTGTTGCCCCAGAGCACGGGATGCTCATAGGGTTTTAGGGTAGAACGCTATAATGTTAGAACATGGTTCTGTCAAAGAAGGCCAAAAAAAAAGGATTTTGGGATACCAAATTAGATTGGAGCGAGAATTTTATCTGGAACAAGAAGAACGAAGCGTAAGGGTTTTATCTAAACTAGGAAGAAGGGAACGTTATCTGGGACTGTGCCTAAAGTTTTCACTATTTGCTTTTATCACGGGGTCTCGACCCTCGGACCCTTTGATCATTGACTATAATTGTACATATAAATTAGGGGGGGTTTAACGGTTCGAAATCCGGTCTTCCGTTAATTATTAGGCATGTATGTTCGTTCATGTAATGAGAAATTAAATGTACCATTAGAATTAGAATTATACATGGTATTATTCATCGTGTCTACGGCCCAAAAGTTCCGCCGATGGAAAAGGACGATCAAGTTCCTTATACATCGGTCTTCATTTACTAGACAAAATTACCATGACAATTAGGACTCAGAAATCAGAACACTGGACACTGAAACATGTTATGACATAATATTTAATACATTATTGCTGAAATACTTACAACGTCGCTCGCCTACACCAGCACCATTAAGAACAACACACTATCGCAGACCCGCGACGCACCGGGTCAAACCAAGTTAGCAGCGTACACCGCTGATGGTCGGCGTTGCAGGTAAACACTATATTCGAGCACCATTGTCTAACCATTTAAATATTAAGTTTGAAATCTCAAAGCTATGAATCTAGACTTGGTCAAGGGAAGAGAAAACAATTTCTCTCTGACCTACAAAGGTGCTGACACGAGACTTTTGATCTGAAAGTTTTAACTCTGAATGAATGTTCCAAAAACTGTCTCTAAAACTGTGAATACCGAACTGCCTCTCCTAAGTCCTTACTTCGTCTTTTCCTTCGTTCCCGGAAGAATTGTCCTTCACTCTATTGGCCGTCGAACTTTTAGCTCCGCCCACCCGTGGTCACTTCTGCATGTAAGGTCCAAAATCTTTACACTGAGGGGTGATATTCGCGTAGCACAAAAACACAATAGCACCTTGTTTGAGAGCTGATCTCGAGAAAGAAATGTATCTTGTTCTAATTAATTTTTATTGCTCACAACTCAATTATTATTGCTCACAACTGGGACACTTCGTTAAAGTTATGCCTTCCTTGGCTGCCAAAATCCCACTGAAGCGAAGAGATACGAAGAGAAATGTTCTGGCAGGGTTGTAGTTCAAGATTCTATACTATTTACTCTTGTCACTGAGCTGTCACTGAGCCAGACGGGCCGGCGGTGATCGTGGAAGTCATGCGTCTCGTCGAGACCGCCATGTGTAGAGCAATTGTCTCGATTCTGAGCCTGGCCACCTGCAAACTCTCGCGAGAACAGAGGATCCTTGTTTCCGACGAAGGGCAAAGTCTTCGTTGGGTTTTTAAATTTTAAAATGCCCGAAGTTCCGCGATAGGCTCCATCTGGGCTTGAATTTATGTTGACGTGAGCCGAATTTGGATGAATTTGGACGGGACAGATATGGGAGTTTATTGCGAGACACAGTGGTTCCTTCACCTTGGAGTAGGGGCGGTGATATATGCGGGGCTTCATGGGAAAGAAGGCTGGTTTCTTGAGACAGCCGTCTTTTCTCAGAGAGCAGAAAAATGAAATCGTGGGGGGAACGCGTAGAAAGACCGATGGAAATTTTAATTGGTACATCGGTTATAACTTAGCCCTTTACTGGAAGTATGTGTCTGACAGACACGCATGGTTTTTTTCGTTGTGCTGGCAACCCTGTATGTTTCTGTGAAGCGAGCTCCTCAATACCTTCATATTTTTTGTTCTTAGTTTGGTGGCGTGATTCACTGTTGTCGGTCGCGCTTGTGTGTTAGCTGATAAGACCTTTTTTGTAACCTACCGTGTCTGAGAGGCACATACTTCCAATAACGTAAGTTTTTTTGCGTGTCCCGTGGACACATACTTCCAGTAGTGTAGTTTTCTTGTACGCAAGTATTATTGATGTTGATGATTAGAACTTAGTTATAATGGAGGTCGGACCTTCTACATCTAGGAAAAGGAAACTAAGCGATGTAGCGAAAGTGGGTGAACACAATTTTTGCGCCAAGGTTTTAAAAATGTGGGAAGAAGTGGAAGAAGAATTCGGGCTAGAAGTGGAGATGGAAGATCTATTGTCTGATGATGATTCCGATGTGGACCCCACGTTAATTCCTGAGACATATGGTTCTTCCACTGGTGATGAAGATTGTCGTAATTTCGAAGCTGTAAGTTGCAGGACAAATAAAGGGAAAGACGTTCCGGCTTTCTTTCAAGGTAAGAAAGGATATTCTTTGGAATGTAAACAACCAACAAAGACTAGACGTGTTCCTCGTCAAAATATAATATGAGGAATTCCAGGCTTGACAAAGATTGTTAGAAATGTATGTGAAAATCCTCAAATTGAAGATATTTGGTCTCTAATTTTTGATGACGACATATTGTGTTGTGGGCAAATGTAAAATTAGAGAAAACGAGAATTAAAGTCCAAGAGCATCAAAAGAGCAATTACAGACCAACTGATAAGTGTGAAATAAAGGCACTTTTAGCTCTTTTTATGCTTACATCAATTTGTAAGTCTGGACATGAGGATATGGTTTCCCTCTTTTCTACTGATTCTATGGGTAGACCTATATTTAGATCAGTTATGTCAGTGAAGCGTTCCCAAATTTTGTTACTGTGCCTCCGATTTGACGACCCTGAAACGAGAGAAACACGGAAGGATACCAACAAAGTTGCAGCCATTTCAGACATCTTCTCCAAATTCACGCATAATTGCCAAAAATTATTTTCTTTAGGAGAATATCTTTGCATCGATGAAATGCTTGTACCATTTCGTGGAAAATGTAGCTTCAAGGTTTACATGCCCAAGAAACCAGCTAAATATGGTATTAAAATTCTTTGTCTAGCAGATGCCCGTATGTCGTATTTCTACAATGCCTACATTTATTGTGGTAAAGCATCTGATGGAGTAGGACTAAGCAATGAGGAGAAGAAGCTTAGTATTCGAACACAATCAGTTCTTCGGTTAGTGCAACCGATAGTGAACAGTAACCGAAACGTAACTGCTGACAACTGGTTTTCCTCTTTAGAACTAGTGAAAGAACTATAAAACCGAGGACTAACATATGTGGGAACTGTTAGAAATAATAAACCAGAAATCCCCCAGGAATTCTTTCCTTCTGGTAACAGAGAAGTTGAGTCTTGTCTTTATGGTTTTAAAGAAAACGTCACGCTATTGTCATTTGTCCCCCCAAAAAAAGAAAGCTGTAATTTTAGTATCCAGTATGCATCACTCTAAAGAATTGGATGAAGAGACAGGGAAACCAGAATTATTGCGTTTTATAATAGCACTAAAGGGGGTGTGGATACGCTGGATCAAAAGTGTGCCAATTATTCTTCTAATAGAAGATGTCGGCGGTGGCCTTTAGCAATATTTTTCACGTTAGTAAGTATAAGTACAGTAAATATCTGCATTCTGTACTTACGTTTTAAAAACAGCCCAAGTATTTCCAGATACAGATTTGTGAAAGAACTAGCCATGAACCTCATGAGACCTCATCTTGAAAGGAGGTTGAAGGTTCATAATTTGAGGAGTGAGCTGAAAAAAACAATCGAGGATGTTCTGGGGAAGAAAACACCGTGCAATGAAGACGAGCAACATTTAGCAAAAAGTGACAAAATGGAAGGCAAAAGGAAATGTAGCCTTTGTCCTTATCAGAAGAATAGGAACACAGCATATACGCGTAAGTGCGTCAAATGTGAGAAACCAGTATGTCTCGAATGTTCCAGGAAAGTGTGCGTGATGTGTTTGGTTGACAGAAGCACTTCAATTTCAAACTTGCTCAGTACTTTCAAGAAAACTTTTGTTCACAAAAAAGTGTATTTCATTTGAAGTGTGTGAAAATTTCATTTTCATAAAAAAAGAAAAGTTTTCTCAATAATAGTTATTTTTTCTTACATAGCACTTGCGTTGTGTATGTATTTTGCAATAAATTTTATAATATTAGATTATAAGAATAAATCTATGTAATACTTTGCCAAGGAAACCAAAGTTTCGGCGTTCCGTGTCTGTCAGACACATACTTCCGATTATGTAATAAAAATCATTCTTCCTGTTAAGGGTTAGTTTTTAAATTTATGTTACTGCGTGTTTTTAACATAATATTGATTTTATTTTTTTATCAAACATTGACTTTATGTAAAATATTTAACAAGTTTTATGTATTTTTACTCAAATAACACAATTTTATCTATTTACGCAACTTTTTGTATTATATTGTAGACTCAGAGAGACATTTTTCCAACTTTAAACTTATTTTTTTACAAGTTTATGCTTATTTTTACCAAAATAACACAATTTGATCTATTCAGGCAACATCTTTTTATTATATTTTAGACTCGCAAAGAAATTTTTTCTATTTTTAACTTATTATTTTACAAGTTTATGCTCATTTTTTACCAAAATTACACAATTTCTTCTATTCAGGCAACAATTTTTATTATATTTTAGGCTCACAAACACAGTTTTTCAACTTTTAACTTATTATTTTACAAGTTTATGTACCTAAAGTTTTCACTCTTTATTTTTATCACGAGGTGTTGAACCTCGGGCCCTTTGAGTATTGGTTTATATCCAACAGTTTGTTTGTTTAATTACTGAATTTCTCTTACTGTGTGATTTTTAATATAATATTGAGTCTCTTTTTACCAAACTTTTATTTTATTTTACACGTTTTTATGTATTTTTACTCAAATAACACAATTTAAACGATTCTAGCATGACTTTTTGTAATATTTTCGAAACAAAAGTATTTTTTCCAAGTTTTACCGGATTATTTTACAAGTTGGGGTTCATTTGTGACAAGTAAGACGATATAGTCTGTTCAAGAAAGAGTTTTTATTACATTTTCGACACACAAAGTGTGTCTTGTCTAGTTTGTCTAGTTTGTCTGTTTATTTTTATTATTTTTACCAAAATAACACGATTTAAACGTGTGTCATGTCAAATTTTGTTTGGTTATCTTCCAAGTTTATCCCAATTTTTACTCAAATAACACAGTTTAACCCATTCAGGCAAGATGTTTTATTATATTTTGGACGCAGAAAAGGTGTTTTCTCAAGTTTTACTTTTTATTTTACAAGTGTTTGTATTATTTTTGTTATTTATTTTGTTTTGTATTCAATAATTCTTAACTTAGAGTTTGTTTTTCTAAACACTAAAGAAAATGTAGTTTTGGCTAAAAGTTATTTTATAGTTTACGATTTTGAGATCTCCACTATGCTATTTTTGGTTTTGTATTTCTATATTTATTTAAAGCAGGATATGCATGCTACGTAAGAAAGTTTGTTTATTTTAGAGTTTCAACGGTATTTTTTTTACTGTTAGGTTTGGTAAAGTTTCCTAAATATATGAGGTAGGGCTCCATACATTTTTATTTTTGCATGATTTCGATATGATGTGATCAGCACCACATTCCAAGCCTTTTTACCGCACGTTTCCATTTTTTTGAGGCTTAGTGATTTCTAGAACCTATTTATGTAGGACAGAAGTCTAAAGCTTAAAAAGTTTGTTCTCGGATAACCCACAATCTTATGTCAGAGTATTTTAAACTACATTTCAGATTTATTGTGTGCCACTAGAATATCACTGCTTGCTTAATGTTTATGTCCGTAACGCTGTTATTGTGTTTTTAGCCAAGACTTACTGGGTAAAGTTCATGAAATGTTTAACATTTCGACTTTTTGCCCTTATACGAGGCCAAACTTTTGCTGTAACGAAAATTATTGTGTGTCTATAAAGACTGAAATCCCTTTACCGAGAGGCCCATAACTGGACGCTTACCAACATTGTTTCTTTCCTTTCTGTATAACACAATATAAAAAAATTAACAGGACTAGACGAATCTCACACTCAACTATATGAGCCTTAAGTTTAGTTGCGAAACTTTTTTTACCATGCTAGATGAAATATATACCCTTATAACCTATTATTCATGGTACTTTCCAAGTATCACTGGCTTTTTTTAGTGATAGATTTAATATCAGGGGTTATTTGTATCTGTTATACATATTATACGAGGCTTTTTTGCTGTGTAATGATATAGTGGGGTCAAGTTGCGGTTGCACACGATATTTAATTTGGAAGCGGTTGCGTGGCATCTGCAACTGCAAACAAAGACTAAGACCCGTACTATATATTACAAATTTTAATTTTAATTTTGTGTCGTACTTCTCGCACGATGCTGCGGGAGTTTACAGGCAGAACCTACGAGAAGCGCGAGACAAAGGCCCTGTAAAAGAATACACATCTACGTATACATATATAGGCGTCAAAGGGTCCGGCAATGAATAGCACGTATGCCTTCTCCATTGCAAATATAAGTTTCTCTCGTGATTAAATTTAACGTTGTTCCCTCTCTCATTTATAACTGCTATTTTCCCCAATTACCTCTTAGATTTTTAAATTGGTATTTGACTCGTAACGTACGTTTCTAGCATTGGCTTACAGGGTAGGGTTCAAAGGTAAGAGAGTTATATTACTTTTTTTAAATTTTAATTCTCAACAACACAAATATATATTGCGCACATTATCGTACATTTCTTGAAAAGACAAGACAACTCAAAAGGGAGTGCCAACATTAACAACAATCATGCATGCAAAGCTACAATTTTCAAAGCGTGCAGCCACGCTGTAAATTCCTAGTACGTCCTGCGTGCTCTAATTCAATCATTAACATTTAATCAAGCACCAATTATGGATGCGTAGTACGTACATGTGCATACCCTCAACAACAGTTTCAATTAGACAGTACAAAGAAACCAAAATTTAGACAATACATTGCAACGTCCGGGCGCCGGAGCACTGCACACTACACCACGGAGCGGTGCAAAAGTGTACCCATATATGCTAGCTTGTAGTCAGCCGAAGACGTGGACTCAAAGTATCTCAGGGCTTGCGGGGTTTAGTATGGAAAGGTCAAAGGTCAACTTGTAAAAGTTTATTTATATTTATACACGCATGTAAATAACCAGTTTAGCACATACGCTCTTAAATCCTCCTCAGTGAGGTACCTGGGCAGTATTAGTATTCTTATGTAATTTAGGGGGAACCAACTAGTACAGGTAACCAATAGGAACCTTGGTAGCCGTCACGTGCCACGCCGTCTGGGGACAGCATGCGAAAGCGTCAATAGCGAGGGACGGGCCAAGGGGCCCGCGGTTTCACAAAGGTGTTGGTGTGAAAGGACGCCGCAAAGTCAATCCAGCTACGACAAGGGAACGGTTCGGTCCCTTGGCATGTCCAGTCAGTAGCAAGAGACGGCAAGGTACAAAGGGTAGGTCTGGAAGCACCCAGGAGACTTGGGCTTGGACCGCCACGACCCAAGGGTAGCACATCAAGCTCTTATGGGGCAGACCAGGTAGGTAGGAAAACTGCTTTTCTTTTCTCCTCCTTCCTTCTCAAGGAAGCTATTGGATCCTGGTAGGGGAAACTTCCAGACTAGATCTGGGAACCAGGTCTTTCGCAGTCGGCATCTGGCAGTCGACTGAGCTCCGGACCTCGCTGCTTTGTTTATATACTGTTTGGTGGCAGCACTGAGGCGGGTGGAGAAGATCGGAACTAAGCCGGCTGCAGCGTTGCAAACTCCCTTCAATTCACAAGATGCAACTCGTGCGTTATAAAATATCAAGTTTAGCATTGTAAAAACCACTAGCATGTGGCGATATAAACTTAACACTTGTGTGCTAAACTAAACACGTTACATTAAAGAATTTACAAGACAAAGAGATTCGACAATGCAAGTTACAAATTAAACAACAATTACTGCACAAAAGATAACTGAATGCGTAAACCACGCAGGGTATTTAGCATGCTTTCTTTAACCAAAACGTGTGTCCCATAACAATATATGCTTCATGCTTAACAACAATGCACTCAAAATTAGATAAAAGATAAATCAAAAGCGTAAGCCTCGCAGGGCATTTCTCAAGCATTAATAATTATATATTAAAGAATATGGCTATCACGCAGGATAGCTAAATGTGATGACCACGCAGGGTCGTTACATATGCCCCTCTCTCGGGCAAAAAGTTTGAGGAAAATTAAAAAGTTTAAATTTTCAGAAAAATTTTTGGTAAACCAGAGTCTATATCTCTTTTACTCTTCAATCACTAAGTCTTTTCTTCATTCACTATTTGTCTTCTCCGTTCGGAGGAACACCTGAAGAGACGAAGGTTGTCAAAATTCACTCGGTCGACTGGGTTCTTGGTCGTCGGGTTCAACAGCAGGGCAGTGTTGCTTCGAACATCCGAGGCGACATAAGGGCCAATGTATACCTCAAACAATTTGGCGATAGTCCTATTCTTTCGGGAACTTAACTTGTGATTCCTGACAAGAACCAAGTCACCTTCTTCTAATTGAAGAGCGTTTCTTTTTACCCTAATTCTTCTTTTTCAACTATTGTTGAGCCTTGCTAGAGTGTTTAGATATGGCTTCGTCTTAGAGATGGTGAAGTAGTCCAGAACTTCATTAGACAGGGATACACGGAATAGCAACCCAAGAGGAAAACATTTCGAAATATCTGAGACAGGGTGCATGGCAAGTTAATCAGCGAACTCATAACCAATAAATTCATAATGAGACACAATATTAGCTGGACGAAGTTCCAAATCTTCCAATCTTCATTCTCCAGTAAAGCCATCAGGAAAAGCGGTATAGAATGCGACTCGTAAAGAACTGTCTCAGCACACTGCTTATATCCAACATTCTTCAATGGTACGAGCTTGTCAAAAATAATCTCCAAATTGCGTCTCAGTACATTTAGGAACTCCTGCTTATGGGAATCAGTCAAAATATCTAATACCTCTACCTTCCTTGAGAGGTAAGCGAGTTTATACATCTCAGCCTTCTCTACCTGGGCTACGTGGATGTACCGCACAGCTTCAATATCCAGAGGATTCCCTTCCTCATGTTCAGGAGTCTTCACGAAAAACAACTCTGCTGAGTGCTGTCTGAAGCATGACATGACTTCAAGAAGATTCGCAACATATTTCTTCAACATAAAAACTGCAGTACTAAAAGATATTCCACCGAATTCTAGCTCTACTCGCCTACTTCCAAAAACTCGCTTTCTGTGGGTACCAGAGAAATCAACTAATCTTATTTCTGGAACCTTTTGTACCTGAATGCCTGGTATTTGATCCTTTAGTTTAGTCCAGACCTTATGACTTAGAATTGAACATTCGCTTCCGGTATCAATTATACAGTTTATCGGTATTTCCATTAATTTGGCAGACACTGCTGGTGATTTATAACTAGTCTTAGATGCTCGTGCAGATTTCAGATCACTTTGCAAATTTATTTCCTCTGTTTCGGACAATTGAAAATTTACTTTTAATTCCTGGATACATCTTAGTGGTTGCTCCTCCGAGGCCTCTTGCCTAAATGGGAACGAAGCACCTAGACAAGGCTCTAGTTTGTTTGACTAGACTGTGACCTTTGGTTATGCAAGAAGTCCCGGGTTGTCTCTAGGGCTTCCTCCTGCTCAGAGGTCAAGTCTTCTCTGGTTGGTGACTGCCTTCTAGTCTGTTCTGCACCCCGAGGTGAGTATCGTCTAGGGGAACTCCCATCCTGATAATTCCTTATATCAGGGAAGCTTCGACCTCTTTCTGGATAAGGTCGATTAAAGTTCCTCTGACCATCCTGTTGGCTGCGGTCCGCTCCTCTCCAGCCTTGTCTTCTATAAAACTTTGGAGTCCTCGCAGCATTCCTTTCTCTACCGCTGGTTCTGGTCTCGATGTTGCGGACTTTGAAGCTCTTATTATTTATTCCAGACTCTTTACTCTTGGGGTCTTCCTTATTTCTCCAGGCATCGGGATCGTCATAGATGTCGAAGTCCTTGAGAAAACTGGTCAATTCATCAACTGATCTTGGAGCATGCGCAAGGCAGAGGTTCCGGATACGATTCGGCAGCTGTCCTATTATTAGATTCAGCACTTCACTTTCGCTGAAATTGTCACTCAAGTTTCGATAGGCAGCGTAGATGCTCCAAGCGAAGCTCTCCATATTCTCGAGGACTGGGCGAAAATATCGTCGATTTCTTACGGCAGTTAACTGTCTTTGTTTGGCTTTCTCAGAGGCAAACTCCTCCTTAAATCTTAGGCAAAAGTCGGCATAGTTGACAAAACTATCTATGTTTCCCGCCAGCCAATGTTCCGCCTTGCCTGCAAATACTCTAGGAAGTAACTCAAGTCTATAGTGCTCAGGTATCTGCATAAGCTCGAAACTGACATTGAGCTCTCTAAGGTACTTCTCTGCCGATTGGGCCTCGATATCGCCTTTGAATTTTGGTATGTGGGCGATATCAGCCATCCTAGGCATCTTGAAATCGGCTCTACGTCGAGGAGGAGATCCATCTGAACTGTCTCCCTCTCTAGGCCGCTTGCCTCTACCTGTTCGAACTGTTCTTTCGACGGAGTAGGGACTTTGCACTGCTCTAGGAGGTTCAAAGGTGACCGCTTCCGGGTTTAAGCTTCCGCCCCGTTCAATAGAATCCGGGAGTACATCTGAAGTGGCTTCGGTTTGCAACTGCAGTCTTTGAAACTTATCCTGCAGCTCACCTACTCTTCTAATTATAGTTCCAGTTTGTTCATGGATCTCTTTTCGAAGGGACACTTCCAGTCTCTTTGTCTCTTCACGGAGAGAGCTCACTTTTTCTCCAGCAGTTGTTACAACTTCTTCCCGGAGATTCCGCGTCAATGCGTCGGCAGCCTCCTTCTGCTCTCGTACAGTTTTTTCCATCTGCTCCGTCCTTTCACCAAGGGTTTTTACCACAGAACTCATTGCTTCAACAGAGACCTCTATCTGTTTAACCCTCTCGGGATCGTCACTTTCAGTTTCTTTCCTAGTAACTTCCCCTCTAGACTGGACCAGTTCTAAGCAGGTATCTAGATTCCTCTTCATCTGTTCATGCTCTCTTTCTATCTCTCCACGCCACTCAGCTAAGGGCTCTAGTTGTTCTTCTACTACCCTTACTACCTCCTGTTGGCAAGAGATCCGGATTTTCTCCAACTCTTCGCTAACACTTTCTCGTTGGTCAACCTTAAGCTGAGAGAAAAACGTTCGCAACTCCTCCCTACTTTTCTCGGCTTCTAGCTGCCTTCTTTCATTCTCTGCCTCTTTTTCTTTGTTTCTCTTTTCTTCCTCTTCTTCCTTTTCTTTCTTTCTCTTTTCTTCCTGACTTTCCACCAGGACACGGAGAACTTCTAACTCCCTTTCTCTTTTCTCTTCAGCTCCTCTCTTCTCCATCTCCCTTTTTTCTAAAGCTTCTCGCATCTCCACCTCTCTTTTCTCTTCAAGAGACTTTATCAGTGTCCTAAACTGATGTACCTCTTCTTTCCTTTTAGCTTCTTCTTCTGCTTTCTCTCTTCCCCTTTTAACTTCTTCTTCTGCTTTCTCTCTTGCCCTTTTAGCTTCTTCTTCTGCTTTCTCTCTTGCCCTTTTAGCTTCTTCTTCTGCTTTCTCCTCTTTAATACGGGCTGTCTCCTCTTCCTTCTCAAGGAGTCTCCTCTCCTCCATGGATTCGACCACCTGTCTCAGCTCTATCAACTCTTTCTTACGAGTTTTCTCTAATTGAGCAGTTTCCCTTTTCCTTTGCTTTTCATCAATCTGTCTACGCTCTTCCTCTTCTTTCTTACGTTCCTCTTTATCTTTCATTAACCACTCCAGCAGCCAATGGTCGGATTGGGTCTTACTTGGAAGACTTGGTTCAAGCAGGGACGCTACCAAGGGTGCTGATAAGCATGTTTTACACCTAGCCTCTGCATCAGTCTCTGAGGTCTCTTCTTGCCCCTCACATCTCAAATGGAAATTCTTGAGACACTGGAAACATTGGAAGGACTCCATCTCGGCTCCAGAATCATCACAGCATGCGAACCCAGTCTCACCTTCCATGGTTTTTCTCCCTCTGCTCCGTAGACTCATTCGGGACGTTTCTTTTTCCATTTTGTCACAATCGTATATGTCACAACACTTTACCTTCGTGAATTCTGTATGGTTTCTCCGAAAACACTTCACTACCTTCGTGAATTCAATGGACGGACACTGTCACTAACTCTTGCACTACAACCAGTGAGCCACTTCTAGTCCATATACGGCTTCACCACGTAACTAATCTGACCCCACGTTTTACAAGTCGAGCCCTGTGTTTTTGCATATCGGGCCCCACGTTGGGCGTCAAAAACTTTTGCAACGTCCGGGCGCCGGAGCACTGCACACTACACCACGGAGCGGTGCAAAAGTGTACCCATATATGCTAGCTTGTAGCCAGCCGAAGACATGGACTCAAAGTATCTCAGGGCTTGCGGGGTTTAGTATGGAAAGGTCAAAGGTCAACTTGTAAAAGTTTATTTATATTTATACACGCATGTAAATAACCAGTTTAGCACATACGCTCTTAAATCCTCCTCAGTGAGGTACCTGGGCAGTATTAGTATTCTTATGTAATTTAGGGGGAACCAACTAGTACAGGTAACCAATAGGAACCTTGGTAGCCGTCACGTGCCACGCCGTCTGGGGACAACATGCGAAAGCGTCAATAGCGAGGGACGGGCCAAGGGGCCCGCGGTTTCACAAAGGTGTTGGTGTGAAAGGACGCCGCAAAGTCAATCCAGCTACGACAAGGGAACGGTTCGGTCCCTTGGCATGTCCAGTCAGTAGCAAGAGACGGCAAGGTACAAAGGGTAGGTCTGGAAGCACCCAGGAGACTTGGGCTTGGGCCGCCACGACCCAAGGGTAGCACATCAAGCTCTTATGGGGCAGACCAGGTAGGTAGGAAAACTGCTTTTCTTTTCTCCTCCTTCCTTCTCAAGGAAGCTATTGGATCCTGGTAGGGGAAACTTCCAGACTAGATCTGGGAACCAGGTCTTTCGCAGTCGGCATCTGGCAGTCGACTGAGCTCCGGGCCTCGCTGCTTTGTTTATATACTGTTTGGTGGCAGCACTGAGGCGGGTGGAGAAGATCGGAACTAAGCCGGCTGCAGCGTTGCAAACTCCCTTCAATTCACAAGATGCAACTCGTGCGTTATAAAATATCAAGTTTAGCATTGTAAAAACCACTAGCATGTGGCGATATAAACTTAACACTTGTGTGCTAAACTAAACACGTTACATTAAAGAATTTACAAGACAAAGAGATTCGACAATGCAAGTTACAAATTAAACAACAATTACTGCACAAAAGATAACTGAATGCGTAAACCACGCAGGGTATTTAGCATGCTTTCTTTAACCAAAACGTGTGTCCCATAACAATATATGCTTCATGCTTAACAACAATGCACTCAAAATTAGATAAAAGATAAATCAAAAGCGTAAGCCTCGCAGGGCATTTCTCAAGCATTAATAATTATATATTAAAGAATATGGCTATCACGCAGGATAGCTAAATGTGATGAGCACGCAGGGTCGTTACAACATTTCCTCTTTCTCATATACGTGTGAAATACCCGACAAGTTTTCTTTATTTGATTAATGACCCTTTTGACATAGAGATATCCCACTTATTATTATTATTCTGATTCTTTGACATTATTAATGCTACCGTTACAGGGGAGTGGGTTAATAGGAACAAATAGTTCCGTGTAAAGTAGGGGTACAATGAAGGATCGTAGTTTTCCACGCAATTCAAGTTCAATTAGACGCGATTGATGTCACTGGGCGAAATGTTAAATAACGGGACCAAAAAGATTGCGCTACAAGATCGACGAACATAAGTCGTCTATTCGTTATATTGGAGTATGCCTGTTCATAGATTATCTACACGTGCACTATGCGTTTATAGTCAGAATAAGCATTTACGAGCACAAAGATCAGTAAACGTAACTTAATTCAGTTCACACACGTTTACGCACATTTTTTACTTCTTTTTCCCCTTTAGCGTAAAACAATGTATAGGCACACTTAATCTGTTCAATACGTCAGAAAAAGGGGTCAGGGGGGGTGAGAAATAACAGATTTTCGTCGCAAGGATAAGTCAAATAAAGAAAAAAGGGGGAACGTAGATTTATGATAAACGTACGGCAAGGAGTTATTGCGTTCCAATTTCACAGGGAAGAGTTTTACGTACCTAACAACTAATGTTCAGCCTCTATAACCATGTGACACCACACTCCATTTGTAATCCTTATACTCTTTGCCGTGGGCCCTTCACACTAGTGGCACAAATGGTTGGCTTCTATTCTGCAGGCAGCATGGTAGGTACGTCTCTCGCCGACGAGGAAAAGATGTAAGACAGCAAAACTGGTTAATGCCGTTTCGTTCCGAGCGATCGAGTGTGTCTGACTGGGGACTGTGTGCCGAGATTTCCGGCAAGCCCAGTTATACCGAGTTGCCACTAGAGGCAGCACCGGTAGAGCTATCAAGAGGGAACGCCCTCTGATAGCCGAAAATTGAACCATGAACGTATTTACGTCAATTTTCAGTTTATGTAAAGTTTACAAAGATCAAAGTATTGAAAACGTTACAAATACCCCCGGGTTGCCAAAAATAAGAACCCACACTTACATATTAACCAACATAACTTTCAAGATAAATATATACACTCAATAGTTTACCGTATATATACCCATACACGTATAGAATTAATTACCAAGTTCCTTAAGGAAAGAACTGATCCTTAGCTGATCATCGCACAAAAAAAAATTCTCACACCTAAAAAATTTAGATAATCAATTTGAAACATATTCCCTGACGGAGTTCATAGTAATGCATAAAGGTATACAAAACATAACTACTCATTTGTCGATGATTGGAAAGTCCGCCATACATCGTGTACGCCTCCCGGCCAAAACACCTAGATTTATGAATATTCTCGACACTTTTGGTGAGGTACGAATCACACACACTGCATTTTGTAGTAACCACGGTAGTTCCTTTTAACGCATAAGAAGGAATTGAAAGCTCGTAATAAGTTGACGTAGGAAGTTGTCGTTTCCATGATTTCTCTGGTAGTATATCACATCCTTGTGGAGTAAAAAAATAGAAAAGAAAAAAAAGGAACGAAAATCAAAAACTAGATAAAGAAGGAAAGAAGAAGTAAGAAATAGGATAGCGGAGGAGAAAAATTACTACAGGAAGGAGCAAGAAGGTAGCATTATTACAAGTTATGCGGAGAATCAGGTTTAACCATAGGTTATACAACAATATACACTGTTTCAATACTCAAGATAGAGCATAATATTCTCTCAAAACATATACATACAGAAGGAATGAATGAAATCACTCTTGAATAATAAAAAAATCAGAATTATGTAATACACTTATATATATAATCACATGTTAATAAAAAAGGTATATATATATATATATATATATATATATATATATAGACACTTAGGCAAATAAGAAATTCAAAGAAACAGAGCAAGAGAATTCGTTAGATCAATTACGAGCGATGGCAGGGTAATATCAAAATTCATTAACGAGAGGTTGAAGTAGATTGAAGGGTAAGTGCTATATCCGAATCAGACAAATCCACTGATTGGGGAACTACTTCCAAGTCACGGATAAGATAAGGTTTGACATGTGAAACGTGTGCCTTCCTGACAATTTGCTGTGTGTCAGGGTCAACCAGCATAACAGTAACCGGACCCAGCATTTTATACACTTGGGCTGGACCAGACCAACGCTCTTGGAGTTTGGAGGAAATGTGGTGCAAAGCATTACTATGAGGGAAGGTACGATAAAGCACCATATCACCGGGCTTATAAGAAACCTTGGATCTGGATGGGTCGTATTTGCGCTGACGAGAATGCCAGGATTTTAATAAATGTTTTTATGCCTCACCCCAACGATGCGGCCGTTCCGGCGAAGGAGGAGCAGTCAGTTCAGTGTCCATTTGAATTTCCCAAAAAAAATTCATGGGACCGTCAATATCTCTACCAAAAATTATTTTGGAGAGGGGAAGTATGAGTACTGTCGTGTTGCGCGGTGTTAAATGCAAAGGCAATGCTACCCAGATGAACATCCCATTTAGTATTATCTTTAGAATGGTAACAAATCAAGGAAGCCTTAAGGTTCCTAATAAATCTCTCAGCCAGGGAGGGATTAGGATAGTATGCACTGGTATATATATGCCTGATATTAGACTCAAACAAAAAGTTGTTAAATAGATGTGAACGAAAATAGGAGGCATTGTCAGAAACCAGCTCGCATGGGGCACCAAACGACAGAAATAAGGTTCGAAGCTTGTCAATAATGTGATGAGAGGTGGCCGATCGAAGAGGATACAATGAGACCCACTTAGAAAAAGCATCCACCACAACCAAAATATATACGTTGCCCTTAGTTGAGCGAACAAGAGGACCCACTAGATCAATATATAGACGTCTCCACGGATGGCAAATAACCTCCGAAGAAAGAAAGCCCGGAGGCTTACGTACAGCAAGTTTGGCCCTCTGACAAATGTCACAAGAGCGAACGTACTTACGAATATCAGAAAGATAATTTGGCCACCAAAAGAGCGATGCAATTTTCTTTATGGTTTTATTAACGCCTAGATGTGCACCACCCACAGGAGTATCATGATAATAGCGACATATTAGGTGTTGCAACACCTGTGGAAACACGACCAAAGAAGAGGTTGAACGAGGAGGCTGCCAAATCAAAAGGTCCTGATACATACGGTAATGTTTAACTTGTTGATTATCCTTCAATTGGGTAATTATGGGAGACAATTCTGGATCCTGAACTTGAAGAACTGCAATGTCAGACTAATTAAAAGGGATTAAATTAAACTTAGGAGCAGCACAGGCCAAACTGGTAAATGATGACGACGCCACCGAAAAATCTTCCGAAGAATGCATACGGGAAAGACAATCCGCAACCGGATTCTTAGCTGAAGAAATATGTTCCACGTTATAAGAAAAACGAGAAAGATACAGCAACCAACGTCCAAACTTACCAAACTGCTCAGGGTGTTTTAGTAACCAAGATAATGCCTGGTTATCAGTTTGAAGAGTGAAATGTTTAGAAGTCAAATAAGTTTCAAATTTCTTAAAACCAAATACAATGGCACAACACTCCGCTTCGTATATGGACTGCTTACGCTCAAGATTGGTGCGTTTCCTTGACACAAAAGCAATAGGGCGCAAGGAGCCATCCGTTTTCCGCTGGTTTAAGGAAGGACCAAGGGCTACACTAGAAGCATCCGTTTGTAGAACAAACTCTTTAGTGAAATCAGGCAATGCAAGAACAGTGTGTTCAATAAAGGCTGCAATCACTATATGTCCCTGAGGACTAAAATCCTCTTACTGGAGATTAAACCTCAGGTTGTAAAGCGGACTCTTAGCATGTTTATTGATTAATCACACGAACTTTACAGAGGATTTTAGGAGCTAGAGCCTTATTAGCATGCAAGAACCATTTATATGTTGACTTGTAACTGTTTATCAGATTACATATAAATTTTCGATTCAAATGAAACGATTGATGTATTTTTAAAAGTTTATTTTTATTTAATAATCAATTCAAGAATATATCAGATTTATATACATGAAAAGTAGTTTACCAAAAAGCGAAAGTCACATAGTCATTACGATTTAGCCGCTGCTGGAATTCCTCCATGAGGGTTTCATGATAAGAGAAATTTTCGCCACTCTTCAAAGTTGAGGGTGACTCCTCCGGTGGTCTTGCTGATTTCCACTGTTATGTTTTTTTCCGCAGCTATTGAAGGGAATGGAAGATTTTCCGAATATACACATGGTTTCCGACCTGTCTGGCACATTTGTATGTGTAGAAAGTGCTTTCACGTAACTTTGGTAGATTTCATCTGATCTGTAGACACATTCCGAGTACTCTATTCTATCTAAGATAATGTAATTTTTTTCATGGTTCAAAATCAATTTTTTGTCGGTGAAAGTACCTCAAATAACTGCATCCATGTTGTTATCAATGTTGTATCGGCTTTCTGATTCCATGTTGTGTTTTTTTATGTGTATCTCTAGTAGACTGCAATGCTTACAGTGATATGCATAGCGTTTAGTTCCGCTAATTACCTTCCATTTACAAATTTTTCGTAAAATAAATAATTAAAAATTCATGAAAGTTATAAATATGCAGATACATACATATATGTAAAGTATTATAATGATATGCAAATTTATTCAAATTGTGAAAGTTAATTATTGATAACATTTAAATTTATTCAAATTATGCAAATTAGTTCTTAATGATATGCAGTTACATAAATATAAATTATCCTAATGATATAGAAATTTATTCTAAATTATGCAAATTAGTTCTAATATATGCAAATTAATTAACACCCGTGCACTAATTGCCACTATCGTATTCAACCACTACTAACAATGAATCCTTTATGTAATGTGTTTGAGGATCAGAATCATTTAAAATTGATATAACTGTCGCACTAAAATCTTGGTTTCATTTTCAGCGAAGTAACACTCATATTAGCCTGTCCAGGAAAGGGACAATGGATAAAGTAGTGTACGCAGACCTAACTGAAGAAGAGGAGAAACGCCTCCGGAGTCTATTCAAAGAAGACCCGGAGCAAATCCAGAAGGACTTGGAGTATCTGAGGGAGTGGTTGCAGAAGCAGCCTCACTTGCCACACGACATGGGTAACATTTTTCATTATTTCTTTACTGAAATAAACAAACAAGATATATACCATAACCATCGAAACCTGTAACAGTGGTTTATGTAACTTGACTTCACTAAATAAATTTGTTAGGATTACATGGAGAAAAGAATGTTTCATGTTTCTGTGGAGAAAATATGATAAAGTGATCGTGAGAGTGCGAATGTGGTAACTAAGTCGAAAAGTTTGTTTTGCTATAACACTACTTCAAAATAACCTAAGGAAGTTTTATATATAATTTATCCACCAGAAGTCAGGATTGGCTCGTGTGATCAGAGCAGGACTTAAAGGGTGTCAAGTCGGGCAATTACCCAAGGGCATTCCCATAGAGAATAAAAATAAAGTATTTATTGTCATCGGCAAATATAATATTAAAAATATTTGTAAGTTGATAATTTTGTTTTACACTTACTTAACAAATATACAGTTTTTCCCACTTTCACTACGACGAGGAACCTTTCCTCTAGTTTAGTCCACTTAAGGTGACCAGACTAATGATAATAATGTAGCATTTGGTGTACGACAACCCTTGTTTGCTGTCCCCAAGTCACCGTAGAAGAGCTTTGTATACTCATATATTTCCGAATAGAATAATAATGTCTAGCAGTTATAATTTAAGGTAGAAGCCTTAAGAAACGCATTGAAATGATCGGAATATCATTAAGTCGAGGGTAGGCCCGTAGAGATAGTTTTGCTAACTCTGCGGTAAAGGAAGTGCCAATGGTGTTAGCCATAGGTGCCAATTTTCTTGATTTAGAGTTTTGTTGATTGACTCGGAGCAGTGGCGGCGATTTGGGCGGCGAGGGGGCGGTTGCCCCCCACTTTTCACCACATTTGCCCCCGCAGTATGCTAAACCTTATATAGCTACAAAGTGAAATATACTGTTTTTGCCCCTCCAGTTTTGGCACTTTGCCCTCCCCCCCCGTTTTGGAACTTAATCGCCGCCACTGACGTGGAGTAATTCACCTGTGCAGGCAAACAACTTGTATATAATGTAAATAGAAGCTGCATACAATAAACATTATATAATCTACAGGTGTAATGCTTTGATTTTAAGGTTAACTCCATGATCAAAAGATATTGCCAAATTTTAAAAAAAGGTAAAGTGCTCCCCTGTGCTTAGCACCACGCCATGAAGGCGTATAGGGGGTGTGGGGGGTATTGCCAAATTAACAGTAATTTATTCACTCTCTGTACATGTGTAACGAGCCTAGGGACTGCAATATAAATTTTATGCGCAACTCTCCCATTCGTACTTCCGGCGTTGCTATAACCTACTCGCGAGACACCCAGGGAGAGGTGTGGAAGGAGAGATATTTGAAAGGAATATAGAAGGGAAGTAATCCGGGGCCAGATCTAAATAAGGGTATCGGGGGACGCTATCACATACATGAACAATGCAACACAGATGTCACAGATGTGATCTACAGAACATCCATTGCTGAATGTGGCATCTCTTAGAAGGACATAGGGATACCTAATATACATGCCTGATATTTCCTTTTGTCTTCTGGATATTCAGAACTTAGATGGTACCTTTACAGGATAGCGACTGGAGATTCTGTTGTAAATTATAAATATTTGAATTTAAAATTCAAAGAGTCATTGCTATATTTCAAAATGGAATGAGGGGTGCTGAAATTGTGGTGTATTGAAATCAATTTCTATATAGTTATGAAGTTTCTAAAAAACGGACACATTTAAATTGTATCTCTTGAGTGATACAAGATAAACTCCATTTATTATGGAAACTCTAAAACAACTCACTTTACATTATAACGAAACTACATTCAGAATTCCGTCTTGTTTGCACAGACTAATGAATAGCAACAGTAGTTTTCTTCTTCTTCCTCTGCGAGGCAGCACTACAGAATCTAATATTCCAAATTCCTAACCGAGTATTATTTTACTCGATCAAAATTTGGATAGCGTTTTTGTTAGATTTTCATGACTGTTGTGTATATACTTTTGATTAAATTGGAATGAATTCTTTGACATGGATATGAATGAATGTGTTGTTTACTAATAAGGAGAGATAAATTTAATATTACTGTGGTTGAAATTCAATGAGTGCAATTGCAGGTAACACTATGCTATTGAATTTCCTTCGTGGCCGAAAATACAGCTTAGAAGATACCAAAGAGAAGATAGATAAATTTTACACTTGCAAAGGAATGGTGCCTGAAATGTGTGCGAACACGGATCCTCTGTCACCCGACATGAGTAGTGGGAAAGTATATAGGGACAGTGCCGGAAAGGAAGAGCACCCCTCCAGCAGGTTTGGCTATACTTAAAACTTGCTCAACATGTTCATATGAGCTTTTTGCTCTAGTGTGGAACCCTGCCTAATCCAAGATTTTTGTAAAAATGCCCTCATGGATTCCATGAGAAAGGAAGAGCTCTCTCAGATTGATTTGTCTATACTTATAAAAGGCACTTCTGTGAGATTGTTGTCCATAAATTTGTTAAAAATATGCCCCTCTTGGCCATACTTAAAACTAGGCCACCCACACCCATACACACCCACCTATACACACCTACACCCACCCACACCCACCCACACATATTTACTTCCGGTCCACCTCCGGTCCACTTCCGGTCTACTTCCGGTCCACTTCCGGTCCACTTCCGGTCTACTTCCGGTCCACTTCCGGTCCACTTCCGGTCAACTTCCGGTCTACTTCCGGTCTACTTGTGGCCAAGTTGTGGCTTATTTCTGCTATTTTTATCCAGCATAGAATTTTGATTTGACCCCCAAGAAATTGTATATAAATACCAAAGCCGAAAATATTAAGTGTATACACACATACACACATACACACACATACAAATCACACAGCTGAACCCAACTGATATTTTTTATCCAGTATAAAGTTTTGAATTGAATCCCAGGAAATTGTATATAATAAACAACAGCAAAAATGCCGAATCAAAAATATTGCAATCAATGCAATAAAAATATATCTAGCTCTAATTGGGCCAGACACCAAAAGATTTGTAACCCAGATAAATACAGAACTCCCACAAAAATTTGCCCCAAATGCAATAGAAAATACAGCATGCAATACTTCACATATACACATAAAGATACTTGCTCTGCACAACCATCCACATCTGGTCTGAAAAGAAGGCACGAAGCACCTCTTAATGCCAGAGCAGCAAAGCAGCCACGCTATGAACCCATCCGTAGCAGTTTTAATGGCCAATTAAGGGATCACCGGTTTGTATCAGAGCCAAGATGTGGCATTGAGAATTTCTTGAACAGTATAAATTCTGATCTCCAGGCAATTCTAAATGCACAAAATGGCTCTTATAAGCTCTCCCTCAAATTGATTGCACAATATAAGAAACCAAATGGCACAAAATTTACACAGCCCCACATAACAGAAACTGTACCGGTTTATTCAAATGCAAATTCAGACACAATAATAAGCAGGTTGATAGATCAACTGAATATTAAACACTCTGAATTTGCGGCAAGAGAGTCCGGATGGAGCCTATGCGGTTCATCACACAAGTTATATATTAATATTTCTGAATTCAGCCCATTACAAGGATCTACATATGTGCCATTACCTGCTAATATCAAAAACAAAAGAGCCGTGGTCAATATAAAAAATAATGACGCGAAATGCTTTTTGTGGTGTATATTAGCTGCTTTGTATCCAGTTTCAAGAAATCCTGAGAGAATAACTTATTACAAGCAACATGAGCACGATTTTGACGATGCAATGGAGGGTTTAGAATATCCAATGCTTGTTCAGAATATTGATAAATTTGAAAAAAAGGCCAGGCACATCAATGGCAAACAATTATCTATTAATGTATTTATTTGTTCCACTGGCAATTGCCCGATAGCACCTCTCAGAATCAGCACACTTGATGATGAATCTGCTATTCCGATTGATCTGCTCTTAATTGAAGGGAATGATACATACCATTATACTCTGATACATAATCTTGAAGCTTTAGTCAGAAAACAACAAGGCAAATCTAATACAATATTCAAGTTGTGCAGAAGATGTTTAACTGAATTTGATGGTAAAAAAATAATAAATGGGGTTCGGGAAGTGAATGCAGAAATTGATAAAAACAAGTTAATTGAGCATCTGAAATACTGTGGCAACCATAAACCTGTTCATATGGTGATGCCCAATCCAAGTGAAAATTGCAAATTCAAAAAGTATGAAGCCTTGTTGGAACACCCAGCATATATTGTCTGTGATTTCGAATCGAACGTCAAACCTATTGCATTCTGCAATCCAGATCCTGAAGAATCTTCAAGTACATCATACCAGCTACATGAACCTTCCAGCTTTTGTTATACAGTTATACGGGGTGGTGTAGCTAGTGAGCCACACTTATACATGGGACCAGATGCCATCAAAATATTTGCACATGGAATAGAAAATGAGTGCCGTGACATAGCATCTAACATCTTATTAAAATCAAAGCCTATGTTGCCTTTAACAGAGAAACAGATTGAGGATTTCAACAATGCAGAAAAATGCCCGGTATGTGATTCTGAATTTTCAGATGCAAATATCAAGGTGAAACACCATTCTCATACAGATGGTCGATATAAACAGGCTCTGTGTAATAGCTGGAATATTAAGATCAAGAGACCAAGATTTGTCCCTATATTTTGCCATGGAGCATCCAATTATGATTTCCATCATCTGATCAGGTACGAGGGGTTTGACAAGCAGAATTTAAATATTTTAGCTGAAAATGATGAGAAATATATATCTATTAGCAAGATAATTAAAGTTGATGGTGTTCCTATTCACATAAGATTTCTTGATTCTTACAGATTTTTATCTGCTAGCCTGGCTACACTGGCCTCTCAATTACCTGATGATCACTTGAAAATCACACGTGCTTCGTTTCCAAATCAGGACCTGAAATTAATTAGGCGGAAGGGTGTATATCCATATGACTATGTTACAGATTTTTCTAAATTTGATGAGTGTTCCCTGCCACCACAAGAAGAGTTTTACAGCAAAATCAGAGGATCTGGAATCACTGATGAAGATTATCACCATGCTCAGTTGATGTGGAACAATTTAAAATGCAAGACATTTGGTGATTATCACATGGCATATTTGAAACTTGATGTCACCCTCTTAGCTGATATATTGCAGGCATTCAGAAAATCTTCCATGCAAAATTATAGACTGGATCCAATATATTTTTACAGTGCCCCGGGCCTAGCATGGGCCGCAACGTTTTTGAACACTAAAATGCATTTGGATCTGATCCACGATCAAGATATGTATCTGTTTATGGAGAAATGTATAAGAGGAGGGATGGTGCAATGTTCCCAGAGATATGCCAGAGCAAATAACAAGCATATTACGCTGCCTGATTATGATCCAGCACGGCCATCAAATTATATACTGTATGTGGATGCAAACAGCCTCTATGGTGACGCCATGATGAAAAAACTGCCATATGCAGGGCTTGAGTGGGTTGAAAATTACAATATTGAAGATCTTCAGGACTTTGATGACAGTGAACATGGCCTCTTCTTAGAGGTTGATCTGATAATTCCAGATCATTTGCACAATAAATTTTCTGATCTGCCCCCAATTCCCGAGGTTCAGTGCTCACCTGGCTCTAAACAGAAGAAGCTCATGATGACTCTGGAGCCGAAACAGGGTTATGTTACATATTACAAAAACCTCCAGTTCCTGATGAAACATGGTGTCCAAGTGACCAAAGTTGGCAAAGTCTTAAGGTTCAGGCACTCAGAATGGTTGAAACCATACATTGATACAAACACGGAGCTTCGAACATCTGCAAAGAGCCAATTTGATAAGGGCTTGTTTAAATTGATGGTGAATTCAGTGTATGGCAAAACTATTGAAAATGTCAGGAAACATACCGATGTTAAAATAATTACTGACCCCAGCCTGAGCAAAAAATTGGTTGCAAAGCCCAACTTCAATTATAGAAGAATTTATGATGAGCACATGGCACTTTTCAACATGAAAAAAACAAAGATCAAATTTGATAAACCTATTTATGTAGGGGCTGTGATATTGGAATTGTCCAAATTAAATATGTTAATATTGTATTATGATGTGCTGAAACCTTTTTATGGTGATCGTGTAAAATTATTGTACATGGACACGGATAGTTTTATTCTTGATATTCAAACAGAAGATGTTTATCAAGATATAGCACAGCCTGAATTGTTTCAATACTTTGATACCAGTGAACATACAAAGATTCAACACCACCACAACAAAAAGGTGCCTGGCAAATTAAAAGATGAGACACTTGGTGATGTTATTGTGAAATTTGCTGGGTTAAGTGCCAAGGTGTACACTTTTGAAACATGTAGTGGCGCTGTTGCCAAAAAGGCCAAGGGCGTTTGCAAAGTAGCTGTTGACAAAGATCTTGAATTTGAAGATTATAAAAATTGCCTCAAATCCCAGAATTCAATCAAAACATCAGAATCCAGAATTCAGAGTGAGGATCACTTATTGACTTCAAATATTGTAAGAAAAGTGGCTCTGGACCCACATGATGATAAGAGATGCATTTTATCATGTGGCATGCATACTTTTCCTTGGGGGCATTGTGATTTGAAAAGTGGCAAACAATGCCCAATTACAGAGCATGATTTGAAATAAATAAACATGCCTATGAACTTATTTGGGTTCAAAAAACAGGCTATTATGGAGCTGCCGACACCACAAGCCTCTCCTGATATGCTGTCTAAACTGAGTGGCTTGTTAATTATTCATCTGAACAGCATACTTACAGATGTTGATGAAGAAACAGGTAAAACATTGTACATATTTAACAATAATTTAAATCATTACCAATTACCTGTAGGTGGGCAATTGCAATTTATTACAACCCCTGAGGGTGATGTCAAGATTTCAGTAGGGAGAAATATTTATAGAATTAAGCACTCAAACATGGTTTCTGGCACTGTTTATACTGTTTCTGCTGGTGACTGCTTATATATTGAGGTCCCTGGATCTTATGACAAGCTTATACCCTTTTTTATAGAATTAAGAATCAGATACTCTATAATAAATAACCATTAAAACAAAAATGCCTAATGATATATTTGGCCATACAATACATGAAGATCACAGTGATGAGATTCTGATGCTTGATGTCAGAGTCAAGAAATTAAGAAGTGATTTACAAGCTTTACAAACCACACTCAATGCCAGTCTTCAATTAGAAATTACAAATTTACAATCACAATGCATGGACCCTCTTCTTAAAATTGATTCTGAACTCAAAGTGCTGCTTCAGAAATATACTGATCTGGCCACATTAGATAATTTTCAAAGTTTAGAAGAAGCTGTAGCAGCTCTTCAAGCCAAATTTAAGACCCAGGCCACCAACTCCGAGCAATTGAAACAACAATTGGAAGAACAAATAAATAATGTCCAGGCACAGCTTCAAACAATTGTCAAAAGCATAAAATCACAAGAAGATTTTGATCTAGTGATTTCCACTCTAAAAGAACAGATTCAGTCACTCCAGATACCTAATCTGGATCCTCTGCACAATGCCATAGCCGAGGTTAAAGAAAAAATTGAGACACTTGAAAATTTTATGAACAATTTGCCATCTTCTGATGCTTTGAGTGCAATAACTCGGAGTGTAGCAAATATTAAGCTGCAACTTGAAACATATGAAGATTTTGGAAAAATTCAAAGTACCATAACCCATCTTGAGGGTACAATAGCAGCAGTGCAAAGTGATTTGACAAATGTACAAGAATCCCGCCTGCCCGGTATTGTAGATACCCTTGTTAGTGTCCAGGAACAGATCACAAAGCTTGAAAACCTCAACACTGAATCTGAGCTATCTCATTTTCATCACTTGATCGATGATATCCAAACAAAACTTGAAATTTTACAACAATCAACACCCACTCAGGCAGATATAGCCCTGCTCCAAAATGCTATGCAAAATGTGGCTGATGCTTCTGAATTAAACAATGTAAAATTGGCACTTGAATCTTTGCAAAATACAGTATCAAATCTTCCTACATCACAGGAACTTAAAAATATTAAGAGGGCAGTGAATAGGATATTGAAATCAGAAGATATCAAGAATATCCAAGCAGAGATCAAACAACTCACTCAGACAGTGGCTACTCTACCAACCAATCAACATATTAATGAACTGCATGCCCTGTTTAAGGATATCAGAAGACAGGTCCATGATCTTACTGCTCAAAATTCAAAATTGTCAATTGTTGAAAATTTGCAACAAATTGTAGCTAATATCAAGCAACAGCTAGGGACCATGGAATCCAATCAAGCAAATGCTCTCTCTGTTTTTGCCACCCAGCTACAAGAGATTGTGCAACAATACAAGAAACTTATTGTGGACATAAAAATCAAGCCAGGCCATGATGATGTTGTTAGGACCATCAATGAGCATCTTGAATCTGTAACAAGCAGATTGCTTACAGCAGAAAAGGAAATAACTGGCATAATCGAGAATCCAAAACATACAGTAATTCTTGAATTGTACAGCATCCCCAACAAAGAATATGATTCACCATTTACACCAGGTGGCAAAATATATATGCTGTCCCCTGTACAATTTTATTACCAGTTTTTTGTTGGGGGCACACTGAGACCAATCAAGATCAAATATTGGCATCAGCCACAGGCACACCACTACCCTACCTTATCAATAACAAATGCTGACAACAAACCAAAAATCACCAGTGTAGAGTTAGAGGATTTTACAGACCCCAATACATTAGAAACAGCCTATACTGAAGATGATGGCACTTTGGAATTTAAAATACAAATAGGGGACAAATTATATTTAGAAAATCCTGTAGTATCAGCTGCTGAACACCCCAAGTTGCAATATTCTTGTTCTCATATTATGTCTAGTTGTTGATGAATTACACAGACAAGCCAGACATCATTTTAAGAGACTCCCAGTAGTCACAAAGGGCATAGATGATTTATGGCAGAGCGACTTGATTGAGTTGTCAAGTGGACAGTTGAAAAACTTAGACAAAATCAACAAGGGCTACAAGTATCTACTCACTGTAATAGATACATTTTCAAAATTTGCCTGGGCTGTGCCACTCAAATCCAAGACTGGAAGATGTGTTACAGAAGCCATCAGGACAATCATCAATCAGAGTGGAAGATCCCCGCGCTATTTGCAAACAGATAATGGCAAAGAATTTTATAATTCTGTGTTCCAACAATTTATTAAAAGCCGGGCAATAAAACATTATTCGAGTTACAGTGATCTCAAGGCCTCAATTGTAGAGAGATTCAACAGAACCTTAAAAAATCTTATGTATAAACAATTTACACTTCAAGGTAATTATAAATGGATTAATATTCTTCCAGAACTTCTACATAAATATAACAACTCGGTCCATTCCACAATCAACATGAAACCCTCTGAAGTAACTTCATCTGATGAGCAAAAATTGATCAGCACTGTTTATTATCCTAAATACCAGCCAACAACAAGAAAGGCCAAATACAGGGTGGGTGATCAAGTAAGAATCAGCAAATATAAGCACTTATTCAAGAGAGGCTTTACAAGAAACTGGAGCACAGAATTATTTACAGTGGTTCAAGTTAAACCCGGGACCCTTAACACATATATAATAAAAGATCATCGAGGAGAAATTCTCAAAGGCAGATTCTATGAACAAGAGCTCAGCAAAACTAAACAGCCTGACACTTATCTCATAGAAAAAATCATCCGCAGAAAAGGCAACAAGTTATTTGTCAAATGGCTGGGTCATCCAGAAAACAGCTGGATCGATGCAGACAAAGTGATAATATGAGCACCTGGGATGTTATAAAAAGGCTGCCAGAACCTGAACAACAGAATAAGAGAAATGGCAACTTGCTGCCTGATAATATTAGGTGTCTTATTGTTGGGCCATCTGCTTGTGGCAAAACTACACTAATGGTTGATAATTTTTTATTGGCACCCAACTGGTTAGACTGGAAAAACAGGCACTTGTATGTTTTCTCTAAGAGCTTGGAACAATTAAAATATCAGCAGCTGATGAAGCTATATGATGGATTGGATATTGCCACTTTTGAACCAGATGTTAAGCCACTTCACGAATGTCTCGATAATTCTGTTGTTGTGTTTGATGACATTATACTGGATAATCAAAACAAGGTTAGAAATTTCTTTACACAGGGCCGACACAAAAACATTGATTGCTTCTACCTGGCACAGACTTTTTCTAAAATACCGAAGCAGCTGATCCGAGACAACAGCAATTTTATATGTGTGTTTCATCAAGATCATACCAACCTCAAACACATACATGATGAATATGTAGGTGGGGACTTGAGCTACAATGATTTTTCCAAGTTTTGCAGTAGGTGCTGGAACCAGGACAGTTATGGGTTTGTCACAATTGATATGACAAGAACACCCAATAGTGGCAAATACAGAAATAAAATCAACGATTTTCTAGACGTTGAGACGTATATAAATAACCATGAAAAGGCCAATTATTGATGATCTTAAGTTAAGAGATTATCTTGTAAAAAGATTTAAGGGATGGAAATCACAGAACCGAGGAATTTATGAAAAACACAAGCAAACAGAACAGCCTGTAATTGATGCTATTAATAATTTAGGTAAGAATATCAAAACTGTTACAGAGCAAAATCAAGATTTGATCACGGAGCTTGTACCTGTAGCTGCAAGGAACATATTAGATTATCCATTCACCCCACTTTCCAGTATTCATACACCTAGTCCTATTGCTCCTAGAAGAATTGAAGCTACTCAGGATCCTATTGAATTGGGTCTTCTTGCTCAAAAATATTTAAGCACACCTAAAGACAATAAAGATGAGGTGTTCGGCTTATATGCTGACACAGAGCTTGATGGGAGCATCATTCATAGAATTGGCAATTTCAGAGTAACATTTATGGGGGATGATATAATTGTTTATTCAGAATCTCGTCTCGGAGAAAAAGGTGCTTTTGTTAAGTACACCGGCACACCTGGATTGTGGGAATTGATGACTAGGAAAAGGCCTGGCAGCTATACAGATCAAGATTATGAGGATTACAAAGAAATATTAATAAAATCAGATGCTCTATACCAGAACAATGATCCCACACAAAAAAGAGTCAAGTCGAGCAGTGGGGCAAAATACAATAATTTAATCAAGCCCATATGGTCACAGATCAAGACTGGCAGTGGAATCAAATAATACAACACCCTGCCTAAAGAATTTGTATGGGTTGATGATGTCAGGAAACTTGTAGATAGGTTATTGGTGATAGCTGGGGAGGAAAATGCTGGGAACCACAATTTTTACAATGAAAAAGTTGGAATTATGGACATGATAAGCACAAAATTGTCTAATTTTATAGTGAATGACACTAAGGGCATTGGATATCTTATAAAAATTATTAATACTCTACCCCCCAAATTTTGGAATATTTCTGAGGGTCGGGGGCTTGTTAATGACATTATAAACAAGCTGCCATTTGAACTACACATTCCAGGCTATCAGTATTGTGGTCCAGGCACAAAACTGGACCATAGATTAAACAGAGGGGATCCTGGTGTAAATCCCCTAGATGCTGCTTGTAGAGACCATGACATAGCATACAACACACATTCTGATCTTGACAAGAGACATGTTGCAGACAAGAAATTAGAAGAGGCTGCATTTGGTAGATTTGTAAGCAAAGATGCATCTTTAAGTGAGAGAATATCAGCATTGGGAACCACCATAGCTATGAGCACCAAACAAAAACTGGGGTGGGGGCTGTAAATATGTATATAATAAACCTACAATGAAGGCCAAGGGTGTTATGTATCAAATACCTTATGCAGGTCTCAAATCTCTTAAAACTATTGACAGTCTCTTGACCAAAAAGCAGCGCAAGAAAAAAAGCTCTTGTATTGCCAAGGGCCATGGTATGAAATTGTTGCTTAGTACCCCCCAATTAAAAAAATTACAGCAATCAAGAAAAAAATTGCATACAGGGGGATTTATATTTACCATCCCTGCCATCTTAGCTGCTCTCGGGGCTGTGGGGAGCTTGGCTGGGGGATCAGCTGCCATAGCAAAAACAGTAATAGATGCCAAGAAAAATTGGGCAGAATTAGATGAGCAGAGGCGCCATAACCTGGCCATGGAGAAACAAGGCAAAGGTGTTAAGAGAGCCATTGGTAAGTTTAAAAAAAACAAGAGCCGCTTACAAACCAAGATATTGAAGCTTTAATCAAGCCACTGGGCATTAAAAATTTTAGAGGTGTGTACATGTCTGATTCTTTACCGGAACAACCACTCAACAAAGAGTGTGGCATTGTTAATTTGGATGAGTACAAAAATCAGGGCACTCACTGGATCTGTTATCTTTAATATTTAAACAATGAGGCATTTGTGTTTGATTCATTTGGAGGTGTTCCACCTGAAAATTTAGTACAATATCTAAAATCAGCTAATTTTTATTACAATAATGCCCGTGTTCAAAACTTCAAAGATGTTAATTGCGGATATTTGTGTTTATCTGTTCTCAGATATATGTCTCAAATAAATAAACCATCAATTGAAAATTTTCAAAAGGCCTTGTGGTATTTGAAACATCATGGGGGTATTCCATCTCACCAGCCAAAATTCAATATTGAAACTCAAATTGCATGATGACATAGTGTATCCCAAAACAATAGCTCTCAGAGCATTTTACGGCATGTACCTGATCCCTAATATTACACACCACAACAACAAAATTGCAGTAGGGGATCAAAAAATTGTCATCACTCCAGGGCAGTATAATCTATCCACTCTAAATGCTCAATTACCCAGAGGTGTAGTGTTAAGTCAAAATTCTGTCACTCACAGAGTAGAGATTGTATCTGCTACAGAAACAGTGGATCTGGGTACTATAGGAGAGCTGTTAGGCTTTGAGAACAACACAAAACTTGAAGCAGGCATCAAACATACTGCTATGAATATACCTAAATTCTTAGCCATAGAGACTCTGAATATTCACTGTAATGTGGCTGAGGGTATGATCACCAAATCAAATGGGATAGGCACTCACAAACAAACTGGCATCATTGCAACATTCAAACCTAATTCCGAATTCATGGAGCCCATCATCTACAATCCATCCCCAACATTATATTTTCCTGTGTGCCATAATAGAATAGATTACATTGAATTGATGGTCACTAATGAAAGAGAAGAATTAGTTGATTTTGCTGGAGCCACAACAACTGCTATCATAGAGATTAACATTTAAATAAAAATACATACAATGGAAAATATTGAGAGTTATGAGCTACAATCATTCCCTCCAAACAGGAGGACATTTGCAAATTTAAATCAACCCAACACAGAGATTGAGGTTGATCTTGATGTAGGGGATGGATTTATACACCCCCACAGAGCAGATCTATACATCAAATTTGATGTTGTAAAGCTCGATGGAACAGATTATCCGGCAAATTCAAACATAAGATTGGTGGATAATTTTGTGCCGCATCTGTTCTCTGAAATTGAGATCAGAAAGCATGGCGTTGTTATAAACAGAGTGGATTATCCCGGCATTACCTCCACAGCTTTGGCCACTCTAAAATTATCCAAAACCGAAGCTTCATACTACAAAATCGGTGGATTTGAGGCTGGTGATAAGATATTATCTAAAAATCACACAGTGCTGTTCCCCATGCGCCTATTGCCAGGATTCTTCTCAGATTACAAAGATATTATGTGGAAGGGCGGGTTAAGAATCACATTTAGAAGAGCTGCCAATGATAATAATGCTTTGATGAGGTACAGCACATTAAACTCTACAGGGGAAGCTCTGCCCAATACCCTACCTGATGAAGGCAAATGCATTATTCAGACTATGGAGCTAAGAATCCCGGTTGTTGAATATGAGGCCAGTTACGCTCTTAAATACAAAGCTGATATAGTAAAAAATCCACAGATTCCTCTGCAATTTTACACATATCAATGCGTACAGAAGCCTGCATCTGGCACATATTATGAGTTTGATGCTACAAATTCATTCTCCAGCATACAATATGACATGCCTGATTTTGTGGTGGTACTGTTTCAGACTGGGAGACACAACAATCAGGAAAAAAATTCGAGTAAATTTGATAACTGCAACATCAAGAACATATATCTTAAAAATGGCAGAAATGAGGTATTCCCTAGAGAAAATTATAATTTAGACATGTCCAAGGATGATTTCCTCAAATTATATGAGGCATTTTCTTCCTTCAAACGTGTCACTACTGGCAGTACTGACATGTATTACACACCAGATGAATTCAAAACACAGAGACCCATGTTTGTAATCAACACTTCAAAAAGAAAACAGGTTGTGGTTAATGACAGGACAAACATTAAAATTATCTGTGAATTCCATGAGGCATTACCTGAAGACACCATTTGTAGTGTCATTCTCATAGGAGAAAAATCATATGTTTATGATGTAAGAAATGAGCGGGTCACGGAGCAATTCTAGAGGGTCTCTGCATATTGCATTGTTTTAATAATAGATAAACAAATTGAATGGTATCCAGTTGAACTTAAACCGGAAGTGGACCGGAAGTGGACCGGAAGTAGACCGGAAGTGGACCGGAAGTGGACCGGAAGTAGACCGGAAGTGGACCGGAAGTGGACCGGAAGTAAATATGTGTGGGTGGGTGTGGGTGGGTGTAGGTGTGTATAGGTGGGTGTGTATGGGTGTGGGTGGCCTAGTTTTAAGTATGGCCAAGAGGGGCATATTTTTAACAAATTTATGGACAACAATCTCACAGAAGTGCCTTTTATAAGTATAGACAAATCAATCTGAGAGAGCTCTTCCTTTCTCATGGAATCCATGAGGGCATTTTTACAAAAATCTTGGATTAGGCAGGGTTCCACACTAGAGCAAAAAGCTCATATGAACATGTTGAGCAAGTTTTAAGTATAGCCAAACCTGCTGGAGGGGTGCTCTTCCTTTCCGGCACTGTCCCTATATACTTTCCCACTACTGACATGCAACTTTCTGTGAAAAATAAGTGAGTATAAAACACTTTGAAATAATATTATTTCCAAATATTAAACAATTTATTTACTGTTCTACTCCAGTCTCATCCTTGTCATTGGTTAATTATTACCTGCTACCATATCGTCTGTATGTGTAATGTATAATGAGTGTTACTTGTATCCAATATTGTTTATGCCAACTTTCCCCTAAAAATTTATTTTAAGTTGTCGCCCTGCAGTAACAGATAAAGTGTTACACGTTTTGCTGCATCTTTTGGACTGCATGTAATTCTGTTTTAACAATAGTAGCTAACATAATATTGAATACCATTCAATTAGAAACAATGAAGGAACATATTCAACTGCTTTGTAGTTTTCTGCTACATTTGACATGTAGCATCATTGGTTAGAATTCTAGGTCTATTGAAATTTAAAACCTGACGCAGTTCCACATTAATAATAAATGTAGATACATTTACCTTTAGACTCTTATTTGACGGTTCTTTTGAAAATAATAATCACAATAACATTTAGACGCAACCATAAGGAGGGGAAAAACACTCCGGTAAATTACTGATCAGCCGTAATTATTTTAATGACACAAGTTTTAAGGAGATTTAATATTTTGTTTACCGGCCAACATTACAAACTTGACACACAGATAATTTATGTTGTTAGTCTCTCATTTCAGTTAGTATTTTAATTACATTTGTTGCATAGGAAATAAAATCATATACAAAAATGTACAGCAAATATTAATGTAGGATTTCCTATCTTCAGATTTAATTATTTGAGACAACTGATATCCTTTATTAAACAAAGAAACACACCATATTTCTCACATATTCTTGTTATTCCTTACCATGCTTTCTCCATGCAAATTCTTCATGCTTTAGGTTTTCGGAAATAGGCCAATCATTTATTCCACCAATTCTCATTTCTGGAACTAGAAATGTAATTTGTTGAATGATTTATAGTTTCTTCAGAATTTTCTTCTCAATCACTTCCACTTTCATCATTCAAATCAGCAGGCCTAGCTTGTTTTGCTATTTTCAGCAGCTTCAATCAATGATTCCCCAGTTGGCATACGAAGTGCCAACAGAAAGTTTCTTCAGTTCATGTTTCTTGCAGCCTTCTCTGTTTTCCATGCGTGAATTCACGACTGCAAGGTCGAGCAATTGAAGAACGACTTTGAGAGTCCATTTTGTTCAGCCATGTTCTGTCAGTTAATCTGTATTATATACTCCTGTCATTTTTTGTTGGACATGTAAAGTTCTGCAGGAAAAGGTTTGTAAACATTATTTTTTTTTTGTTTTGCTCCACCTGCGAAATGTTATTCTGTGCAGATTGATACCAAAGTAACACTTCTGTTATCTTTTCAATTTACAAAAACGACTTTATCGTCATTACTAAAGAATCATTCCCATTCATTCACCCCTCTGTATGCTTTTGTTATATCTATGGTTTGCATAAACATTCTACTTTTGTTCTTGTTTCATATTAACCGGTGTTGATATCATTCCAGTTCACAAAAAGGGAATATATACCTCCCTATATGAACACTGAACGTATTTACAAAACCTATCACTATATTTTCTTCATCATGACTCAGCATCAAGGTTTTCTGAGGGAGCTGCAACACAAACGTCTTCCTTCTTACGCGTGAGGTCCTAGCTGCGGGGTGCGCTACCTGACATTGGCGGAAATGGGTGTGTCGTTGGCCGTGTACCGAGCACGGATCGGACTCTTCTGTGCATCGAGATCTTTCCTCAAGACACGACAAGAATCCTCCAGTGACAGTGTTAAATCGTCGAAATGTTATCAAGCTTACGGCTTGGTGTTACTGACGATATTAATTGTTGGCGGCGTCGAGCTAAACCCCGGTCCCCCGAAAGTAGACAGAAGCGAGTTAAGTGAAATCCGTGATATCCTCAAGTCTCTCCAAAGTTCGAACGAGGCTATTATGAATGAAATCAAGGAAATGAAAGATACGGTCACCAAGCTGGTGGACAGAGTCACAAGCATGGAACAGGATATGGATAAGTTGGCAGACGAAGTGAGTGACTTACAGGGATACTGTAAGTTTTTAGAATGGCGTGTTGAGGACCAAGAGAACAGGTCGAGAAGGCAAAATCTCGTGTTTCATGGCATCGAGGAAGAAGATCGCGAATCGTATGCCACGACCGAGGCAAAAATCCGGGAACTGATCGAAGGAAAGCTCAAAGTGTCCCTCGGTGAGCTCGATCTCGATCGTGTGCATCGTCTCGGGAAAAAGCAAGGAAACAAGAACAGACCTGTGATATGCAAATTTCTGTCTGACAAAAAGAAAGAAGAAGTGTTACGCAACAGCAAAGAACTGAAAGGAAGCCGTGTGTATTTGGAGCAGGACTACTCTGCAAAGGTTCGAGAAGAACGGAAGAAGCTCCAGTACCACATGATCGAGGCCAGGAATCAAGGAAAGTATGCATACCTGCAGTTTCGGTATCTGTTCATCGACGGGAGGCGTTACACACTCGGCGACCTGGAGAGTATGCAACCGGACGAAGTACCTGTCTCTCGTCAACGTGACAAAGGAATTCCACCTACCCCTTCCGCGCCTCCGTCGGAGGCCGCGACGGCAGCTGGAGCAGCAGGAGGGCAGGGACCGAAGCAACGTTCGCCATCCGCATCCACCCTCTCTTCCCGTCGGGACCCGAGGGTAAGGAACAACAATAGGGAGAGAGGTCATTCCACCCAATGATGGACAGGCAGTCAACGGTCATCCCCAGAAAAAGGGAAAGAGGCGGTGAGTAAAGCATTATTTAATCTAGCATTTCAAAATACCCGAGGACTCCGTACGAAAATCAGGACTTTCTCTCAAAGCGTTTTTGCCAACGACTATGCTGCAGTGGCTGTAGTCGAAAGCTGGCTGGTACCTGGCATCAGGGACAGTGAACTGTTTGATGACAGATATGGCGTAACTAGATGTGACCGGAAAATGAAAACCTTGGGAAAAAAGGATGGAGGGGGGGTTATTTTAGGAATACAAAACAAATACAGATCAACCACCATAGAATTAGCTGACCTACCAATTGAATGTGTCCTCGAAAAAACTGTAATTAACGATATTATGTCTCTGTATATATGCATAGTATATTTCCCACCCTTGTGTACTATTTCAATTTATGAAGCGTTTTATGAAGCGATTTATTCTGTATGTCTTCCCAGTTCACGCATACTCCTCGTAGGTGATTTTAACTTGCCGGAAGTAACAGGTTCTAATTATGATTTCAGCAAAGGCTCGCAAAAATCTAAAACTCTCTCCAACTTTATGTCTTACTACAATTTAAGTAGTGTAAATAATGTGTTAAACACCAACAACAAAACACTAGACTTAGTTCTGACTAACATCCAAAACGTGTCGGTCTGTAAAGAAACTGAAACGTTAGTTCCGGAGGATGAACATCACCCCCAACTTAGCATCGAATTCTTTGTTTCGAAACATGTTAAAGCAAATAAAGAGAGAACAATTAGCATGCGTAATTTCCAAAAAGCAAACTTTGAAGTAATGTACCGTGAAATTGCTACCATCAACTGGGAAGAAATATCCAATCAAAAGAATGTAAATGACGCGCTTGATATATTTTACGAAAATCTGGATAAAGTTTTCGAAGCTACCGTCCCGTACAAAAAGAAATCCATAACGTCACGATATCCTAGTTGGTTCACCAGTGGCATAATTAAAAACATTAAAAGCAAATCCCACCACCATAAGAAATGGAAACGTGGAATTGGTAATACCAACTTTCATCGTGCACAGTTTGAAACTCTCCGCAAAATAACCAAAAGGCAAATTGAAAAAGCTTACAGGAATTACATATCAGAAACAGAAAATTATATAAAACTCGATTTTAGACACTTTTGGTCCTTCGTTCAAAATAAAGGGAGGAAAAATACGTCCATGCCCCTCAAATACAATGACACTACACTAGACGATGACGAGGCAATTGCGAACGCCTTCGTCCAGCATTTCCTTTCCACCTATAAGAGCACGCCCGCGAATTACGACTGCAATTTAATCGAAGACCACCAAAAGATAGACGTAGGCGAAGAATTTGTACTAAACGCAATCAGTATTGATGATGTTGAAAAGGCAATAAAAAAGTTAAAACCAAAGAAATCTTGTGGCCCTGACGGCATTCCGCCCTACGTGTTAAAAGGTTGTGCAAGCTTATTAGCCCTACCCTTAACGAAAATATTCAATCTTTCCCTAACCACATCTGTATTTCCCAGGAAATGGAAAACATCTACAGTGCGTCCCGTACCCAAAAATAGTGGCACCGGTAACATTGAAGAGCATAGGCCCATATCTTTATTATCTGCGCCCGCAAAAGTTTTCGAAAGTATTATTTATCGAAGATTGTTGTCACACGTATCCCCAGTAATATCTGCCAACCAACATGGCTTCGTCCCGGGTAGATCCACTGTTACGAACCTATCCCTCCTAAGTCATTTCGTAGCAACTAATCTAGAAGAAAGAAAGCAAGTAGATGTCATCTATACAGATATATCCAAAGCCTTCGATAGAGTAAACCACGATATCTTGTTGAGTAAACTCTCGTGTTACGACCTCTCCAAACCAGCACTAAATTTCTTTGCTTCTTATCTAAAAGACCGTAAGCAGAACGTATCTTATAATGGAATTTTAACAGAAGAGTTCGCAGTTTTCTCAGGAGTCCCCCAGGGTTCGAATCTCGGACCTCTGTTATTTTTAATTCTAATCAATGACTTACCAAAGTACCTGTGTGACTCATTCAGACTCTTATACGCCGATGACTTGAAATTCGGTAAGACTATCTGTAATATTGATGACTGCAAATCCTTACAAAGTGAAATCAATACAGTAACAAAGTGGTGCGAAATAAATGATCTTAATCTGAACATAGCAAAATGCTGCACGATGACATACTCGCGCAACAGAAAGCAAATTGAATTCGATTACAAAATAAATAACACAAAAATTAAAAGGGTTAACGAGATGAGAGATCTAGGAGTTACATTTGATTCAAAACTTACATTTGCAACACATGTTGAAAGGGTCGTAAATGAGGCACACAGGAACCTAGGGTACGCAATTAGAATGAGTAAAGAGTTTATGAACAAAGAAATAATGAAAATAATATTTAACGCTTTAGTCCGAAGCAAAGTAGAATATGCAGCAGAAATATGGGCTCCTCAGGACAAAAAGTACACGCATAAAATAGAAATGCTACAGTCTAAATTCGTAAGGTACGCTACTTATAAAGAAACAGGCATATATCCCCGATACGAATCATACACTTCCCTCTGTAAACACCACAACCTGCCTTCTCTCAGCAAAAGAAGGAAGACGCAAATGCTCTGTTTCTTATACAAAATCATGAACAATAATATTCAAGTGCAACATCTTCTAGAACAAATACACATACGTGTTCCTATCTCCAAGACACGATCCAAAGGGGGCCTCTTTTACTGTAGTAACAGAAGATCGAACATTATAAATAAATCACCTATCAGGAGAATGTGTGAACTGTACAACAGATGTTCCGAAAGGGAACCAAAATTAGACATATTTCACATGCCTATTGGGACATTCAAAAATGTTATTCAAGGAATGGAAGAACAAATGTCAACAATGTAAACATAAACGCAATATTTGTAAATATATATTTCTTTCGTAGTTTATACTCAATTACATATATGTACGTACTTTCTAGTGTGTCAATTATTTACAGGTAATTTATTACACACATAATTAATATATTTCTTTAATGTAAATAACTTCTATCCTTGATTTATCCTTGTTTATTTTATTTCCATATTTTATGTAATTTATAATATATTATATCTGTATCTTATATATATTGTACATGGTGGTAAAGATCTGATATACTGAGTGTAAAGATAAATAAGAAATGTAGAACACTGTAATTGGGCATTCGCCTGTTGTGTTTAGTAATAAATAAATAAATAAATAAATAAATGTATTAATAAGGATGCATCAGAACACTTAGATACAGGTTATATTCGTTTGTCTCTGAGAAAATGTTACAAAAACTACTAGAGCTACAACGAAAACTACGTTAAATGATTGACCAACCAAGGAGTAGGACAATGTTCAACCCAATAATACCATTTACTCCCGTTCCATCGCTTCCCGAAAAGTGGGCGTGGTTTGTCCCGATCCATCGCTCCTGATAACGAAAGTGTTTTTCCTGGTCAGGTGATCCCCATCCATCGCTAACCTAACATAACCTGACCTGACATAACCTGCATACAACTGACGCTTCTGGGGCGATGGATCAGAAATACCTGAAGCACTTTAGTTATCAGGAGCGATGGATCGGGACAAACCCCGCCCACTTTTCGAGAAGCGATGGAACGGGAAGACACCATTAATGCAATTGAGCAGTCATTTCATTTAAAGAGACGTGTAGCTACATGGAAGCTAAATATGAGGTTCTGGAGACTTCTGAAATTGAGGCACTCCCCAATACAAATTTAAAGAGATACATATTATTTTGATTATCCACATGGAATGGAAAGAACTACTTGAAGGAATGTACACTGACCTCATCAAGCACTCCTTTACCCTCCCCCTCCAGAACTGAGCGCAGGCTAAACGAAAAACCACGGTTAAGGTCTCAAGACAGCCATCACTGATTGTAAGGTGCACGTCCTTGAGGCGAACACTCCTGGAGCAAATGAAAAAGCTTTTCTTCTTTTTTCCTTGCATTCGATGACCAGTAATATGTTGCAAGTCAATACGCTTGCTTTACTTGATAGCTATACCAATGCCCGCGCCGTGATATGAAATTATCAGGTGTGTGAATCCGTCAGCGTGGAGTGTTGTGTCCGCGCGAGGGGGGGTGGGGTAGGGGGCAGAGAGACATGCACGCGTTCATCGAAATTTCAGACCCACATGTCAAACTCTTGAGCCACGCTGCTACCATATGTGGAGGAGTGGTTAGCAGAGCACACTACGTTGCCAAGGACACGGATTCGATTCCCGGCCACTTGGGAATGGGTGTTCTTTAGGAGTGTCCCATCGTCAATTTCACCATATCGTCACTCATCCTCATCTTCGTGGTTAGCCCATAGTGGCAGAAAAGCGACGAGAACAAAAGCAATCAATCAATCACTCTTAATCCCCATCGACCCTTTTCTCATACGTAGCACCAAAAAAGTCTCGACATGAACCCCTCACGCTAATTCTTAAACATAACTCAGGTCTTCTAATGGCTGTTAATATATTTTTGAAAACCGAAGAGGCAATCACAAATGATTACCCGCTTTAACCTGTAGGTTCAGCCCCTATTAGTCTGTCTGCATAAGAAGTAGATTTAGTCAACATTCAAACAAACGAATTTATCTGCTGTAATTATTAAAATTAATATGTGGATATATTTGCAACTATTAAGAACATTTAAAAATTTCATATAAACAAAGTAACGCTAAAAATGGGATAGAATGCAACCCAAAATAAATAACTAATTTTGATTTAATTTCTATATTTAGCGTAAAATGAACTAAATCAAACAGTCAATACCTTGTTATATTTCTGGAAAAAAATAGCCTAAAATTTCTAACAGTCTTCCGTGACCGTGTTGTCTACGGAGCTGTGCTTTGGACTCCAACTGCGGGATGGCAAGGGTTCGAGTCCACCTGAGTTTGTAACAGATTGTTGAGATGTCCGAAAAGAATAACGAAAAAGAACTATAAACACCCCTCCTGAAAGTGGACTATGTCTCGCGGGAAACAGCAGTGTCAGTTGCTTTTGGCACGAAGAACAGTAGCGAGCGAGCAAGGAAAGCCTTTGGAAGGCCGCGCAGTTTTCTTCGTGTTAAGCCTGAAAATGTAGTCTTGTCGACTGAACGGTAGTTCGCAATCACGCTCTGAATCGGTGACTGACCGTTGTTAGTTTTCGATATCCACGAAAACTGTAGGGTCTAAGTTGGTTGGCCCGGAAGCTACAGTGAGGAAGATGAAAACGTGTGCCCAGAAGCATGGGTCTGAGATGATGACGTGATCATCTCGAAAGGATTTTGTCAGCTGTTCCAGAGAGTTTTCTTCTAATTGGATCCGAGTTTGCAGAAAGGAAAGTGAAGTGAAAAACTTAGTGCTAAAGTGAGACGTGATTACTTTGATAATAAAGAGAGCTCTCGTATTCAGTGATTAATTTGGTTATTACAAAAGGGTGAAAGAAAAGCGCTATTCAGAAAAAAGGTAGAGATCTCAAAACAGGCTAGCCTTTGGTCATGTAAGTAAATGTAGTAATATTCAGTAATTATTTTTAAACTAAATTATTATAAGAGTGTGTAGCTACAAATTTTTTTTAATACAATCCAAAGTGCCGCTTTAATCCTCATATTAAGTTGACTTTTATAAACCGAGGACAAGCGGGAACCCAACGGCCTTTCACTTTTAATTTTATAATTGTTTACTAAAGGTTATTCTTTAATAAACGTGATTTTTATTGGATACGCAACTTGAGTGTATTAATAAAACCTGAAAAGGAATCGTTTCCCTCTGAACGAAAGCTAGAAACGACGCAAAATCCAGTTTTATCGTTACATGGTGCCCGAAACTACCGGGAACTGGTTTGGATTGTATTGCTGAAAGAAATAATAATAGCGAGCATTGTTTGTAAACTGTCGAGTGTGTTTATTTGTAAACATTGATTTTTGTATAATGTAAGAAACACGGGAACGACTTTTACTTATTGGTTAAAAGAAAACACACACCCGTGTCCAGACATTCTGTCGTCAAGCGAAGTTGAGTTGCGTCAGCTGTTAGGCTTAAAGGAAAAAAAACTGACACCTCTTTGTTTTGTGTTATCTGAAAGGGGAGAAGTAGGTCAGCAGAAAGGACAACATGAATCGTATAACAGTGTCACCTTATGAGAAGGATCAGGCCCCCGAAATTCCCTGGGATACCGTGTTAGATTGCTGCGGGGAAAGACTGGACATTGATTGCGCTGTTGAATGTACATTGTGTAAGAAATGGTCGCACAGAAAATGCGAAGATATGAGTGAAGAGGAGTTTAAAAAATTTCAAGATAAGCCTGACGAAATTTTTTCTTGTAAGCGTTGTCGAGATCAGCTGGAGAATGAAACGTCTAGAAAGGGAAAAGTCAATGAAATTTCACAGGGTGTCTCGAAAGTAGTGGACAAATTTAAAGAAAAGGAAGATGTAGTTTTTGATGATAGCTGTGATTTGAAATCTATTTTGTTAAGCATGAGAGAGGATCAGCTTAGATTTAGGGAAGAAGATAAGCTAGAGCGGAGTAGAGATAAACAGGAACTACTTAAAATTATGGAGCAAAACAAGTTAGAACAGGATAAAAGATTTGATTTCCTATATCAGAGTATAGAGCAGACTAAACGCACTTTTCTGGAAATAAGCGACCGATTAGGAGAAAAAGTAGAGAAATTAGAATTTAGGGCACAAGAGAATGATCAGCAGAAAGTCAGTACTTTGGGACGGTCTGCCAGTCCGCGGTGTAATGTGGTCGTTGTCAAAGACGAACCAATTCAAATAAAATCGAGTTGTTGTGGAAATCAAAAGAATGCTGAAAAGATACAAGATCTTGTAAACAAATAAGTGCGTTAGAAAGAAAGATGGCAGATAATCAGGCTACAATGAAAAATGAATTAGAAGAGGCAATACTTAATGTTAGGGACGAACTAACCTTGAAATTGCAGTTTAATAATAATTGTTTGAGCATCGAAAGGGAAAGCACAACACGACATGCGACGGGAATGCAGTCTTCTAGTTCAAGTGATATTGTGATGGGCTATAGACGACGACAAAATAAGAAATTGAAAGAAAAGGAGGAAAGGAAGAAAAAATGATAGGCGAAGACAAGGAAACTGAAACTTCATCAAGCAGTTCCGAAAGAGAGTTTTCACGGAGGCGTCGTAAGAAAAAGAAGCTGTGCCGAAGGTATGTAGAGTCTGAAAGTTCTGCAGGTAGGGAGAAGAAAATTTGTGAAAGACAAAAAGACTTGAATTATCTTCAAGACACAAGTAGTAGACAAGAGGTCGGCATTAAGTATAGTGAAATTACTAAATTGAAAAACTTCTCTGGAGAAATGGATGAGCAACTTCCATCAGAATTTCTGCAGGACCTAGAGGAAAGTTTAACATTAATGGCCTTGAGTGAACAACAGTATTTGAATGTAATCCCCTTTGTTCTTGTTAAGACAGCTAAACTGTGGTTTATGGAAAATAAACAAAAATTTAACAACTATGGTACTTTCAAGAGAAAATTTCTAAAGACCTTTGAATCCGAAGATGTTAAATCTACCAGACTGACGCAAATTCTTGTGCAAAAGTTTGTGCCACGTAAAGGAAAGAGCTTAGAGGAATTCTTCTGGGACAATGCCAGACAGCTCAGACTGCTACAACCCACTTTGTCCGAAGACAAATGTATAAGCTTAATTGCTAATCAACTCCCATTTAGATTAAGAGAAATACTCTTAACAGTTAGATGCAAATCTTTGTCTGCTGCTGCTGACTTGGTACGCAGACATGAATTGCTCTGGTTGGAGCAGAAGAATCAGTCTTCCCATCGGATTAACAAGAATGATGAAAGAAGTAACAGAGGGAGAGAAGAACAGAGCTACAACGTTAGAAATGTAAATGTGGTTTCAAATTCTTCTCGTGGGGATGATTTTACAAATGAACAGAGTGGAAACAGAAATGGATTCAGCAACGGAGATAGGAGCCCGATCTCAAATAGAAACGAATTTCAATATGGAAGAGAACGTAACTATGGAAGAAATTCGAGATTTCAGTGGCGGTCAAGAAGTAGAACCCAGGCCAATGATCCTCACCAACAGTCCACTATTAGGGAGACACAGCATCAAACATATGAGCGAAATTGCTATCCAATTAGACGATATGGAAATAGTGAGACTACCATAGCAGAAGTTCATTATGAAAATGATCCATAAAACGAGGAAGCTCTCCGCCACTAGACAGTGAGCGGATAGAGGAAACAACTGAGGAAGATGACAATGAAACTATGTCAAAAACTATTCAAATTGACAAGAATGAATAATTTAGAATATTATCGAAATTTTGATGTATACTGTTCGGGATATGTAGAAGAAAAGAAAAAGGAAATTTTAGAAATTCTCGAACAGATCCATAAAAGAGAAAATGAAAGTGGGAAAAATGCACACGAATATAAGGTCGAGTACGGACCAGATATTGTTAAAAAATAGTAAGTCGGTTGTATGAAGGTATATATTTGATGGAAGGTTTTCATAATATGTTTATTATGCTTGAGTGTTTACTAATTATGATTATGTTTACTTGAGAATATTTTTACTATATGGTATATATTATGTTAAAAGAAATACAGAAATTGTAATCCGTTTTTTTTTTAAATGTATATACGAGGGTAGGATAAAAATTCAAGGAGAAGGAAAGAACTTTAAAAGACATTATCTCTCCTTGCAGTCCATATAATGTCTCTTCAGGAGAGGGGGCATCTGTAACAGATTGTTGAGATGTCCGAAAAGAATAACGAAAAAGAACTATAAACACCCCTCCTGAAAGTGGACTATGTCTCGCGGGAAACAGCAGTGTCAGTTGCTTTTGGCGCGAAGAACAGTAGCGAGCGAGCGAGGAAAGCCTTTAGAAGGCCGCGCAGTTTTCTTCGTGTTAAGACTGAAAATGTAGTCTTGTCGACTGAACGGTAGTTCGCAATCACGCTCTGAATCGGTGACTGACCGTTGTTAGTTTTCGATATCCACGAAAACTGTAGGGTCTAAGTTGGTTGGCCCGGAAGCTACAGTGAGGAAGATGGAAACGTGTGCCCAGAAGCATGGGTCTGAGATGATGACGTGATCATCTCGAAAGGATTTTGTCAGCTGTTCCAGAGAGTTTTCTTCTAATTGGATCCGAGTTTGCAGAAAGGAAAGTGAAGTGAAAAACTTTGTGCTAAAGTGAGACGTGATTACTTTGATAATAAAGAGAGCTCTCGTATTCAGTGATTAAAGTGGTTCTTACAAAAGGGTGAAAGAAAAGCGCTATTGAGAAAAAAGGTAGAGATCTCAAAACAGGCTAGCCTTTGGTCATGTAAGTAAATGTAGTAATATTCAGTAATTATTTTTAAACTAAATTATTATAAGGGTGTGTAGCTACAGAATTTTTTTAAATACAATCCAAAGTGCCGCTTTAATCCTCGTATTAAGTTGACTTTTATAAACCGAGGACAAGCGGGAACCCAGCGGCCTTTCACTTTAAATTTTATAATTGTTTACTAAAGGTTATTCTTTAATAAACGTGATTTTTATTGGATACGCAACTTGAGTGTATTAATAAAACCTGAAAAGGAATCGTTTCCCTCTGAACGAAAGCTAGAAACGACGCAAAATCCAGTTTTATCGTTACAAGTTCAGTCTCTGGATTCTCGGCCGGTGCATAGGACAGGTGACAACCCACCATCGTGAACAAAATGGGGAGCTACGAGTGAATAGTGTAACATAGAAAGCTCCTCTAATGGCTGAAAGTTCGACGTGCCGACTTCACTTCATCCCATTATTGAAAATTTCAATACCTCTAGGTAGGATTGTGGGAGGGAGACTGGCAATAGGGAGATAGACCAAGGTCCTTCTAGGGCTGTAGAGCCATGGATTATATTAAAATTTACAACATATTTTCCGTTTGATTCGTTTTGAAGATACATTCAAGTCTGTCCAAGGTTCTAACCTGGAACCTGTTACCTCGTAACGCATTATCCTTACCACTCCGAAGGTTGGCAAAAAATTATTCGTATTCATTCCATCTGTAGAACATCGCATAACGAGTGAGGAACTCTAACATGTTCAAACCGATGCCCAAATTACAAGCAAAGAAGTGCGCGCGTGTTGAGGATACATTTTTCTACCACCTCGATCACTTACAAAGCTGTAAAATACCCCCTCCCCCCCGCAATTCAGGAAAAAGCCATACGTTTTGGTTTAATTGAATTTTCATCTTTGTCATATGATCTCCGGCCAGATGTGATCTTAACTACTAATTTATTTATTCGAAAGCGACTCAAGAAAGCAATGGTATTTACAGTCTCTGTCACTTACAACCAAACAGACAAAAAAACTGGTAACACGTTGAATATTTCTTCAAATACGTGAGATGTGACTAATATTTGCGAATATATTAAATATGAATGCGCCCACAAAATATTCGCCCCATCTAGGACTCGCCAGATACGTCTATCTGTCTTTAATATTCTAATGATCATACCAGATTTAACTTCACAGATTGCAGTTTCACGGATATTGGTAATTATTACTTTACCTAAGTATATATTTAAAATTTACAATGACACAGGATCCTACTATTTTCCCTGGACCAGGCTTTGAGATGTCTTCTATCTCTCCAGAAACTTCAAGGAGTCCCGAGTTCGATACCCAGTGGAGGCACGTAGTGGTTCGGATCCCACTTTAAACTGTAGGACCAGTCCCGATTAGCCTTACTGTGCATAAAGTGAACTTAAAAACACCAAATCAATGAATCAATCAATCTCCAGAAACTGGCATTTTTCTTATTTAACGTCGCATCTCTCGGCCCCTCGTGCCCAGTCGCAAGAATGAAAGTGATCGATTGTTGGGTGAGATTTGTGAAAGGACACTCCCAATGGACACGCCTATATCCAAGCTGAGACTCGAACCCGGAACCTTCTACGACTAGATCGTGACGATAGAACTAAGACAGCAAAGGTTTTTCTTATTTTATAGGTTGCTGTCCTATCTCTCATGTTAATCTCCACGAAAAGAAAGAATGAATTGTTGAAATGACGACAGTGTTCGAACCTGGGACCTCTGACCTTGCAACGCATAACGTCGTCTATTTGTTTTCAGATGTCTTGATTTGGCTCTAATTCCCCTACACTAGTTGTAATAAACATATTTTTTGTAACAAGATCAACATGTCAAATGCTGTTTCTGAACTGACACTAACTCATCTAAGAGATTACGTGTGTGATCGAGACAAGAAAACCAGAGAGACACATTTGTCAGATACACAGATACACAGATACACGTAGATTCACTTCCGTATTGAAATTGAAAAGCCGCGCTCCTTTTGCTAGTATGGTGACATTACAGTGATATTATCCTCTATTAAATTGTAAATCAGCCGTGGTTAGTAGATCTGCATGAAGTTATTCTCAGGTTTACAAAAATGGCGTTATACTTGATGTATTGAATGCATGAACAAATCAGAACACGTTCACGGATGGGCACAAAATGAAATGTATATATGCGAACATATCTGCAACCGTGTCACTAATGTATTTGTATTTCTGGGTATATAGAGTCACTTTTCTACCACTTCTGGTTATGCGAAGATCGGGATGGATAAATAAGTAGATGAAACTGACAAAAAGGGAACTTCACAAAATCATCCATGTGCAGGTCGTGAATCGAATCCTGGAACTTCGGTGGCACGATCGAAAATCATCTACGTAATGCCTTCAGCTATCGAAGGCAAGTCCATGCTTGTAAGTGCATATCAGAGAATCTAAACACTCCCTCCCTCTCCTTCTGTTGGGTGTGTCGATCGTGATAATTCAAGGCCTTGTTTAAATCGTGTGCAAGCGATACGCAGGAGTGGGTGGAAGGGAGGCCTCGGACATGTTTTCTTTCTAGCCAGGACTGCATTGCGTAGCACGGCATTATCAGATTAGAAACAGGACTTCTTTCTGAGGTGACTCTACGTACAATGTTTCGATTAACCCTTTTACTTCTCACTTGTATTAACAAAGCAAACCTAGCGATACATATCGATTTGAAATGAACTACAAAAATATAGAAGTAATTTAATGTATTGAAATATCTATCTATAGCTATTATAAATGTCAAATGCTATAAATACTATGTCATTATGTTTTTCGTAAGAAAATAAACAATATGAAAGTGAACATATGAAGTTAACATCTTCAAGTTTGTAAACCAGAAACAGTCGCAGATATAAAGAGGTAATTTGATGTAACAATACAAATATACATTGTGTTTCGTAAGTTCGTTTACAACGCTTGGGAGGTGATTGTACGAGTGAAAATAAGGTGGAAAGTTCATGTAACGAAATTCCGGAAATGGCTTTGTTGCCGAGTTATTGACGTTTTAAAACGTGGGAAAATGATTTTCCGAAGTGAATAATGGCAAAACGGGTGGAGAGAAGTCGTCGGTGTTGGGCTGTCCACTAAGAAATTGGGTACGCTCTTGTCAAAAAATCACGCGGCAATGTTGTGCAATGTCGGCGCAAGGGATTCCCCAAAGGACGCGAACGAAGATGTTGAAGGGAGTGGGGTGGGTGTGCGTTTTGCGTGAGCTGGTATAGACGAAAATTGGCATGTGTTTAATGGCACCAAAAAACAAAGAAAATTTCCTGAGCGAAGGGCACCATGACGTAAAAACGAAACAAATGAACTGTCATAGGTTGCATACCCTGAAGAGCAGACGGGTGTCCGTGTGATCTGAAGTTAAGAACCACATTTCCCGCTGGGGGCGCCAACAGTGTAGGTTTCCTCATAAAGGAGCGCACGTGTCTGTGCCATTCGTGCTTCAGGTGCTGTGCCAGCAGCAGGTTGTTAAACATTCACGGTTGAATGGAAAGACGTGAGGTTCTTGGACAGTAGTGTTGGGTAAACATTAGAACTAGCAGTGTTACGTGTTAATTCTTAGCCACAGCCCATCGTGTTCTGTGAAGTGTACTAGTGTTAACGGCCATAAACACTTTTAGCCCTATGTAGGAAATGGCTGCATACACGTCCCAAGAGCTGGCGGACATGCATCTGATTTATGGGGAGGCTGGAGGTAATAGGCGTGCAAGCCGTCTCTATGGGGCAGGTTTTCCAAATAGGGTGTTACCATCGCATACCTTATTTCAAACTGTATACACTCGACTTCGGGAAACAGGATCAGTGTTGCCACCTCGTCGAGAAGTTGGTTGACCGCGAAGAGTGTAAACACGACGGTTTGTGGAAGATGTGCTAACTGCAGTGATGGATCTTCCAGGCACCAGTACGCGTGCACTAGCCCACGAACGAAACACCTCCCATGTGAATGTGTGGCGAGTCCTGGCAGAAGAGGGGATGCACCTGTACAAATTGAAGAAAGTGCAAGAACTTTTACCTCGGGACTTTGGCCCACGTGTGAACTTTTGCCAATGGTTTGTTCATCAAATTGAAACTTCCCCAATTTTCAGAATACGGTACTATGGACTGATAAAACTATCTTCACGAAAACTGATGTTTTCAATAGTAAAAACAGTCATGTGTGGGAACATGAAAATCCACATGCACTGCTAGTGGCACATCATCGGAACAGATTTGCATTGAATGTGTGGTGCGGTGTACTGCATGACTATTTGTTTACACCGTACATTCTCCCTGTTCGCCTATGTGGACCCTCTCATCAAGCATTTCTCAGTGAGGTTTTTCCTGAACTAATAGAGGACGTGCCCTTAGCACTGAGACAAAGACTGTGGTTTCAACACGACGGTGCACCCCCACATTTCGATCGGAATGTGCGCCATTTCCTCAATACCGTATTCCACAACCAGTGCATTGCCAGGGGAGGGCCTGTGCCATGGCCACCTCGATCGCCTGATATTACGCCCCTGGATTTCTTCCTCTAGGGATAGATGAAACGCCTCGTTTACGAAACACCTGTCGTGTCAGCCGAGAACCTCGTTGCCCGTATCAATGTAGCTGCAGCATTGATAGCAGAAACGCCGAGGTTATTATGTTGCACTAGACAATCCTTGATTCGCCGTTGTCGCTTCTGCTTGGAAGTACATGGTGGAAACTTTGAAAATCGTCTGTGACGAGGTTCCCTTCACATCTTCATTAAGCAAACTGTGTGCCCTTCAGGATATACAACCTATGACAGTTCATTTGTTTCGTTTTTACGTCATGGTGCCCTTCGCTCAGGAAATTTTCTTTGTTTTTTGATGCCATTCAACACATGCCAATTTTCGTCTATACCAGCTCACGCAGAACGCATACCCACCCCACTCCTGTCAACATCTTCGTTCGCGTCCTTTGGGGAATCCCTTGCGCCAACATTGCACAACATTGCCGCGTGCTTTTTTGACAAGAACGTACCCAATTTCTTAGTGGACAGCCAAACACCGACGACTTCTCTCCACCCGTTTTGCCATTATTCACTTCGGAAAATCATTTTCCCACGTTTTCGAACGTCAATAACTCGGCAACAAAGCCGTTTCTGGAATTTCGTTACATGAACTTTCCACCTTATTTTCATTCGTACAATCACCTCTCAAGGCTATATCAGGTAGGCTATATAAAGATATATATTTAGGGAACTTCAAAGAGAGCTGTCGTTTGGAAAGAAACTACATTTTTTCTTCTCATAACGGTAGAAGAATAAAGCCATACGTGAAAAACAATGTTATGTTATCACAAATGAATTGAATTGAATAAGCAAAATTTTGTTAAAACTCGTGTTTATGTAGATCTGCTGGTTAATTTTAAATTTGAGCCCAAACTGTGATATCCATAATTTTAATCCAACAATGGTGCTACCTTGTGAGATCATTTTCCTGAGCGTCCCCATTATGCTAGCGTGGAATCTAGGACAATTGTGATGAAGTCAAAATCACTGACAATTCCGATGATTTGACGCTGAAGGTCAGTTTACAAATTAATGGTAGAACAATTGCGACGATCAGAACCTAACCTAACATAACAAAAGGCGCCACAGAACGTATAATGCTGTAGAAGGATGGAGCAAAAAAACAAAAAGATGGCTTGGAAAACCTCATCCAAAAATTCATGATGTTCCAGCCTGCCTCAAGAGCCAAGCAGAAGACACCACCATCAAGTACATGCGGATGGAACTTATTCTAGAAGGTCAGAAAAGGAAGAAGCTTGACATTAAAAGCGACGAGAAAGTTAGAAAGTGTATTCACATACGTACATGAGGAAACGGGTGACATCAAAATGTGTCTGTTGGGTCTAGCTCATGTTCAGAAACGTGACTGAATCAAATTCGCAGCCAAGTTTGACGAAGCACCTCCGTGCTGACAAGAAATTAAAGAGGAGAGAAAGGTAATAACAAGAATACGAGAATGAGAAATTGTTATGGCTGACGGTGTGTGGAATAACATTGATTTCAAACACGCCAAACTGGTTGTAATGCAAATACGTTTACAAACTACCTTGCCAGTCTCGAGCCTGTGAGAGGAATTAGTGTTATATTCGAAAATATCAATATTTCACATAATTCTCTTGTAAGAGGTATTGTACGGGGTGTTAAGCCACCCTTCAATTTGATAGAATATTTATTTAAAATGTCATTGTAATTGTCCACCCGCCCTTTCACTTCTAACTGTGTTCAACGCAATTGTCGGACTACCACTAGCGTGATGTCACTTTACTCGCATGGTGACACAGACAAGCAGTAGTATAAAAATATAATATTGTAGAAAGAGGAACATTCTGACCAGGTGTTGGGAGAAGTGTCATCCCAAATCAATTCCTCAAATTGCTACATTTCGACAGAAATTTAGCACAATAAGTATTAACTGTTCACTATTTAATATGTTTATTGAAATTTAAATATTATTTCAGGGTCACTTGCACTCTTCCCGGGTACACTCCAGAGGGAAATAGAGTCTTCTTGCTTTCTTTCCAAAATGTCGATCCTAAAATCTACGATTATGACGTAGTTGCAAAACGTGCACTTTGCAGTTATATCATTATATTGGCTTCCGATACTCTACAGAGAGGACTCATAGTATTAGTGGATATCAGTGCAATAAAAGCAGCCCATGCGGTGAAGGTATCCATCCCACAAATTAAGAAGACTTTGGTAGTACTCCAGGTATGTTTAATTTTATTTACTATGCAAAGTGAAATGTTTGGTAAATACCAGAAAAATGATGAAGAGATTTGCAGTCAGTCACTTATATCCCTAAAGATGAGAGTGACTTCAGCTCTCGAAAGCTCGGAAAAAAGAGGTATATAAAACTTGGGGAAAGTGAAAAACGGAGGATACTACAGCTTAGGGGTAGTATCAATTTTTAAAAATATGAAAGATGTTATGGCTTCTGACTACCATGAGAGAGACATTGGTTCCCCAGAGGAGGAGGACCGTAATATTTTCCACCTGTTCAAGCAGCTCCGGCACCCACCCAGCGTCGTAAAAAGTGGACTCTGGTGGATAAAGGCGGCCAGGAGCTTGGCTATGATCACATGACCTTCACTTCGGATGATATCAAGAAAGTGTTGGGCCCTAACTCTACACCCCCCCCCTCCTTATACGCCTTCATGGCGTTGTGTAAAGCACCATGGATCACTTTTATTTGCTATTACTTTAAGCGGATGACTGAAGTAAAAACGGTGTACACTCTTGAACATCTGGAGCAAGTCAACGAAAGCTAGTGTATGAGGAAGTAGTGATTTGATATGGCCCGATCCATTAATGCCCGAATCCATGGAGCGGAAATGCTGCCGCAGCTACCCGCTGAATATCCAGGGAAGGTTTCAGGAACGCCCCTCGTCACTGTTAATTAGTACTGATGTGGTGCGGTGTTTGTAAAATCAGGTTCATCGGCCCTTGTTTTGTTGGGGAATAATTCGTACCACTATCGTCGATTCAGATTGCTACTTTTCGATACTACGCAATTTACTGCGACCAGAACGAAGCAGACGTTGGTTAGGTTGATGTGATTCGATCATGATGGGCAACAGCAAATATTTGAATGGCAGTTGTGAACAAGGTTTTTTGAGGACATGTCATTCCCCTCGCTTCCATTTCGTGCACACCGTGATCTCTTACTGTGACTTCCTTTGAGGTTATCTAAAATGCAAGGTTTCCATGTAGAGGTTGCCGATCCGAAAGAAACTATTCGTCCCAAAATTCACGCCATAATTGCAAAGGAAAAAGTGTCGAGCGACTATATCTAATTACAGTTTAATTTAGTGTAATACATTTAATATAAAAAGTTTTACCTATTTCTTTTTAGTTACAATGAAAGTTTCTATTCTAGATTAAACTTCTTCCCTTCAACGACGCTTCTACGAATTATCCCCAACCTAATTGGATCCCTCTCCTATGCGAAATCCTTAATCCCCTAGTGTGTCTATCGCGTAGTTGCTAATTTTGTTTATTTCGCATGAACATATTTTCCAGCAAATATTCAGTCAAATCGGAAAAAAATAAATATTGCTCAAGCGACATGAAGTTTGCCATAAGGATTTTAATGTAATGTATATGGGATACATGGGACGTTTTTGTTACGTTTAGGCAGTTCGCCGGATTAGACTGCTTGGCTGCGACAGGATGGGGGATGGAATAAATTACGCTCATTGCCTTTACCATGCAATGCAATGACAATGGCAAAGACATGCCACCTCCCCCTGAAATGAAATGGGGTTGACCAGAGGACAAGCCCATTTCTTTATTTACAAATATATATATATATATATATATATATATATATATGTATGTATGTGTATATATATATATATATATATATATATATATATATATATATAGGGAACCAATATCGGCAATTATGGTAGTCTCGGCAGCATCTCATTTCACGACGTACATGTGGAAAATTCTTGGTATCACAGATCCAAAAGGTAAGTTAGTAAGCCTCAAATTTTGAAACTAATACACAAATAAGTTGATTGGAGACAACATTATGTTCGCAAGGAAAGTTTACTAACAATATTCATTCGATGCGGTATCTTCTTGCCACTTGTGTATGACTTCTGGTTGTACTCTGGAGGTATGCATTCGATTATAACAGAAGATATAATGAATAATCATCAGAAAAAATAAATTGAAGTATCAAATATGTAATAACAGTTAATGTAAAGATGTGTGAATGACAATATTGCATGAAGTCAGAAAATGGCAGATATAATGAGGAAAAATTGGGGGTTTGATTTGATATTTCTGTCCAAATCGCGTGAGTTGTATTCAGTAGGGGAAAATAAAAATGTGTTTCTGTGTGAGAGTTTGGTTGGTTTTTAACACTAAAATGACAGGAGCGGTCACTTTGACCGTTTTCAATTTTCATTTTTCACGTTCATTTACTTTTTTGCAAAAATTCTCAATGTTCGTGGCTTTTCATAATTTTATATCTCCTTTCGATGGATGTAAGCAGTTTTTAAAAAAATTCAAAGATATGGGCTATATTGACCGTCATAAGAAAATCATTGGAATGCCCGATTGTATGCTTGTGTTATTGTTATTTTCATTGTTCAAAAGCTAACTTCTCTTTCTTTACGTGGAACAATTGTTACTTCATTGTTGGTCGTGAGTTCGTTTTACTAGTAATGCAGATGTTTCGATTTGAGCTAGCAAATTGCTTTGTTCTTCAATCTTACATTCATCAGTGAGTACTTGACTTGAGAAGATGTCGTGTAAGCGTGGGTTGTCTTCGCAGCAAATTAAAAGCTCTCTCGAGCTATCTGAGGAAGAAGGGAGGTACTCAAGTCAAGTTTCTGGAGGATCAGGTCCAGAAATACTACCCTATCCTCTATCATCATCTTCGGATGAGGATGCATTGGTGTGTGACCGAGAAGATGACATGCCCATTGAAAAATTGCAACAACGTCTTCCCACAGCAGAGAAGAGGCAGGAGGAGATCCTCGAGTTAGTGAAAAGGTTTGGTTGGGAAGATACAGTTCTGTTTTGGAGCTAGTCAAGGGTCATATTCCAGTGACAGGCAGGAAAGCTGCCGTGAATGTACTGAAAGAACATGGTGGACTTACAAGCTACGTCAAACGACATATTTGTGCAGGGGAAGTTTCAAGTGCTTTTCAAACCTTCTGATTGATGAATCCATGTTACGCTTAATCCGAAAATGCACAGAAATAGAGGCAAGAAGTCAGCTTGGAACACAGGAATGGCACCTAACATTGGAGAAAGTGGAAGCTGCAATCTCTTTGATGTATGTAAGAGGTGTTTATTGTGAAAAAGGAATATCAGTCGAAGATCTGTGGTCTCAAAGTTAGAGAGTCAGCTTATTCCGAGACGCAATGCCAAGGGATCGCTACAAGGAGATACTGAAGTACTTCCGTTTCGATGAAAAGTCATCTCGAAAGGAAAGAATCTTGACCGACAAATTTGCGCTCGTGTCAGACGTTTGGAGAAAATTTATCAACAATTGTTTGAGTTGTTACAGATCAAGTGAAAACGTAACAATTGACAAACAGCTTTTACCCAGCAAAACGCTATGCCGCTTTACTCAATTTATGGGCAGTAAACCTGATAAATATGTATTAAAGTTTTGGGTTGCAGTTGATACTGAAACAAATTATGTTTGTAACGCCTTCCCCTACTTTGGAAAATAAGAAAATCGACCAGAAGGGCAGTTCCTTGGGGAATATGTTGTATTGCAGCTTATGGTACCCTTCCTGAATCAAGGTTACAACGGACAGTTTTTTTTTACAAAACTCAAATTGGCCAAGGTACTAAATGAAAAGAAGACACGATGAACAAATCGCGCAGAGAAGTTCCCGATGAAGCAAGGAAGTCAAAAGAAGATCTATATTCCAGTGTTATTCTACGTCACAAGGACATCACGATGACTATGTACAAAGAAAACGTCCTAAAAATGCGATTGTTCTCAGTTACTTGCAGAGTCAGGTCTCCATTGAAGCTGATGGAAAACAGAAACCTGAAACAATTAAATTCTATAATAAGACAAAATTCGGTGTAGATATTTTTGACCAGATGTCAAGGAAATACACAACAAATGCAGCCTGCAGACGTTGGCCTGTTCACGTTTTCTACAATTTGTTAGATATTGCAGCTATCAACAGTCATAATTTGTACTGCAAAGTGACAGGGGAAAAGATTAAAAGAAAAGAATTCATCAGGACATTGGCTAAAGAGCTGCGACAGAACTTTCTGTGGCAAACCTCAAAGACAGAGAGACGAATGAAGAGGGTGAGAGATGCATCAGACAAGGTGGATATCAAGAAAAGGAGGCAGTCCCACATTGGAAGATGCAACCAAAACAAGACAAATATGGAGTGTATGCCATGTAAGAAAGCTTTCTGCGGATCTTGCGTCGGCCAGAAGGACGTCTATTGCTACCAGTGTGTGTAGAGTGAAGAACCTAAAAGGTAATGTAATATTATAGTACAACATAATACGTTTATTTCAATATTTTGCAGCTGTTTATTTCAAAATTACATTAAAATCATATGGCAGTCAAAATGACTGTCCTTCGTTGTTATAGGGTGGTTACTTTTGTCGTCGTTCTAGTTTTAACGATGCAGCGCTCTCAATTTGCTTCATCGATAGCTGGGACACATTTAGTCCGCCACCGTTGCATATATGCAACAAAAAAAGTATGCCCATTGTAGCCGCTGTTGCAGATATGCAACAAACAGCTTTAGATACAATTATCGAGGGTTTCCCACACTTATATTTGTATATTGAGGTTGAAACACTGACAGTTCGTTCGGGAACATGTTTTGCAATCGTGTTTACGAAAATTCCAAAATTCCTCCCCCTTCCCTTTCTCGGAATATGTCACGTGTTTTCGCTCCTTAGTTGATAGACACAATAAATGCTTGGTATTTACGATGCTGTTTTCCTCCAAGTTTCCAACGCTGTGATTTAGCACTGATAAGGCACACATTCTTCTTCGTGTTTGGAACTGGTGATCCAGCTGAAGTAGTGGCGGAGAGCGGATCAAGGAGAGAGGAGATTGGATGAGGTTTTGCGGTGTCAGCTTTCTGTCGCCTTTATGTTAGAAATGCAAAGCTTGACGATAGCTAGAGGCCAGAAGCGTGAGTCTATCCAGAAGTATAGACAAAACAAACGATTGCAAAGGCTCCTTCCCCTCCTCTGTTAGGAAAGGCCTCGCATTAATCGGATCTGAGCAGTTTTCTGAGCAGTTCGTATCATATAACAGCTCATCGATCTCCCTAACGCACATTCGTTTCCTTCCGGACATATTTCCACAAAGAGCCGAGTCAACAGGGAAGAAATAGATTCACAGTAGATACACAAGATGCAAGTGCGAACGAAAAAAAAGGAAAAGTTCGGGTTTTATCCCCAAAGTAGCTTGAGAAGAGGGGGCAAACTCCACATTTGTATGTTTTTTTCATTGAAATTCGGGGGATGCAGCCCGTGCCTTTAACCCCCCTGCGGTTGGGGCATCCAAATTTTACATGGTTGCATGCACTGATGTTCTACCTGCAAAACAAAAGTTATCCCAAGTAAATTGGTCCTATAGTGCCACAGTTATTACGATTTTTCTCCATTATGTATACGAATTCAAATGTCGCGCTCAATGCCTCGGCTACACTGGGCTTACTTTCGTGAGACCGCGCGGCTTATATTGATAATATTGCCGTTTATATGTAAGAATTTACATATATGAATTGAAGAAATATGAAGAGTGGCTAGAGTCCATCCTACGCTGTGTAGAATCATATCATAAATTTACGTCACGGGGACAAAGGGTCAGCACAATATTGCGGCGAGTGTTGTCCCGTGTACTAGATTTATTATATCTTCTTCTTGCTCTGTGAGCTAGTGGTGCAGATTTTCCTACCTAAGAAAAAAAACTAACAGATTTCACTAGAAGAAACACAGGTTGTATGTTTTATTCAGCGTGGTAATTTATAGAGTTGACGAGTTTTTACTATTGCTGTTCGAAATTTCGTCGCGGCGAGGAACTATGAAAGATGATGATGATGATGATCGTATTCGTTAGGAAGTAGCCAGTCGTTCAATGATTTTAGCAGTGTTATCAGCTTCTGATCTATAGGGTTCACTACAAGTTGTGAATTCTTAAAAATAAAGCCCCCTAGAATATGAAGGATATCCGTTTGCATTCCTGAATGTAAATTTAAGGCGTTCACGTTATCTTCCTCTGTACCTGGTCGATCGAGAGTTACCGTTTGTGGTGAGTAAAGTTTCATACTGACCGACGCTACCTTTTGTTCAAACCATTTTACTTGCTTGATCCCTTCAATTCTGTAATGTTTCTTTGTCAAGTCGCTCGATTACTGTGAAGGGACCTTCGTACTTGCCTGAAAACGCTTTGGACGTATTTGATAAACGTCGATCGTTCCTCAAAAGTATTTGATCGTCGGTTTAAACGCTGCTTGAAAATAGTGAGGATCAAGCCGTTCTCTGGCGTTTGAGGAGATTTTCTTGTGCCAATCGGCGCGAGAGCTTCATGTGTTCCAGCCGTTCATAATTTCTCACATGCTGCGCCGGGGTTTGAAAAATAGCATCCGATAAGGTGCGGGGATGATAACCCATCAGTAAATAGGTAGGTGCGTACCGTGCAGATGATAGCCGAGATCGCTGTTGATAAGAAATTGGACCAATTATTGTGTTTGGCATTGACCTAGAATTTGATCATTCTTTCCCGCGTTTGTTGCGTTTTTTTAACTAAGCCAAGGCTCTGATGAAATCCTGTGCTCACAAACCTTAGTTCAATTTGGAATTTATTGGCCAATGCTTTGAATAAATATGAAGTTTGACCTGGAAGTTGGTCTACAATTATTTTTGTCTAGAAAGCCAAATTGTAATATGATTCTTGTGTACAAAAATCCGCTAAAACTTCAGCAGTGAGAGAATGTGTCGGTGCGGCTACTACGTAATGCGTGGCGGGGTCAGTGCACGTGATCTCGTAGCGATGACTCCCTGGCCCTGATGTGACATATGGACCACATTGTTCCAAGGCGATAATTTGGAAAGGTGTCTGAGAAGTCCTTGTTTGTAGTTCGAAGTGCTTTGGTTGGCGGGACTGCATACGTCGTGCACACTGTTCACATTCTTTACATTTCTTGTAGATTGAGGATTTCTGAGAAGGAAAGTAATAACGATCCTTCGCATAGGCATATGTTTTATAGTATCCAAAATGGTTGAGGGCGTGTGGGGAAGATTGCAATTGTTCAAACCATATATCTTGTAATGAATGAGGGATGCACGTGAGTAGCCTTTCCTGCTTGTCTGAACTTCGGGTCCTTCTGTAAATAATGTCATCTAGGAGACGAAATTGCTGGCTGGATCTGTCATATTTATAGTCCGCTTCTTTACTTACCATTAAATTTAGGTAAATATTTTTTAGAAAAGGGTCTGTTTGCTGTTCCTTGGAAGGGTTAAATTCACATGTTTTCGAAATAGACACAATTTCATCTTCCAGGATAGGAGAAAAAGGTTCATCGTGGATTTTCTGTTACGGCTAATGTCGTCCGAGGCACTGTTGTCGGTTCCCTTTAGATGTTGAATAACGAAATCGTAGTCGGACAGAAATTGTGAAAAACGTCAAAAACGGCCTTTTAGGGTAGTTGATTGTCGTACATTTTGAATACATTTGTAATCGGTGTGTAATATAAATCTTTTGAAAAGAATGTAATGTCGAAATGCTTTTAAAGCAAAAATTTTGCCACAGAGTTCTAACATGTTTATGCCTCGTTCTCCTTCCTTATCATTTAATATCCTGCTTGCATATGCTTGCCATTTTCTTGGGGATCTTCGTGAGTGATGACAGCCCCTAGAGTTATTTTGCTGCTGTCATTTTGCCAGGCCCAAAAACTGGCGTAAAGTCTTCTTGCTTGTAGGTGTCGAATACGACTTAACAGTTTCTAGCATCTTAGGTGAAATAGCTGGGACCAACTCATGCAAATGGTTTGCCAAAGAGAAATAGAGATGGCAGCACCAGGCGTGCAAGATAAAGAATTAACATAATATATGTGAATAACTTTATAAATAAGAACACAGCAGATTGGAACGATGAAAAACAATAGAATCTACTATAGGAAGATAAAGAATAAATATAAAATAAATAAATTGATGTATATACTTGATAAATCAAACCAGTGATCATACGTAAATTGATCAGAAAATTAAAGAATTCAGATCACCGATACAAATTTGTGTCTTTGAACAGAACTTGAATCTGTCTGCTTTGATTTACCTTTCCAAAAGTGGAAATTTTGTTTACCCCAGGGGCGCCAGTCCACGCCCCACAGCACCTTTGGTTGCGCGTTTCATCCGTGGCACCTACTTGGATGCGCGTGTCAGTAGTTTGGCACCAAGTACACACTAGGTTGTACCTATTTAGTGTTGGCGCGTTCCAATGGCAGAATCAAGGCAGGAAATTAGTATAGTTCCCAAAGCCTAAGGGAAAAGCTGGAAAAAGGATAAAGGAATTCCTAAATCGTAGATAAGCGGAAATGGAAGGAAATTAAGAAGGAAGTCCAGATCCAAACCGTCCGTTAAGAAGGAAATCCAGATCCAAATATTCCATTAAAAAGAAAGTTCAGATCCAAACAGTCTATTAAGAAGGAAGTTCAGATCCACATATACCATTAAGAAGGAAATCCAGATCCCGACCATCCAATACGAAGGAAGTCCAGATAGAAGAATATTCAATTCGAGAAAAGAAATAATAAAAATCATATTGAAATGAAAATTGAGTGTAAATGATAATTACAGAAGAACGTAGCTTATCATGTAAATATTCTGTCTGGTTTCGTTGTCTACAAAGAACCCTACCCTGTAGATTTTCTAACTGAGGTTTAAGATTAAGATATATATGCACGTTGCACTAAATGGAGGTAGCATAGCACATCGCTTTTTGAATAAATGGTGTCCAAGTTAGACAATATCACGGTAAAGGAATTTTGCATTTTTAGGAGCCAATTTTAATCCTGCGCGCCTAAGTCTTTCAAAAGTGTGACGCAATATCTTCAAGGAAGTGGATACGTCATCGGAGACTGCCAAGATATCATCTGCATAAAAGAACAAATGACGGTTGTCAACGACGTTCAGGGCTAGATTCAGCGCTATCGCTAACGTCGTTCCCGACGTGACGAATCCTTGTGGGGCATAATTAAAAATGTAAGTCCCCATCTGCAGGACTTGAAAACTCACTTTTTCACGGCTACTTAGTGTGAGGCGTATCTCAAAATTGGCTCCTAAAAAGGCAAAATTCCTTTACCGTAATATTGTCTATCATAGCAAATTTCCCTCGAAAAATTCAACAACGTTAAAATATTTTATATATGCTTTCGCTATGTACATTTTCCCAATTCATCATGAAATCAAACACTTTGCACTCAAACAGGAACGACTTTTTGAGAGCTCTAAACAATTTTGCAACGCAGTAACAGGCACACAGTGCAAAACAGCTGACTGATTGGTGCTCCCTCCGCCAGGGTTGATAATTCGGCTATTGCGCCACAGGGACCGTTTATTTTGGCCAGATGCATTAAGCAAAGGCAATATCAACACTGCAAAAAAAAAGGTGTGTTTGGGGTGAGTTTCGCTCTTTGGAAGCTTCGAAGGTCAGAATACTCGGAATCCTCACCCTTTTGAGTGAGTTTCTCCTCCCTACCCTAGGGTGAGTGCAGATCTGTCGTGAAAACCTTCCCTATACACCTCTTTGGGTGAGTTTCGGCTGCACCGTGATGCCACATGTACAAACTTTCCCACTGAAAATCCACTCACAGGCCTTGTCATAGCGAAAGAATTTTGCCGGCATGACAACGTTTGTGGTCCTGGACCCCCTGCCAGGCTATCCGAGCAATTTGTCTACCTGCTGAACCCTTTTCCCAACAAATTACCACCCTGTAGCAGTTCTCTAAATATTCAACAGAGGAGCTGTACTGCAAGTGGCGCTGGTTCGAGTGACCAACTCATGAAATACTTTCAAAATAGGTCGAAAACCCAAGGTCCGTCGACGTTGTTCCTGCGGGAGATACTAGCGGTCGACGGCCTTGGAATAAACCTATCAGTTTTGAGATCCCTGTGATGTTTTTATAATTAAAAAGTGTACGAAATAAATACCTGTATGTTACATGTAAATTTCAGGAATAATCTATTTGAATAGTCATTTCATATTTTCAAGTACCATTTCACTGCTTTACGTCAGTAATTAACAAAATTTGAGCCGAAAGAAAAATATGATTTTTCCTCTCACATTTCATATTGAGGTTTAGATTTGCTGCTACATTTCTTACTGCACTTAAACAAAGGAAATACATGTTTATAGCGTGAAAGAACGTGTGACATATGCAATTGTGCAAGTGCATACAAATTAAGGCATAAAAAGCTTTGTGTTTTTGTTTACAATATTTCTTCTTTTTTGTTGTTCGAACCTTCAGTAAGGTATGACTGTATCTTTGTAGTTATTTTATCATGAAAATATAATGTGCCTTCATTATCAGTGTTATCTTGGAGAAGTACATTTTGTTATTTGGAGTCGGTATTTCTAGTGTTCATTCATAACGCTTATCTGCCGGGCTGCATTACACTTTTCCTTTTCTTATTTCATTATTTTTTTCGGCTATTAGGAAGCTCTTATGCAAAACACAGATTACAGATATAACACCAGGAGTACACATCCTGAGTGCTCAATGTAATTGGAATTATTTTTTTACGTTTAAATAATTTGTTTAACCTTACTACTTTACAGTAAGATTAACGAGAGGCGTCAAGACAATTCTCTGTGCCGAGATGTAAAATAAACTTAATGTTTCAAATGTGACCCCACCACAATTAACAATTTAATATTTCCGAAGTCACTGGGATTATCGTCAAGGATTATGACAATAAGAGAAGGGTTATGCCTTCTTGTTATGAGGCACGTAGCCAGGGGGAGGGCTAAGGAGGCTGAAGCCACCCGAAATCCTACAAATATCTAATTTAAACAGTGCATAGAGGTAATTAATTTTTCTTACTTTGCAGGATTAAACATTAGATCGAAAAACGTTTAGTGTATAATAGAGGAACCACTTTATATTTTTATATTCTATCATTTTATCCAAAGAATAAATTGATCCACCAGCTCTCAAAAATTGTAGTTTTCTTTGTGACAAGCCATACAATATAAACTTTATGAGTAAAATTTGGGAAAAACTTTTAAAGCCTTTTTCTAACGGAATGTGTAACGGTTAATAACAAAATACAATAACTATGAATTTCAGTAAATTAACTGTACAAAATGTAAGAAAAAATGGACAATGTGTTGGATATACACAGTGGATCGAGTAGCAGTCTCTCTCCATTTACACAATAATAATAATAATAACAAATAATTTGGATTAAAATTAATTTATTTTCAATAACTTATAATACTTGTTATTGTAAAATGATAATTATAACCGTAGTAAACTGGTAATAATTATTGTTGTCATTATTCTTTCTACCAATGAAGTTTTATCAATGGCCTGTCCCCTTTCTGCAAATATTTCTGGCGACGCCTGTGCTGATAAGAGATAAGCCCCCCCCCCGAAATAAAATCCTGGCTACGGGCCTGTGTTATAGTCATGTTCCTAGAATTCCCATCCTTCCTTCATTTGAAATTCTTTTTTTAAAGTTCTCTGCCAAACAACTTATGTACGCCACCAATATGACATGTGACGAATACTTCAATTTACAATTTGACGAATGGTTTAATTGTAACGATGAGGATAACACTGATGAGACAAAGAAAAGGACATATTCAACCTTTACCCAAAATTTGAACCTAGAACCCTCTGCTTCGTAGTTTACTACACCAACGACTATCTTTTGCATTTATTCAAAAGGTAAACCTAAGTGCGGTAACGCCAACAAAAAATAGTCTAGTAGGAAATGTTTCATCCCACTTTGCGTTTTATCCTTGCAAGGGACCGCAACTCCGGAAGACATTCAACTTTCATTATTTTTCCCCCACCCCCTACATCACAGTCAATGTACAACCTAAAATGCTTATCCATATCTTTGAAATCTTTAGAGCAGCACAAACAAAAATCATAAAAGCTTCTAAATTAGTCCGCTTTTCTAAATATTCAAAAGAAATTTTGGTTACGCTAATTAATTTCATTGAGCACATAATACCATACACGCAGTTCCAATTTGTTATTCTTGTTTCATTTCCAAATATACGCTACATTGAATGAGGCACGTTGGTTCCCTTTCTGAGCCACTGTCTTCAAATAGATGTGGCAACAAATAAATTTTGCAACGACGTGTTGAATACCACACGTGAATATCCTCCAAAGTTCCGTTTCTGGACTTTCTCTCCTTTGTAACGAGCAACCCCTTGATGTGCGCGTCACGCGTCAATGCACCAAACCTGAAGTCTTCCCTGGAAATGACATTACAAGTCGAAGCAGTGTTTTATTTCGGGTACAACGCTGTGATTAAAATTTCTAACTAGCTTTGAAAGCTTTTTCTTGAACAAATTGTACAAAAGTTAATTGTCCTCGTCCGTGGCAGTGCGGTCTAAGGCGCTGTGCTTTGGGCTCCGACGGCATGGGTTCGAGTCCGCCTGGGTCCAGTCTCTGGGTTCTCGGCCTGTGCATAGGACCGGTAGCAACCCACCATCGTGAGGAAATTCGGGAGCTACAAGTGAGTAGTGTAACCCGGTCACGGATATCTCCTATAACGGCTGGGGTTCGACGTGCTGACCCCACGTCACCCCATTACTGGTTGAAGATCTCCACACCTCTAGGTAGGATTGTGGGATGGAGACTGGCAGCCGGGAGATAGGTCAAGGCCCTTCGAGGGCTGTAGAGTCACGAGTTATTATTATTATATAAGTTAATAACAACATTTAATTACTATATGCATTTCAGTCAAGTTACTGTTGCGCTGGAAATTCATTTATCAAGTGGATCGAGAAGAAAATTCTCCCCAAGGGGGATATAATAATAAAAATAGTAATGATAATACTTTTGGAATAAAGTTGGTTTATTTCAATTAGTTTATAACAATAATAATCATAAGCATGATAATTATTATTGTTATTAATATTACTGTTTAAATTTTATTGTTGGCCTGACCACCCCTATAAAGAACTCCTCTTCCTTGTAATCCACGCGCACGTCGCCTACTAAATCAAGAGATTATTATTATTATTGGTTTGTATATATGTGTGGACCTGTTCATAAGCCAACTAATTGATCGTCAAGCATTCTGTAGAAAAATCCTTGAGTCTACTATTCAACGTGCTCTGTCACGGCTTACTTATTACAGACAGTTTGCATTACACTGGCACGTAAGATTTCTCAAAATATGGTGAACTGAAGTGAATCAATGCAATTGAACATAGGATTACTTTTACAAAAATTAATAAAAGTGGAACATTAATTTAGGTTACAAGCTGAGACAAGAGTCGGGAGAGTCGTGAATGAAGGAACCTGTCTGGCCTCTTTCGTTCTTCGCAAGACGTCGCGGTAAGCAGACTCGTTCTCGTTGCTCTTTCTTTCCCGAAGGAAAAGCCTCGGTCTCGTTTAGATTATCTCAATGATAAATATATAAAAAAATGTTTAAAGACATTTAGTAATAGGACTTAAAAACGAAAGTTTTAGAAAATTAAACATCTTTAAATAAAAAGTAAATCAATTTGCATATTAAAGAAATGTTGATTATAACGAATTTTAAAAATAATTTACACTACGATTTACCAAACCCTTGTAAAATACAAGGCTTTCGGACAGTATAAGTCTCGATTATACAGACGGCTGTCCCTCTCGGTCTTGTCTTCATTTTAAATTGTGCTCGGTTTCAGCCAAAGTGGCACAAAAGTGAAGTAGAATAAATCAAATCAATCAACCAAAATAATCATAATAATAATAATAAATTTTATACCAACGGCTGATCTTCCTTTAAAAATTTCTGGCGACGCCCATGCTTTAATTCTATTATTCTAGTCAACAGTCGAAGACAATCGATATATGTAATACCTCGAATGACGTGTCTGCCTACCAGTGAGAAAGAAAAAAAACAGCATTATACCTGCTTACCACTATCTAAGATACAGTTTTATTAGTAGTGCAAGTCCCTGCATTCAACGACTAGTTAAAAAAAATTGAAGTTACTTATTCTATTTTGGATGATACGTCCTTCATATCTTCACATTAACGCTTGTTATTAACTACCTGGATTTTTTTTTAAAAAATGTTATTTTTCGTAAGTTCTCATGTCCATTGGCAATATGTACAAATATAGGAAAATAATTTATCTTATGGAAATGGCTATTTCAACAGTCACTCACCCAAGCTCGAACCTGGACCCCAAGTGGCGAGAGCGTTGCACCACAGCTCTGCACCCTGTCCATGGGGGTCCCCTTATTGAGAAGAACTTATTGCTTACAAATCCCGCAGGAAGAGTACATTTTCTTTGGTAACGACCACTATATAAGTTATATTTTCTGGAGTTCTTTGTTCCAATGAGTATATTAGGACACTACAGTAAATGCAAAGACAATATTTTCAACAATAAGACATTAAATACTCATTTATTATTATACAAATTTTCATTACAGATTATTGTAACGGACTGATAATAACCAGCATTACACAATAAACTAAGTTTGAACCTTTCTTTATATAAAAGCGACAAAAATAACGTTCTCATGTTCACATTAGTTTTTTAGGTGGTAAAAATCTAGATTTTTGGTCAACTAATCATGTGTATTCGAAAGTATCAATGTCAACTATTAACTAATAAGTTCTGGGGAAGTTTGAAGTTGTTTGTTGCGGAACCTGAATCAACTGTCCTTATCCTCCCCCCTCCTTCTATAGGGCTGTTTCTGGATGAGAATTACAATATTATATTCTACTTTAATATAATTATGAAGTACTTAACCTTATGAAGGAAAGCCAATTTCCATGGCGGTGTGGGTAGCGCAGCGAATGCAGGCCTGGGGATGTGTTTTCTTTGTGAGTGTCCCTTCATGAATTTAATCATATCATCAATTGATCCTCATCTTCGCTATTAGCCAAAAGTGACACAAAAGCGAAATAAAATAAACCAGCTCAATCAATTTGTGGAGGAAAGAAATTCTGTCCTTTATTTTCTTAGAACTTTGGTATCCACAGAGCGCTTTCAAATTGCCACAAACCAGTGGCGGATCCAGAAGTTACAGTTAGGAGGGGTGAATTTCATTCGAATGCCTCACCTCACCGAACCTCAGTTCTAACACACACTTGCACTGCTATATACAAACAACATATTATACTGTAAACAGGAACGACGCTGTTTTTTGTGTTCTAGAAGATAGAGAATTCCTTTGCAAAAATAGAGGTCGAGGAGTGGAATAGGTGGTTATTATTGTATCATAATTCCTCTTGACCTCCTATTGCCACAATGTAAACTGAATGAGCACATATGAGAAATATAGTGAATACGCAGAGAACACAAAAGTCTATTCCCTCATGGGGTCTCAGTTCGATTTCATTTTGAAGCATATTGCACAGTGATTCAATACAAATTTAAACTGTAGTGTCTTTTCCGATTAGCTTATCTTGATCATAAAGTTGACTTATTTTATAAATATTCTCGAGCCTTTTAAATTTGGGGATAAAAGGCGGAACATCTGCGTCTCAAAAATATCAGGTACAATATCATATCCAAGAACTGGCAGTTGGGAAGGGAGATCGCTCCCATCGCCCTCCCGGTGGATGCGCCTGCCACAAACAACAGAGTGTAAAAGTTATCTAAACCACCCCCACCCCCAAAGATCGTTGCTTTGTTTGAAGGACATTCACTTTCAGTGTCTTTTGTTACGAGTCACGCGTCGTATACCGCGCGGTTTTCGTGGGGACCAATCGAAGGACGTCTGGGACCAGCAGGAAGTCATCCCAGAATAGCCTTGCCTTTGCCTTTGTGTGAGGTCGTCTGTAGCCACTGGCCAGAATAGTTTGTCTGCTGAGTGGGTATTTGAAAGTGGAGATAAGAAAGCAACATTCAAAGGTAAGTAAGTTCAATAACGTTTTCAATATTTTTACACTGTAAGTTTTCTTTATACATACATGCTCAGATTGTCGTATCCGCAATGATTAGACCAAAATTTGTTTCACATTTCGAAATAATGACAGTACACGGTGAGAGGACATTGTTTAGCATACAGTGTGAGCCCTTTCAATATTCCTCGTCCGAGGATTGACATTCGTCATGGTTTGATTTGATTTGATTGATTTGTTTTATTTTACTTCGCGGTTTGTGCCTCTTGGCTAATTTTGAGAAGATGGGGATGAGTGATGAAATGATGAAATTGATAAATGGACATTTACAAACAACCATGCCCAAGCGGGATTCGAACCCGGGACCCCTGGCGTTGCAGCTCGACGTGCTAAGATTCGTCATGGTGTCCCTATCTTTGAGCCCTGTAACCTGGAGCCTACTTTTGAGGAGGAAGAATGAAACCTGAGGCTTAACTTTGGGAGAGTAGGGGAAGAGTCACGAAAAATTTTCCATCTCATAAAAATAGAGTACAGGGATTCATAAGTAACTAGCGAAATCACAAATATTACTCTTTATTACTTTGCTCCTCAGGTCGCCTAACTTGAAGATTTTAACAAATGTGAAAATTTTGGGGGTCCTTGTCCCCGCCAATTTACGCCTATGGTTACGGAGACAGAAAAAACATGGTTTAAGTTCGTTTCCGTTCTTCCCACTCCCATTTTTGGAGAGAAATAACTGGAAAACTATAAGGATAAAAAATAAAATTTCAAGTTTCAAACGAAATTCTATCAAGAAGTTGCTTGATTTTTCTTCCTCCATGATGGGGAGCTTTTAGTTGTTTAGTTTAGTTATTTCAATGGTAGAACGTAATGATTTTGTCCTTCATTTTAAAATTGGGGGCGAGGGAACTTCAAATTTTGATTTAATTTACTCTCAAACCGTTACGTTACAATCGAGAAAATGCGCTGGGATAAAACTGTACGGGCTTCCCGAAGCCCCAAACCCCACCCCAAGTTCAATTTGTGAATACTCGAACGCTGTAATGTTGCAAACGAAAGTAAATGCGATACAATCCGGTACAAACAAAGGATAATCTTATGACATACTTTAAACAGAATATGTGTATGTTTGTGGGGGACAACGTCACAAATGTTGACCGTACTACAATTATCACTGTTACTAGGATTCTCTATCATCTTTGTTTCTTTCTCCATTTTTCATATGTTTCAATTTTTCTTTGCTCTCTTGGTTCCTCTGTTTCCTTTTCCGTTATTCTTCTTTACCTTTTCCCTTTATCTTTCTACGCTTCCTTCTCTCTTTCCCATTTCCTTCTTCTATTTCTGTTCTCTGTCATTCGCTGTCAATGTATCTTTCGGTCTCTTTCACCCTCTCTCTTTGTGTTCTTCTGACCTTGTGTGATTCTCGCTGTGCTGTAAGCAATCCAAATTTTTGACTGTTGGCTATTTGTGTTAGGAGGAGGTGGGCCAAAAATATTTCGTGGTGGGCTAGAGCCCGCTTTGATGTCGACTATTCTGACTGCGACTGACACCTTCGTTTGGTGTGTGATGTTCCTAAATTTGTAAAGTAACTTGTTGCACACAATTCATAATCTTTCGTTATTGGCTGTCGGAACGTACCCCAGAGGGATTTGTAATTGATTTTTAAGTTAAGAGGACAAAATAATGCAGTGGGATACTGTGGCACGTAAAGTTAATTTCCATGGGAAATATTATTTACAAAACAGGCTTCTGTAAGAGTTTATAAGATTTGTAAGGTGCTGCTTAAACTCACTTCATTCATTCGTTGTAGTCGATTGCGTCTAATATCACAATTTTTTAAAGGAAAAAAGACACATTGTAAGCAAGGGCGTGAAAGTTAAATATACAATGACCATGGCCGTATTTAGAGGGGGGTTCTAGGGTTCAACCCCCCCCCCCGAAACTTCTGACATGTTGCATTAATGGATGTTCAGAAACCAAAATCTGTAACAAATTTTCAATTTTTCTTTCGAAGCATCACAAAAATACAAGGAGACAATGTTGAAACGATCGAGCTAGAATTTTCATACATTTGGAATTCTGAAAGTTGAGTGAAACAGGATTTATTCTCGGAATCGCAGCCCACCCGCGGCCCCTCCATTATCACTTCTGCTGTCATCTTTCCAGTGTTGCTCCTGCGTCACAAGGAATATAGACTTAAGATTCCCTTATGATTGTCCCAAAATTCCCTTTCCAGCTTTTAAATTCCCCGTCCGATAAAGTCGAAAATAAATCCCCCTTGATAGGAGTTCAAACCAAGTACCTCCAGATTCGTAGCGTATTACGTTCGCGATTGAGGTTACAATCCATGCACCAGGCTAAGCTTTTAAAGAGAATAACTGGTTCTACACTTTTCAAAATTCCAAAAATTTAATTTTAAAGTCAAACAACAAAAACTTTATGACTAAAATTTCCATCTAACTTTTAAAGTATTTTCTTGAAGGTATCTAAAGTTTAATGACGAAGTAAAATAATTGTGAATTACAGTACACACTGTATGAAACGTAAAAAAAAAAAGAAAGAAAGAAACTTATGCTGGATATTCACTCATCTGCTGGATTGAGTAAGCCCCCTCAAGGATATAACAATAATATAATAATAATAATAATTATTATTATTATCATGGAATAAAATTGTTTTATTATTATGAAATTTTAATTATTATTGTACAATTATTATTATTGTTTCTATTATTCAAATTTCTGGCGACGCCCTGGGAATAATTATGAATTAATCTCCCCCCCGAAATTTTTTCCTGCCTACGGCCATGACAATGACATTAATTTTCGAGAGCAATGATCGCCTTCCCACACTCAGACGCTGATATTCGTGAGGTTTTTGTAGTGTGCGTCCATAGTATCTTCAAATTTTCGGTCCTTGGGGGATTCTAAACATTAACAATTTAAGTTAAGGAAACGTACAATTTCAAGCAGCAGCTAGAATTTCTTTTAGAGTGTTGTCTTAGATTTCTTTTACACATAAATATGGTTGTGTAACATAAAATTTTAAGCATTATTTTAATTTTCAACTCCTTTTCAGGAATATGCCATGCATAGAGCAGTGGATACTGATAATGCCCACAAACACACTTGCCTTAGTTCCAACCTACACTGAACATTACGCCACTCTTTGCTGAGAGCAGTTTTTCAAGTATCCTGCATGGGTAAGTAGAGCAGTTCAAATCTAATTTTGTTCTTTTTTCAAGGGAATTTATTATTCATTATTTTCATAAGTTTTAAGCTGTAGGAACTTGAAATGACAGAGGTAGGTCTCTTAGGAAGTAAGCTTATATGCTGAGATGGGAAGACCAGTGGCGACCACTATATGTACCGAGGTGTAGCACACGCTAGAGGTGGTCAGCTAGTATTGAACATTTAGTCAACATAGTGAGTGTGAAAAGAAAATGAAAGTGTCAAAAGTACATCCATACTTAAATACATGTATCAAGGAGTCCGAGGTTCGATACTCGGTAGTGGTTCATAATGGTTCAGATCTCACTTTGAACTTTAGGTCCAGTCCCGATTAGCCTTTCTGTGATTAAATTGGTCTTAAAAACAAATTCAAACAACAAATCTGGAAATAGGAAAGGGTGGGTGGGTGTCTCAGCTTCGGTCTTTTCTGTTTCAAAGGGAGTGTTCGCCACTGGGAAGGACAGTACTAATAGTTATACACATTGTAGGCTGGAGTGTAAAACTTTGTTGTGGCTGTCTTAAGAAATATTTTGAAATTGATATGGCATACTAATTACACAATGTGTACAGTGAGATGTTAAAATATTACCAGGCAAGTTGTTCATAATTTTCAATATTTTTTGACGTCCCATGTGTATTTAAGGAATTGAACTGCATTGAACTTTTCCTGGAAATATTTATGCATCTCCCTCTTTACATACCTTTCCTAATATCTTTGTTACACAATTAATTTCATGGAGGATTAGTGAAAAAAAATATGGTTGACTAGACCACACAGCAAATATACTTCTGTGTCAGCATCTTTAAGTTCTGAGAATCGATTGCTGCTTGTGTACAATTTAGTGTTCTTATAGATGTGGGATGAAGTAAGTGATTCATACATTTTATTTGTTTTCTCTTTTCAACTTGCAAAGTGAGGGTCTGTGATGCTACATTTATTGGCTATCAGTTACCCTGTAAAAGCCTACATACACATTTTGTCTTTGGAAATTAAATTCATTTTGAGAAGTTATGTAGAAGAAAACAAATAGATAAAGAAATTAATTCTTATTTGAAAAGTATCTAAACTTTCATCATTCTGGGTTTCTTTCATTCAATCTTCCACTGTATGTATAGACATTCCTTAGGAGAATTTAAATTGCTGGGGGGATCCAAATGATACTAACTTTGCATGATAATTAACTTTTATATGTTAAATCTACTTGAACGCTTCAAATAGTCTTGCATCTATTAACAAATATAGTTGTACAATAAACTGTTGTATTGAAGAAGTTAAAGTTTTGCTACTTTCAAGATTAATCTAATTTAAATTTATTCCTTATTTCAGGCATTGAGTGCTGTTTAACTAAAATAACCACCTCTGATTTTTGAAGATGATCCTGATTTTGTAAATGGAAATGTAAGTAAATAAATCAATTAACCTGTATGTAATCTGAAAATGTCAGAATCACATAAATAGAACTAGGAACGTAAAATATAATGCTGCGTGTGCGAACCATACATACACACCTTTCATTTTGTAATTAATAATCTTTGGATATGCATTTCCAAAATGCACCTTAGCATAAATATACAAATTATAATCTTTATGTATTTCCTTCGTAGCCTACTAAACTTTTAATAGAACTTTATTTCTGCTACTTGAAAACAGAATCATATCCATGATTTTATTTTTGAAGAGTTGAACTTTCATATACCTATATCTTGTTTCTATAGAAAATATTTAAAATTGTCAAGGGTATGTGTCTCTTGTCTGCTGGGTGAAGGGATGGAATGAGGCATCCACTCACTTCTCCTTCTGGCACTGTGCCTGTTACATGCTAGTATAATGTACAGAATAAATAAAATCTTTTTGCCTTTTCGCTACATGATGTTTACACATACACTTTGACAGGACAGAACTACAGGGTGCGAAATCATTGAAAACTGGTGGGGGAACAAAGTTCTTAATCTACATTCCCCCCTCCGCCACATATGTGTATTATTAAAAGTAAATTAATTTGTTACTTTTATACATATCAGATATTGTAAAGCAGCCAACTAATTCCTTTAGTAACTTGGTTAAAGATGTTATAAATTATGAAATAGTTGAAGTGCTTTTATTATGTGTAAGTTTTTGTTTTGTTTGTGGTTTATGTTAATATAAATGAATTAGATTTCATAGTTATAATTTTCTTGCATTCTTGTCTTACTTTAATTGTGCGTATTGTAGATTTGTTAATGATCTCTTGAGAGAGAAAGCATTCAATACTCACAACTACACTAATTTGTGTGTGTTCGATATTATTCTTAGTACAGTATATTTGAAATTAAAAGTAATTGCTTATCTTTCGTTTGTTATAACAAAAAATCTTCCCCCCGGAAATTTTTGGTGGGGGGATTTTTGAGGCCAAGATTGTTGGTGGTGGGAAATCCCCCTGTCCCCCCAGGATTTCGCACCCTGCAGAACTAACAGAAACACAAGAAAGCTAAAGCTAAACACTCAAAAATTAGTAAAAAATTATTTTTCACACCAACATTGAATGGTAGTGTTTGAGCTCTTAGGCGACACCAGAAAGGTGTTTGTGTGTGTGTGTATTGGGGGGTAACCCATTGACTTAACTTAATAGTAGAACAAATATTAACAATAAGAATCATGGTTATGATAATAATTTTACAGTAATAACTATTATAACAAAAAAATAAAATTATATTATTATTATTATTACTATTATTAAATCCTTTGGGAGGACTACTAGATGAATGAATATCAAGTACAACTTTTCCTTATTATTATATATTTTTTTTTTTACATTTTATACAGTTAGTGTACTGAAATGCACAGTTATTCTGTTTTATCTTTAAGTTTTAACTTTTCAATAAAAGCTTTCTAAACATTATTTATGTTATAACAACTTCTGCTTTTTGTGACTTGAAATGGCCGATGGCAATTCCAGGGGGTGGGGGGTGGGGGTCAACGGATATGTTCCCCCTCCATCCCGACACCGATGTTTCAGCACAAAATATTATCCTAAAGTGTGCCATTTCCAGTTATATGCTGTGGCGTGCCCAGTAGTCAGCCCTCATTTCGATATTTTTTCCTGCCTGTTTATAGCCCTCCTTGTATAGGCCCTTGCTTATGAAATAAAAGCATGCATGTTTATATTACCTTTGCATAATAGGGTGACATAATTTTAGTCTCTCCACCTGTTCATTCAATCAGTGGCGTACACAAGAGGGGTTACTGGGTTTAACTCCCCCCCCCCTGAGCTTTAAATATTATGGGAAATGCTGTGTAAAATAAATTGCCAATTTAGCGCTACTGCATTCAATGCAGAAACTGATCAGCTTGAGGGCCTCCCCGATGGTGCAGTGGTAGGTCGTTGCCTTGTAATCAAGGGGTCCCGGGTTCGATACCCTGTGGAGGCACATAGTGGTTCGGATCCCACTTTGAACCGCAGGTCTAGTTTCGATTAGCCATACTGTGCATAAAGTGGACTTAAAACACCAACTCAATCTATCAATTGAGCAGCTTGACTGATTGATTTTGTTTATTTTTCTTCGCATTTCTGCTACTTTTGGGCTAATTGCGAAGATGAGGATGAGTGATGATATGATGGAATGGATGAATGGACACTCACAAAGAACACCTGTGCTCAGGCTGGAATTCGAACTCCACACCCCAGGCGTTTTAGCATGCTTTCCTAACCACTCATCCACGAAGGCTGGCTACTTAAGCTTGAATCATTTTGTATGCACACATCACTAGTATACTTTTCAGGGAAGTATTAAGATTCATAAATGTTATAAGTACATTCTAAACTATCACACTTTGACCTAAATGCATTCTTGGTTATATTCTTATTTACTCTTACATTTTTTTCTCCTTTCAGATCATGGACGCCTTTCCATACAGACATTTTAAAGGAATACAGCATGCATATTTTTAGCAATGAAGTAAAATTGGTAATGAAAAATCAATCCTCTTTTTTTGGATAAAATTGTGAGAACTATGTTGATTTATTGCAAGATGAAATGTACGAATATTGTAAATAAAGTTGAATTTTTTGCTAACTGGTAACTTTATTTCTTCAACCTAATCTTTGGGGCGAATAAAATTAAGCTCTGTATTTGAAATAGAGTGGTTAAAAATTATGTATATGAACATTTATAACTTCTACTAAATTTGCTCTGCCTTCTTAGGAATGTACATTTTCGTTTCTAATTAATTTATTAAAGTACTGAAATAGGTTCTAAAAGCACCAAAAATCACTCACATTGTAATGATTGTGGCATTGAACTGAGTGTGCAGAACCAGCAGCAAAGGAAAGGTAAGGTTGAATTATTGCTTAATGTGTATGCATTTAGTGGCAAGGTAGTATTTTTCAGAGATTATCCCCTTACCATGTATGTATATACTTCCATCCAACGTATACATAAAATTTATCTACGGATATACAAGTATACAGTATTTTGTTGTGTTAAGTATGTCATTTATTTATCCTAGCAATGTATGTGAGCATGAGTGTTGCTTTCCAAACAGTACAGAAAAAAGTTGTTATTTTTTAATTAACGGGTGTGACTTCTGAAGATCAATCCCCTTCATGTTATATTGTACACGCAAGGACACTTCTGGGTTGTAACAGCACCATTGACTTTCAATTAAATCATTACAACCCAGCAGTGTATGTGACTGTACATATATCCAGTCCCAATTGGCTTCTAATCATCAAGTGGAAGTCTCAAAAAAGACTTATTGGAAAATATGTATGTACATTAAAAGTTGCGTCTTTTTTGTATGATTTAGAAATCGATACATAATATTCCTTGCAAGCTTCATGTAATTTATGGATGGCTTGTTCTTCTACATGAATACCTTGGTGAGCGTGCCGCATCTAGTTTCCTCTAAGTTTTTTAAGCTTTGTCTAAATTTAATGCTGAATTGAATGGTATTCTTTTTATAATGAAGACAATTAATCACATTAAAATCTGAACGCATTAAATGAAGAAACACTGTTTTCCCTGTGATGTCGTATATTATACAAACCAAGAGTTAACATTGCATTTCTCTACTTTGATACATTTGCCATCTGGGAAGAAATTACAATGAAGTTATGATTGCTCTATCTTATTCTGAATTCATATTGGATAAGATAGAAAAGATCTGACTGATTCTTCAAGGTTAAGGGTAAGCATTATTATACTAAACGAAGATCATGTACCTCTTCCTCACGAACCCCTCAAACTCACCGTATGGGAGGAAAAACACACTCTATACTAGGGTGAAAAACTCACCTTTATGGGAGGAAAAACACACTCTATACTAGGGTGAGAAAACTCACCCTTATGGGAGGATAAACACACTCTATACTAGGGTGAGAAAACGCACCCTTATGGGAGGAAAAACACACTCTATACTAGGGTGAGAAAACTCACCCTTATGGGAGGAAAAACACACTCTATACTAGGGTGAGAAAACTCACCCTTATGGGAGGATAAACACACTCTATACTAGGGTGAGAAAACTCACCCTGATGGGAGGAAAAACACACTCTATACTAGGGTGAGAAAAACTCACCCCAATATAGGGTGTGGAAACTCACCTTTTGGGGACGGTTATTTGTGACAAGCCAAACTCACCCCAAAAGGTGAGTTTCCACACCTTTATTTTTTTCAGTGAAGCATGTTTAAAACACCAGTTTCGCTTTCAGTCGCTCTCCTCCCCTTCCCATCATTCTTGCCCCTGTCATGCTCCGGAAAATATACTATCGAAATTTCCCTTTTCTAAAAAATAATATTTCAATTTGCAATGATGTATTGGTTCCCTCGACTACTTCACACTGTCTCCATTGGAATGGGTTCGCAACACTACATTTGCTAACACAACACAACACAACACTTGGGTTTCCAAAATGATGCAACATCCCCAGGCACTTTACCCAAGCCAGAATACCCATTCAGGGTTCTCTAAGCGACTGCTGTAACAACGTTAGAGAGAACGAAACTAGCATTGTACGAGGGCTGCTCGATTTACGCAGGTTGATATCACTGATTGCACGCTTCTCCACTACCTCTCTTGGTGAAGTAGCGTGGAAACACATGATGTTTCGAAGGAGATAGAGTTCAATAAATAAGTATAATGATTTGCATTACAGATATTTTTTGGTGTGCACGTGCGAATAGGCAGAAGCTGCTACTGTCACGCACCCGTTTTGTCAATGATTTCTTGATGGCCAGCTTGCTTGTGCTACACTATGCAACCTTGCAGTGTTTGACTGTCAATATTTTAGTCAATGGCTGTTTCACTATATTTTTTTATTGCCACAAAATTTTGCAGACAGAATGTGTAGATCTAATGAAACAAAATTAGCAACTATGAGTTGAAATCGAAGTAAAAAGATTGTCTATGTTATGATAGGCCATTCTAATATATACTAGTAATTTGATTTCTATTATTTCTAGGAAGGATATCCACAGCAAATCAAGAAAATTTTTATCTTGGGCTTGAATTCTATTTCTGTGAGATTAGTCAATATCTCCCTACAATTTATGAAAGAGAAAATTAGGAAAAGGGTAAGTTAAAATTACTTATCAAATAAATTAATACGGGCGTACTTGAATGGGTCTAATCTCCCTGTCGGACACATATGCATTTATCATACAAGTAGATTTTTATTCGTCATGTGTACTTTCCTCATTCTTTCCACGATTTTTTCATTTGTTATGTAACCCCAAAAATCTCAAAGAGTTCATTCAGAATAAGCATGTCATGGTCATGATTTTATATATTTTCCCTATAAATATTTCAATAGCATCTTGCTGAAAGTCCAGGAGAGAATTGGTCACAAATCCACGACTGGTAGAACCAAGAATATTTGCGGATTGGAAATTTATTAGTGGAAACACTGCTGTATTAACTCCAAGAAACAGATCCGGTGATTCTCACTTATATCACACGATAGTTTGATACCTAATCTACCTCCCATAAATGGATTCTTCTTTCCAACACTAGGCACATGCGCAGTGGCGAGAGGAATAGAGTATCGTTGGAGTTGGCGGTCTAAAGTTGTGTAGTCAGAACCCCACTAATGTGAATATTCTGGTGATTCTCGTCGTACCTCCAGGACAGACCGTCAACGCACAGTATTACCACTGACAAGTTAATTCTATTAACGTATTAACTTGTCTGTGGTATTAGTGTTCAATTTTGAAACATAGGTTGCGACTTGCATTGCAAAAGAAGAGGGGACACTTTCTGCTGAATCCTCCCGTCATGTTGCAGGACAATGCTCGGGCGCATGTAGCGCAACCTGTGGCTGATTTGTAACCTCGATTGAACTGGCAGATACTCTACCACCCGCCATACTTCCAAGACTTAAGCCACTGTGACTTTGATATGATCCCTAAGATGAAGCTTCCGAACTGTTCCAGAGAGTCTTGAGGTAATAGACCGTTCCATTTAAACCATCAACAGGACAGGCGCTGTCACAGAAATACTTCGACTTCAACATCAGTGGCAACGGTTGGACACAATGCTGGTGACTATATCAATGGGCTGAAAAAGTTCCACAGAGGTGTCTCCTTCGTATCAATTGTAAATTAATAGTTGCCACTATTAAATTTCCAACCCACGTATTTGCATATTTTGTTATTTGAAGCAGGTTCGTTTTATTTTACAGTTAATATTTATTAAAAAGAATCAATACAAAATATTTTATCTATGGAGTGATGTATCCGATAAATTAATTGAATACAAGGGATAGTGCACTTTTGCAGATACAACAGTAAACCGGAGGAGCATTTGTATGTTTGTATGTAGGCTATGTATATTCTAGCTACGTTAAGTTTGCGTTTAATTTAATTTAATTTTAAAATATAACTACATACGTACATATATTATTTACTTGCAGGTTGTACTTCTCGAGGAGAATAAGATGGAGGACATGTACAAAGTAATTCCCAAATAAATGCTTCCCAATGAATATGGAGGATCTGCTGGATCAAGTTTTGATATAAATGGTAAATATTCTCATAAATGCAGTATATGTAAGTACAATTAATATACAGTATTACAAATGTACAATCCGTACAATACTTTGAACCACATGAATCCGTCGTTTCTTGTCGTCAGATGTGAAAGTACACATTGCCATATTTACTATTCTCTCTCTGTGAATACGGATTAATCAATTCTCATCATAATATTATATACGAGGGTCACTATTTATATTTTGAGCCTAACAATGAAAAAACAGGAATTTGGCATTGAAAACTGCTTTATTGTTTTTCGAAGTATTCTCCTTTATGGTCAATACACTTTCGCATTCGTTCGAACCATTTGTCAAAGCAGTTTTTCCAATCTTCTTGAGACACCTCCATAATATGGTTTTTGAACGCATCAACGGCGTCTTCCGCCGACGAAAATCGTTGTCCACGCAATTTATTCTTGACATTCGGGAACAAGAAGAAGTCATTGGTGCCAAATCAGGACTGCACGGCGGATGACCCATCAATTCGATTTTTTGACTGTTCATAAAGTCGGTTGTTAGACGAGATGTGTGACAGCTGGCATTGTCTTGATGAAGAATGATCCGACGGCGTTTGTTTGTTTTCCGTATTTGACCGAAGACCTCTGGCAAACAAATTGTTGTGTACCATTCAGAGTTGACCGTTCTACGTTCCTCTAAATGCACAGTTGCCACATGACCAGTTTTCCCGAAAAAACAGGCGACCATTTTTTCTATGTGCTTCGAGCGCGAACAACTTTTGTTGGATTGGGTTCATCTTGAAACACCCATACAGTCGATTGCTGTTTACGTTCCGGCTCATATGCATATATCCATGATTCGTCACCTGTTACAATCTTATATACGTCTTTTGAAGCACCACGATTGTATTTATTGAGCATTTGTTTGCCCCAATTGACGCGAGCGAATTTTTGAGTTTTTGTCAAATTGTGTGGGATCCAACGAGAACATACCTTTCCCACAGCTAAATGATCATGTAATATTTTATATATGCTGGTGGAACTAATGCCTATGGTTGCCTCAATCTCACAGTATGTCACATGACGATCTTGCAGTATTAGGTTTTGCACAGCATCAATGTTTTCTTGAACAACAACTGATTTTGGACGACCTTCGCGAATCTCGTCGGTGAGGGAATGGCGGCCACGATTAAATTCGTTATACCAGCGTTTCACAGTGGCAAAGGATGGGGCTTCATCGCCAAATGTGGAAGTAAGTTGATCGATGCACTCTTGTCTTGATAATCCACGTCGAAAATCGTACAAAATCATCGCACGAAAATGTTCACGAGTTAATTCCATTTTATTGTTGTCGCGCAATCTCCAAGGCAACATAAACAACACAAATGAAGCTATTGACAAAACATTTGAAGTACGTTATGGTCAATAATGCCAGACGATTCCGTGCAAACGTCAAATCGCGCCTAACTTCAATCAGTGTTGCCAAGGCTCAAAATATAAATAGTGACCCTCGTATCACATTTTCATATACAACATAATTGAATGAGTGTTGCCTGAACGGTACCTTTAAGTGATCAGTTTCTTGGCAAAATGTGAAAGTCAAAAATAATTAGCATGCTATCTGAGCAAAATATTTGTTTGAGCTCAAATCGATAAGTTGTATAAATGATGGGGTGATAACTAATTCCTCTTCCCCATTCCCTGACAAGATACCTAATGGAAAGACAAGAACATACGTTACGAACATTGCACAGGACAGTTCCTTTAAATAAGTTAGACTACAAATTGCGTTTGTGGTAGACATTTATTGTAAACAGAGAAATGTTAATTGGTTTGTACTTGGTTGTAAAAATATCGGAAATTAAATCAAGCAGGCTGAAGAGATTTCACGAGTCTGCAAGATGGCATTTTGCATGTTCGTGTTTCCATCAAAAATTCTCTCAAAGTATTTGACATTTTAGCTGGAGACACATCAATTGACAGTAGTATAAAATACGATATTACTGGAACACAAAAAGTATGACCCCCCTCAGATTGATTTGGATACACTTAAAACTAGGTCAAGATGCTTATATAAGCTTATTCCCTACAGTGTGCTACTCTGTCTAATCCAAGACTTTAGTAAAAAGCCCTCGGGGATTGCCTGTAAAAAGTATGACCCCCACTCAGATTGATTTGGCTACACGTACAAAAGCTGCATCTGTCAGATTGTTGTCCATAGGATTGTAAAAAATATGCCCCTCTTGGCATTGTTTTGGCCACACTTAAAACTAAGCCAAGATGCTCATATGAGCTTATTGCCTTTAGTGTAATACTCTGTAAAGTGTGCTTAAATACTTGACAGTCAGTTCAGAGTATTAATATGTTAACCCGAATATTTTAATTGGGCACCAGGCTCAACTTGTATATCTAGTACTAAGACAATGCATTATGCAGAGGCTTTCTAGAATTGCTCTGTGACCCTTTGTTCCATTTCAGCATAAGCGACCAGTGCATGATCATCACTTATTTTTAAATTCTTATACAATTCCTCCATAGAGCATTGTATAAAGTATATGATCTTTTTTGAATAGATCAACCTGATATTTGACCAATCCAGCTTATCTGTTACAATCCAAAGCATGTGTGTTAACTTATACTATCCCAGTTTGTCATAGAGGGATAATATGTGCTGGCATTATTTATTGTAAGAAGTTCAGTATCAAGCACAGTAGGTAATTTCAAGACTGGTTAACTTTGAAATGTGCCTAGCACTTGAGAATCTCAAGTCGTGCTGTAAGGTCAATACTGCAGGTTGCGTGCCGACAGTTGTTCTTTTCGTTTGAGATGTGCAAGGCCACGTGGTTATTAACATGGTGCCGTGTCGACACATCCAGTTTGTCGTGTACACAGAATATCAATGCTGCATGATAAGCCTTTTCGGATACGCATTTGCAGTAAATTATTGCTTCTGTAGATCAACGTAATAGATTATTAACTTTACGACCCATCATAATTTGTCAGACACATGCGTTTTTTATATTATAAAAGTGTATAGTTTTATTAAGTATATAGTTTTTGATTTGAGCCCCAAGAAATTATATATAAATACCAAAACCAAAAATAGTAACACACTAAATATACATACGAAATATACACACTAAATATACAAAGCACACTGCTGAATCCAACTGATATTTTTTATTGAGTATATAGTATTTGATTTGAGCCCCAAAAAATTATATATAAATACCAAAACCAAAAATGTCAAATCAAAAATATTGTAATCAATGCGATAAGCATATATCTAGCCCTAATTGGGCTAAGCACCAAAGTAATTGTGATCCTAAAAAACGCAAAATGCCCACTAAAATATGTCCAAAATGCCATAGAAAATTTTGCAAGTTATACTTCAATAGACATATAGGCTCTTGTTCTGTACAGGCATCAACATTGCCCCCACAGCCATCTACATCTGGTCTAAAAAGAAAGTTTGTTACATCCAATAATACTAGACCGGCAAAGCGACCACGCAATGCACCTATTCGTAGTAGTTTTGACGGTCAACTTAGTGATTACCGTTTTGTATCAGAGCCAAGATGTGATATTAAGAATTTTAAACAGTAAAAATCCTGATATGCTAGCTAATCTAAATGCACAAAATGGCTCTTATAAGCTATCTCTTAAATTGTATACTGAATATAAGAAACCAAACGCTACAAAATTTACACACCCCCACATAACAGAAACTGTACCCGTATACGTAAATACAAACTTAAACGAAATACTAAGCAGGTTGATAGACCAATTGCTTATCAAACATTCTGAGTTTGCTGCTAAAGAATCAGGATGGAGTCTTCGTGGATCTCCACACAGGCTTTATGTTAATATTTCTGAATTCATACCTCTACAAGGTTCTACATATCTACCTTTACCTGACAATATCAAAAACAGAAAAGCCGTGGTTAACGTAGAAAATACCGATCAGAAATGCTTCCTGTGGTGTATTTTGGCTGCTTTGTTTCCAGTTTTAAATAACCCACAGCGAATAAGTCATTATAATCAGCACGAACATGATTTTGATGATGCCATGGAGGGCCTAGAATATCCGATGTCTGTCAAGAATATCGATAAATTCGAAAAAAGGGTCAAAGATAGCAATGGTATGCCATTATCTATTAATGTGTTTATTTGTTCTTCTAGTCGTGGCGATTGCTTAATAGAGCCTCTTAGAATCAGCAACCTTGATGATGACTCTGCTGTCCTGATCGATCTGCTCTTAATTGATACAGACGGTTCTTACCATTACACTCTGATACGCAATCTTCAGGCTTTAGTCAGAAAACAACTAGGCAAATCCAATAGAATATACAAGTTGTGTCGAAGATATTTAACTGTGTTTGATGGTCAAAAAATAGTAAATGGTGTTGATAAAAAGAATACCGAAATTGCTAGAAACAAGTTGGCTGAACATTTAAAATACTGTGGCAACCATAAACCTGTTCATATGGTTATGCCCAACCCAAACGAAAATGCCGAATTCAAAAAATTCGAAGCGTTGTTGGGGCAACCAGCGTATATAGTCTGTGATTTTGAATCGAATCTCAAACCGCTTGCATTCTGTAGCCCAGTTTCTGAAGAATCATCAAGTACTGCGTATCAGCTACATGGACCTTCTAGTTGTTGTTATGTGGTTGTACAGGATGGTGTTATTAGTAAACCAAACTTATACATGGAGCAAGATTCTGTTAAAGAATTTGCACGTAAAATAGAAAGTGAGTGCCGCCCATGATATATTATTAAAATCAACACCTATGCTACCTTTAACAGAGGATCAAATTGAAGATTTTAACAGTACAGAAAAATGCCCGGTATGTAATTCTGAATTTTCGGAAACAAATATTAAGGTGCGTCATCATTGCCATACGAACGGTCGATATAAACAGGCTTTGTGTAGTAGCAGTAATATTAAGATCCAGAGAGCAAAATTTGACCCGATATTTTGCCACGGTGCATCTAATTATGATTTTCATCATCTGATCAGATACGAGGGGTTTGACAAGCAGGATTTAAATATTTTAGCAGAAAATGACGAAAAATATATAGCTATTAGCAAAATAATCAGTGTTAATGGCAGGCCCATACACCTAAGATTTCTAGATTCATATAGATTTCTATCGGCTAGCCTTGCCACTCTGGCCAGTCAATTATCTGATGCGGAATTCAAAATTACGTCTGACACGTTTCCAAATTTAGACCTGAAATTGCTTAGGCGTAAGGGTGTATATCCATACGATTATGTTACTGATTCTTCTAAATTTGACGGGTGTGCTTTACCACCGCAAGAAGCGTTCTACAGCAAACTCAGAGCATCAGGAATTATTGATGATGATTATCGCCATGCCCAGTTGATGTAGTCCAACTTAAATTGTCAGAATCTTCGTGATTATCATAAATACCATTTGGCATTCGATGTGACGCTCTTAGCTGATGTTATTGAGGCATTTAGAGCATCCTCAATACAAAATTATTACCTTGACCCGGTCTATTTTTACAGTGCTCCAGGCCTAGCATGGTCTGCGATGTTTCTGAACACTAAAATAAAATTGGATCTGATCCAGGACCAGGACATGTATCTGTTCATCGAACAATGTATACGAGGGGGCGTATTACAATGTTCTCAAAGATATGCCAGAGCCAACAACAAGTGTGTTCCCGATTATGATTCTGCACAACCATCAAACTAGTATATATTTTATTTGGATGCCAGCAGCCTGTATGGTTATGCCATGATGGATAAACTGTCATATGCACGGCTTGAGTGGGTCGAAGATTTCAACATTGAGGACCTTCAAGACTTTGATGACAGTGACTATGGCCTGTTCTTAGACGTCGATCTGGCAATTCCTGATAATTTGCACAGCCAGTTTTCTGATCTGTCGCCAATTGCTGAGTTCCAGTGCCCGCCTGGCTTTAAACAGAAGAAGCGGATGATGACTTTAGAGCCAAAACAGGGTTATGGCATATACTACAAGAACCTCCAGTTCCAGATGCGTCACGGTGTTCAAGTGACCAAGGTTGGCAAAGTCTTGAGGTTCAACCACTCAAGGTGGTTCAAGCCATAAATTGATACAAACACCGAGCTTCGCACACGTGCAGTAACCGAATTTGATAAGACCTTGTTCAAATTGATGGTCAATTCGGTGTATGGTAAGAACATAGATAATATCAGAAAGCATACTAATGTCAAGTCGGTTACTGGCTCCAGCCAAAGCACAAACTTGGTAGCAAAGCCCAACTTCATTTACAGAAGAATATATGACGATAATCTGGCGCTTTTTAACACGAATAAAACAAAGATCAAGTTTGATAAATCTATTTATGTAGGGGCTGTAATATTAGACTTGGCCAAATTACACATGCTGGAGCTTTATTACGATGTGCTGAAGCCTTTTTATGGTGATCGTATAAGACTGATGTATATGGACACGGATAGTTTTATCCTTGATATTCAGACAGAAGATGTTTATAAAGATATAGCACAGCCTGCATTGCTTAACTATTTTGATACTAGCGAATTGCCTGGCCATTTGAATATTCAACTTGGCAATGTTATTGTAGCATTTGCTGGGTTAAGAGCCAAGATGTAGAGCTTTAAAACATCCAGTGGTGCTGTTACTAAAAAAGCCAAGGGCGTTGGTAGAGTAACTGTAGACAAAGATCTCAGATTTGAAGGTTACGAAGATTGTCTCAAATCATCTAACACAATCAGAACATCAGAATGTAGAATCCAGAGTACGGATCACTTGTTGACTACAAATATTGTAAGAAAAGTGGCTCTGGACCCACATGACGATAAGAGATGTGTTTTATCATGCGGTATACATACTCTATGGGGTCATTGCGACTTGATAAGTGGAAATCAATGCCTAATCACAGAGCTTGCCTTGCAATAAATAAACATGCAAATGAACTTATTTGGGTTCAAAAAACAGGCTATTATGGACCTGCCAACACCAGCATCCCCTCCTGATATACAGTTTATGCTATCTAAACTAAGTGGTTTGTTAATTATTCATCTGAATAGCATACTTACAGATGTTGATGTTAATATAGGTAAAATATTGAACATATTTAACAATAACTTAAACCACTACCAGTTACCTGTAGGTGTTCAATTACAATTTATTACAACCCCCCAGGGCAATGTCAATTTTTCAGTAGGCAGAAATATTTACAGGATTAAGCACTCAAACATGGTTTCTGGCACTGTATATAATGTCTCTGCCGGCGACTGTTTATATATTGAGGTCCTGGGACACTATGACAAGCTTATACCTCTTTTTATAGAATTAAGAATCAGATACTCTATAATAAATAACCGCTAAAAAACACAATGCCTAACGATATATTTGGCCATACAAGGCACGAAGATCACAGCGACGAGATTCTGATCCTTGACGTCAGAGTCAAAAAATTAAGAACTGATTTACAAGCTCTACAAACAACACTTAATGCCAGTCTTCAACTTGAGATTACTAATTTACAATCACAATGCATGGACCCTCTTCTTAAAATCGAGCCAGAACTCAAATTGTTGCTCCAGAAATACACTTACTTGGCGACACTAGATAATTTTCAGAGTTTAGAGGAGGCCATTGCAGGTCTTCAAGCCAAATTTAAGACTCAGGCTACCAACTCTGAGCAACTGAAACAGCAACTAGAAGAGCAGATTGGTAGTGTCCAGACACAGCTCCAAACAATTGTCAAAAGCATAAAGTCCCAAGATAATTTTGATCTAGTGATTTCTACTTTAAAAGAACAGATTCGATCACTACAGATACCTAATCTGGACCCCATAAACAATGCCATAGCCGAGGTCAAAGAAAAATTGAGACACTAGAAAATTTTATGAACAACCTACCATCTTCGGATGCTCTGAGTGCTATTACTCGTAGTGTTGCCAATATCAAGCTGCAACTAGAGACATACGAAGATTTTGGAAAAATTCAGAGTACCATAAGCCATCTTGAGGGTACCATAGAAGCAGTACAAAACGATCTGACAAATGTACAAGAAACTCTGGAGTCCCGTTTACCTGGTATCGTAAACACTCTTGTCAGTGTCCAGCAACAGATCACCAAACTTGAAAATCTTAATACTGAATCCGAGCTACCACATTTTCATCACTTGATCGAATATATTCAAACAAAGCTTGAAATTTTACAACAATCGACACCTACTCAGGCAGACATAGCCCTGCTCCAAGATGCTATGCGTAGTGTGGCTGACGCTAGTGAATTAAATGTTGTAAAATTGGCCCTTGAGTCTCTGCAGAATACGGTGGCCAATCTGCCTACATCACAGGAACTTAAAAATATCAAAAGAGCCGTACATCGCATATTGAAATCTGAAGACATAAAAAATATTCAGACAGAGATCAGACAGCTTACTCAAACAGTGGCTACTCTTCCAACCAATCAGCATATTAACGAACTGCATGCCCTGTTTGAGGATATCAGAACCCAAGTCCATGATCTTACAGCCCAAAGTTCAAAATTGGCTGTTGTTGAAAATTTGCAGTAAATTGTAGCCAACAAAAAGCAACAGCTAGGGACCATAGAATCCAGCCAAGCAAATGCTCTGTCTGTTTTTGCCATAGAGCTTCAAGAGATTGTGCAACAATACAAAAAACTTGCTGTTGACATAAAAATCAAACCAGGCCACGACGAGATTGTTAGGACTATAAACGAGCATCCTGAATCTGTAATAACTAGATTGCTTACAGCAGAAAAATAAATAACTGGCCTAATCGAGAATCCTAAGCACACAGTAATCCTGGAATTGTACAGTATCCCCAACAAAGAATACGAATCACCGTTTACAACAGGTGGCAAACTGTATATGTTGGCCCCTGCACATTTTTTTTACGAGTTGTTCGTAAGGGGCACACTCAAACCGGTCAAGATCAAATACTGGTTAGAACCACAGGCACACCACTACCCTACCTTGTCAATAGCCAATGTGACTACATACCAAAAATCACCAGTGACGAGTTAGAGGATTTTACACACCCCGATACACTAGAAACAGCCTATGCTGAAGATGATGGTTCTTTGGAATTTGACATACAAATAGGGGATAAGCTGTATTTAGAAAATCCTGTAGTATCAACTGCTGAACACCCCATAGTTGCAATATTCTTGTTTACGTACTATGTCTAAACAAACCATAGTTGACGAGCTACACAGACCAGCCAGACGTAACAATAAGAGACTGCCAGTAGTCACAAAAGGCATAGACAATTTTTGGCTGGCTGACTTGGTATAGATGGCAAGTGGACAGCTGAAAAACATACACAACATCAACTAGGGCTACAAGTAACTACTTACTGTCATAGATACATTTTCGAAATATGCCCGGGCTGTGCAACTCAAATCCAAGACTGGAGCATGTGTTACAGAAGCTTTTAGGACAATCATCAATCAGGTTGCAGATTACCGCGCTATCTACAAACAGATAACGATAAAAAATTCTATAATTTGGTGTTTCAACAATCTGTTAAGAGCCAGTCAATACGACAATACTCAAGTTACAGCGATCTCAAAACCTCTATTGTAGAAAGATTCAAAAGGACCCTAAAAAGTCATATTTGTAAGCAATTTACGCTTCAAGGTAATTATAAATTGGTTGCTATGATACCAGAACTTCTAATTCAATCTAACAACTCGGTCCACACCACAATTAATAAAAAGCCATCTAACGTAACCAAATCTGACGAGCAGCGATTGATCAACCCTGTTTACTATCCGAGATATCAGCCAACAACCAGAAGACCTAAATACAAGGTAGGTGATCAAGTGAGGATTGGTAAATATAAAAACATATTCAAAAGAGGCTTTACTAGAAACTGGAGTACTGAATTATTTACAGTGGTTCAAGCTAAACCTGGGACCCGTAACACTTATATAATAAAAGACCATCACAACGAAATCCTCAAATGCCGATTCTATGAAGAAGAACTAAACAGCCTAACACATATCTCATAGAAAAAGTCATCCGCAAAAAAGGCAACAAGCTACTGGTCAAATGGCTAGGTCATCTAGAAAACATCTGGATCAAAGCAGACAAAGTGATACTATGAACACCTGGGATGTTATAAAGCGACTACCAGAGCCCGAAGAGCAGACTAAGAAAAATGGCAATCTGCTACCTGATAATATTCGTTGTCTTATTGTTGGGCCATCGGGTTGCGGTAAGACTACGCTATTGGTTAATAATTTCTTACTTGCATCTAACTGGTTAGAGTGGAAAAACAGGCACTTGTACGTCTTTTCTAAGAGCTTAGAACAATTAAAATATCAGCAGCTGATGAAGCTATACGATGGACTGGATATAGCCACTTTTGAATTAGATGTTAAACCACTCGATGACTGTCTCGATAACTCTGTTGTTGTGTTTGATGACATTATATTAGATAATCAAAACGAGGTTCGAAATTTCTTTACACAGGGGCGGCACAAAGAGATAGATTGCTTCTACCTGGCACAGACATTTTCCAAAATACCGAAACAGCTGCTACGAGACAACAGCAATTTCATATGTGCGTTTCGTCAAGATCATACCAACCTCAAACACATACATGACGAGTATGTAGGTGCAGACTTAAGCTACAACGATTTTTCTAAGTTTTGTGGTAGGTGCTGGAACCAGGACACCTACGGGTTTGTCACAATCGATATGACAAGGAAGCCCAATAGTGGTAAATATAGGAGGAAAATCAATGATTTTCTAGACCTAGAGACGTATATGAACAGCCATGAACGACCAATCGTTGACGATCTTAAATTAAGAGACTATCTTGTAAAACGATTCAAGGGATTGAAAACAGAGAACCGAGGTTTTTATGAACAACACAAGCGCACAGAACAGCCTATTATTGATGCTATTAGTGAACTGGGTAAAAATATCAAAACTGTTACAGAGCAGAACCAAAATTTGATCACAGACTTGTGGCGGTAGCTGCTCGGAACATATTAGATTATCCAATCGCCCCACTTTCTAATATTCATACACGTAGTCCTTTTCTTCCTCAAAGAATCGAAGCTAGTCAGGATCCTATTGAATTGGGCTTTCTTGCTCAAAAATATTTAAGCACACCTAAAGACAACAAAGACGAGGTCTTCGGTTTATACGCTGATACAGAGCTTGACGGTGGCATCATATATAAAATTGGCAATTTTAGGGTAACGTTTATGGGCGATGATTAATTAAACTATGTAATCCCAGAATATGTATATAATAAACCTACGACGAAGGCCAAGGGTGTTATGTATCAGATACCTTATGCAGGTCTTAAATCTCTTGGTACTATCGATAGTCTTCTAACCAAAAAGCAGCGCAAAAAGAAAAGCTCTTGTCTTGCCAAAGGCCATGGTACGAAGTTTTTACTTAGTACACCCCAATTAAAAGAATTACAGCAATCCAGAAAAAATCACATGTAGTTGGCTTTATATTTAGTGTCCTGTCTTCTTAGCAGCACTCGGTGCAGTTTGTAGCTTAGCAGGGGGATCGGCTGCCATAGCAAAAACAGTAATAGATGCCAAGAAGAATAAAGCCGAATTAACTGAACAAAGACGTCATAATCTGGCGATAGAAAAACAAGGCAAAGAGTCATAAATAAGTTTAGAAAAACAAGCGCCGCTTACCATCCAAGATATTGAAGCTTTAATCGAAGCCACTGGGCATCAAAAATTTTAAAGGTGTATACATGTCTGATTCTTTACCAGCACAACCGCTCAAAAAAGAGTGTCGCATAGTCAATTTGGATAGCTACAAAAATCAGGGCACACACTGGATCTGCTATCTTAAATATTGAAACAAAGCATTTGTATTCGATTCCTTTGGGGGGGATTCCACCTAATAATGTAGTAAAATATCTAAAATCTCATAATCTGTATTACAATGACGATCGTATTCAAAATTTTAAAGATATTAATTGTGGACATCTGTGTTTCTCTGTTCTTAGATATCTGTCCCAAATAAATAAACCATCAATTGAAGATTTTCAAAAGGCCCAGTGGTATCTAAAACATCATGGGCATATTCCATCTGACCAGTCAGAATTCAATCTTAAAACTCAAACTACATGATGATATTATATATCCCAAATCAACAGCTCTTAGAGCATTCTATAGCATGTACTTGATCCCTAATATTAATATTACACACCATAACAACACAATCACAGTTGGGGATCAAGAAATTGTCATCACTCCAGGGCAGTATAATATATCTACTTTAAATGCTCAGTTACCTAGTGGTGTTTTCTTAACTCAAAATTCTGTCACTCAAAGAGTAGAGATTGTGTCTGCTACAGAGACAGTATATTTCGGTACTATAGCAGAGCTTTTAGGCTTCCAGAACAATACAAAACTTGAACCAGCCATCAAACACACTGCTGTTAATATATCTAAATTCTGGGCCATAGAGACTCTGAATATTCATTGTAATGTGGTCGAGGGTATGATCACCAAATCAGAAGGCATAGGTTCTCACAAACAAACTGGTATCATAGCAACATTCAAACCTAACTCTGAATTCATGGAGCCAATCATCTACACTCCAACACCAACATTATATTTTCCAGTATACCATAATAAAATCGACTACATTGAGTTGGTGGTAACTAACGAAAAATAAGAATTAGTTGGTTTTGCCGGAGCCACAACAACCGCCATCATAGAGATTAATACATAAATAAAATACATACTAAAAAATTGAGCATATCGAAAGCTACGAGCTACAATCGTTCCCTCCGAATCGTAGGACCTTTGACAATTTGAATCAGCCCAACACAGGATTAAGGTTGACCTTGACGTAGGGGATGGTTTATACACACCCACAGAGCAGACCTATATATCAAGTTTGATGTTGTCAAGCTCGACGGCACAGATTATTCGGTTAACTCAAATATAAAACTAGTAGACCATTTTGTAGCGCATCTGTTTTCTCAAATCGAGATCCGAAAGCATGGTGTGGTTATAAAAAGAGTAGACTACCCTGGTGTTACATCTACAGCTTTGGCCACATTGAATTTATCCAAGACCGAGGCTTCTTACTACAAAATCGGTGTATTTGAGGCTGGCGATAAAATAATAACGAAGAGCCACACTGTACTGTTTCCGATGCGCCTGTTACCTGGATTCTTCTCAGATTACAAAGACATTATGTGGAAGGGTGGTTTAAGAATCACATTTCGAAGAGCCGCCAATGATAATAAAGCTCTGATGGGGTACAGTACATTAAAAACTACTGGGGCGGCTCTGCCTAATACCCTACCCGACGAAAGCAAATGTTTTATTCAGACTATGGAGCTAATAATCCCGGTTGTTAAATACGAAGCAAGTTATGCTCTTAAATACAAAGCAGATATACTAAAAAATCCACAGGTGCCTTAACAATTTTATACATATCAATGTGTACAGAAGCCTGCCACTGGTAGCTATTACGAATTCGATGCTACGAATTTATTTTCTAGTTTACAATATGACATGCCAGATTTTGTGGTGGTGCTGTATCAGACTGGTCGAGACAACAACCAGCTACAGAATTCAAGTAAGTTCGATAACTGCAATATCAAGAACATATATCTTAAAAACGGCAGAAACGAGGTGTTTCCTAGAGGAAATTATAATTTAGACATGTCCAAGGATGATTTTCTTAAATTATACGAGGCCTATACAGCATACAAAAGAGTCACTCCTGGCAATATCGACATGTATTACTCACCCAAGCAGGTTGTAGTTAATGACAGGACAAACATTAAAATAATTTGTGAATTCCATGATACACCACCTGCCGATACCATATGCAGTGTTATTCTTATAGGTCAGAAATCATAGGTTTATGATATAAGAAACGAAAGAGTCACAGAGCAATTCTAGAAAGCCTCTGCATAATGCATTGTCTTAGTACTAGATATACAAGTTGAGCCTGGTGCCCAATTAAAATATTCGGGTTAACATATTAATACTCTGAACTGACTGTCAAGTATTTAAGCACACTTTACAGAGTATTACACTAAAGGCAATAAGCTCATATAAGCATCTTGGCCTGGTTTTAAGTGTAGCCAAAACAATGCCAAGAGGGGCATATTTTTACAATCCTATGGACAACAATCTGAGAGATGCAGCTTTTTGTATGTGTAGCCAAATCAATCTGAGGGGGGGGTCATACTTTTTACAGGCAATCCCCGAGGGCTTTTTGCTAAAGTCTTGGATTAGACAGAGTAGCACACTGTAGGCAATAAGCTTATACATATAATCATCTTAACCTAGTTTTAAGTATAGCCAAAACCAGTCTCAGAGGCGTCATACTTTTTGACGGGGTCATACTTTTTGTGTTCCAGTAATATCGTATTTTATACTACTATTGACCTTCTATATTTATGAATATCATAATGAATATATAGATTACTTTTATCCTTGGTGGTGTAATTCACACTAATTTTCCATAGACGGATGATTTTTCATAATATATTTTGTGTTGTATATCTGCAAAATGTTCTCTCAAATTCTGTATTATTAACAGATACACACACTTTTATTATTAAATAAATAATATGAAGCTAAATGTATATTTGATATTTCCAAAAGTAGTATCAAGTCATTATCCGATATTTCAAGATGACCGATCATGTGGAAATCGTGTATTAAATTTATTAAGGATGTTAATTTGCGACGTGTGAAGTAGAGTTAATTGTCAAGTCTGCCTAGAAGTGTCTTTCGATTACTCCAATTTCATTGTCTATCCTCAAGAACTTACGCCGTTACGAAAAATAAATATATGCATGAAATATCTTTCCTCTTTAGGTCAAACAACTCACTGGCCTTCAATTTGATTTATAATAATTAATTGAATTAATACGTCGTATAAGACACTAAAATGAAGATTTTAGGAACGATATCAGAGAGAGCCTCGAAGAATATATTCTCTCAGTGTTTGCAAAAACGATAATAATAAAAATATTTCACTCCCATTCCTGATTTCTTCAAGTCCGGAAAGCTTTCCAAAACGCGTTTCGTTTATGGTTTGAAATCATCACTTTACATCACGTCACAAATTCTTGTACGAAATCTATTTCTTATTTACCTTAATTCTTTGCAGAGCGTTGGAACAAGGAACTGATCTCAAGAAGAGAGTTTCTGACAGAAATGGGAAAGAAGAAATCAGATGAATCTAGGAGACCAGGGAAACCAAAAAACGCGAGTGATATTCTGGGAATTGAGGGCTCCTTCAGGCAACTCGCTGTGGACTGATACACTCAATAAACAGTAAACATTACAAATAAAACATTTTGTATTTGCCTTGCTCCTTACATTTACGAATACTAAACATAAGTAAATTCATTCAACAATATGCATGCATGTATCAAATGCAATGATGAATTTTATTATTCATTTAAAATTCACATGAAACAGCTTCTGTGACTCTAGTTATTTTGTCATTAATTAAACTAGGGTCAAATAGAGTAGTGTTTCAATGGAAGCCGCAACTTAATCACACATGAACAGACACCCATACATATTTGGGCCAGATTTCGTAACGAAAAGAATTGCAAAGATTAAAAATATGGCATGAAAACCATGAAAAAATAATTTTCATCTACACCCTACCCATATTCATATTTAAAAATGTTTTGGAGAAGGTACTGCACACATTAAGGTACAAATAAGAATTTTCTTCGGAAATCTTAACATATAGAGCAAATAATTTGCATTATGATTCCATAATCGCACACAGAGAAAAGTTTAAAATAAAATTATTTCAAGCCGAAGCGCACTGGCGAAGCACCTCAATAATTGAACCATTCATATTTTTTTCTGCTCTGTAACACTGTAAACACACAAATGTCATACAGCTACACGATTCTAAACCACTCATTGAAATATAATTTTCTTGAAATAATTTTATTCAATGCACATTAATCACGAATTCCTTTGGTTTTATTCAGTATCCACGTACCGCTGCTAGGGAGCCAATCGTTTAATAGAATATTTGACGAAATGGAATACTTCCAAATATTTGCCTAATGTAAATGTGATAAATATTTCTTAGAAAGGTATAAACTGTGTAAATCTACACCACCAAGAGCTTGCCATGGACAAAGACGGCCTAAAGACTGGATGACTCGGACAACTGCCGGGTGCCGCCTTGGATTAGCTCAAAACCTTTTATCTGAGTACATAAACTTGCTTTTTTGCTTGAGTTTATTTCTAAGTACACTTTATGCAAGGAAAGCCTAATCGGGACTGTATCTACAAGTTAAAGTGGTATCCGAACCACCACGTGCCTCCACCGGGTGCGTGACTATTTGTTTTAAGAACAGTTCGATTTGTTGACAAGAAGTAACTCAAGTTACTGCTGCTAAATCCGGTGATCCGTTTGAGATGTCAGAAAAGTAAACCCTTATCTACAAGAGGTTAATGTAGATATCTACGAGTAGCTTGTTGTAATATAATCTGAAAGAATGTAAGTTTCCAGTGAGTGGAGTGGTTTGAAATCATCACTTTACATCACGTCACAAATTCTTGTACGAAATCTATATCTGAATTACCTTAATTCTTTGCAGAGCGTTCAGCCACATGGCGGCGCTAATGTGCATGCTAACAAAGGTTGTGGACTAAATCACTTAAATTGTCAAATAATTTCCAAGGTTATCAGAAATAAAAAGGTTGTTATATGTCTTCCATTCAAAATCTGTAATATCTCTATGTTACGAATGTGCATTAAGGAGTAGATTGTACTTTATGTTCAACTAGAAATATATTTATCAAATCTAATTCAAATACATTCATTCGTTCATTTATTAACCATAACTACGTACTGAGGACGTTGCTAGTAAACATAAATACTTTGGGGGGGTCCGTCAGACCGCTATTTTGATATTGAACTGTGATCTGGCTGTTTTCCTATTTTCAATGTCAAGTCACGTGGCATAGTGCGTTTATATATATATAAAGCAGTTTAAAATTATTATTTCTTAATTAAAGAAACGTAACGTAATGTATGCAAAGGGGAAGACTATTCGTTGAAAATTACGAAAAGAGCAGCCTTATTATTTTGAAATTTCAAATTCTTAAAATGTAAAAATTTGCTGAAATTCAAACTGATTTATGAGCCACAGTAGTTACCAACGTAACTACTGTGGGACGTCTTTCACACAGCTCGCCAGATTTGGAAAAATCAAGGGCAAAACCTTTTGAACTTGACAGCCTGTAGAAAGCACCCGAACTGAATGGCATGGAGAAGGGGTTAATAAAGTAAAAGATAAATTCCTCGCCGCCTAAGAGACTGTCTAAAGTAGTTAAAGGTTAAGATCGCATGAAGCAACTATAACGTTGAAAATTTTTAAATGTTTAAACATAGCAAGAACTTTTCATTGGAAACCAATTATAAGGTACCTCCCCGAACACACACATTCGGCTCAAATTTCATTAGGATCTCCCCAGTTTCGTAGAGGTATCACTGTCGTATTCTGAGCAAGGGATTTGGGGTTCGACCACCTGTGGAGGCGTTGAACTGTGCTTCACAACTAAAATTTAAATCCCAATTATCCCATTAAGCATAAACTAGAATGAAAACAAACTATAGAAGAAGTTCATGCAATGAACAAGTTTGGTTCATTGGCGAGAGAGGAAACATTACCGTTTTCCTGTAACAACCGTACCTTCGTTAATGGGGTGTCGAAGTTCTATATATCTTCACGTAAATTTTTTCACAAGTTTGGCTAACTGGAGCGATTATGATGACTGAGGATTTTTATGAGATTGTTTAACAGAACAAGGTAATACATATGTTCAAGGAGAGAACATTTAGGAGACCGTGATTATAACACTTTCTATTTGTGTGACCTTAGCGTGGATTCTTAAATCCGAATGGCGTGTTATGAGTCAATCTCGAGATGTTGAACACTGATTTGTTTCTATACAATGCGTATGTGTAATTTGTAACACAACAATAGTGACACAATCTATTGAGGCTATCCTTCAGAGCTTGATATTTTGTCGCCGTAGTCAGGATTATGTTTTGGCATACAGTCCAAGACCTGACGTCCGGAATCACATTGCGATGTTTCTTCTTGTGTTACGCACGCTTGATATTTATTTATTAATTTTATTTTACTTTTCTTTGCAAAGAAATGCCATTGTGTGACTGCAAATCACTTCACAAATATACGTGTTCCCATCAATTCACGTACCGCCTTTCATGACAAACAAATATATATAATATATTCGAAAATTAACTAGGCCGTATTACTTTCATAAGAAAATTAGCACCGATACTGATGGCACTGCCATCTATGTTCTCATCCGTCTCGGGAACCAGTTTCTTGGGTCGTTTTCCACACTACGTTATTCAAGGCGCTGTAGTTAGTTTAAGTTCATAGTTCCACATTCTTAGAATAATAATAAGAGTTTTTGTTATACTATGATTACTCTAAATTTATTCATTTAACGCAATCAAGAGTGTTCGAAATTGCAGTTTGAACTAATTTGAATAAATATGATTGAGAGCCCTCGTGACGGACTTGTTAGCACATCGCGCTACGACGCCAGAGGTTCCGAGTTCGAATTCCGGCCTTGGCATGGAAGTTTGGGAGTATCCGTTCATCAATTTCATCATCATCATTCACGACCCCGTGGCCGAGTGGTTAGCACATCGCGCTACGACGCCAAGGGTCCCGGGTTCGAATCCCGGTCGGGCTTGTTTGTTTGTGATTGTCCATTCATCAATTTCATCAATTCATCACTCATCCCCATCTTCGCAAATTAGGCAAGAGGCACAAAACGCGAAGTAAAATAAACTAAATCAATCAATCAATTTCATCATGTCATTACTCATCCCCATCTTCGCAAATTAGTCAAGAGTGGCGCTAAAAGCGACGTAAAATAAATGTTGTTCAGTGTATAAAAATGATATATTTCTTGGTATTTTGTAACAATATTCAAAATGCGATAATTGTAATTGCTAGATAAGGAAAAAGTGTTATTCATACATTGCAAAATAACTGAAACAGAGCAAATATATACATTTACTTCACAAACATCAAGGCTGTAAGGCACTTAGTAATCAAATTATGAAAACAATTGAAGATCATATATGCTAAAATCACTCTGATACTAGTTGTCTGTGAACACTGAAAGAAATGTGTTGATGGAGTAAGACAAATACCAATGTAGTAGCTTTGAATTGTAAGAATGTTTTAAAATATTATACTGTTGTCCCCATAAAGAAAATCGCAGGCGTTGATATCGGGGGACCTAGGGGACCACTTCAACACCTTCACTCACTCCTGCCCTACCACCTCCTTTCTTCGCACACAAGCACCCAGCGTAAACAAATTTTCGATACGAATGAGTCATTCCATGCCAAATCAACACAGATATGTGCAATTTCCAACCTGACCATCTCCGATTTTCATGAAATTTGGGGAGTTGAAACTATGAATGGAACTTAGTAACTATGAAAATTTTTAGTTTCGTGCGTCTTGTAATTGTTAAATTATTCAAGGTTAAAGTTAGCATAAATTGCCCTTTTTGAGCCCGCTTAGATATACTAAATCTGCTGTAACTCCGCCCCTATTTCGCCTAGAAAGAGCAAATAAAGCTTATTGTACAGGGAATTGAACAAGCTTTCCAGTGATATATAACAAGACTACTTTTGGATAAAAATATAATTTTGTCACGTGACCTTGACCTTTGACCTTGAATATCTCAAAACATGTCATAACCAAAAATCGTGAAAAAAATATATTTGGTCCCTTATACCATACTCTAAAACATATCAAAAAATCATTCTGGGACTGCAATGGGATCAGAAGATACAAAATATTATGTGTAACTATGTGACTGATAAAAGCCCCATTATATGAACTATGACGAGTCAAATGTCCCTTAACACCCCCTACAAAATATAAAGGAGTTATCCTGGGTATAATTGGTCATGAAAGAAATAGGTTAGGCACAGGGAGATCCCTAGCCGTGTGTGTCAATCGCAGGTCCGGCATATTGTTGACCGCCATATTGAATTCAACGCAAAAATTTGAAAGGAAGGGGGTGATGTGATATATCAAATCAGGCTAAAGATACGCTGGGAAAACCTTCGTCACTTCATTTCTCGTGAAATTCTAGCCTATTTTGTAGGGGGTGTTAAGGGACATTTGACTCGTCATAGTTCATATAATGGGGCTTTTATCAGTCACATAGTTACACATATTATTTTGTATCTTCTGATCCCATTGCAGTCCCAGAATGATTTTTTGATATGTTTTAGAGTATGGTATAAGGGACCAAATATATTTTTTTCACGATTTTTGGTTATGACATGTTTTGAGATATTCAAGGTCAAAGGTCAAGGTCACGTGACAAAATTATATTTTTATCCAAAAGTAGTCTTGTTATATATCACTGGAAAGCTTGTTCACTTCCCTGTTCAATAAGTTTTATTTGCGCTTTCTAGGCGAAATAGGGGCGGAGTTACAGCAGATTTAGTATAGCTAAGCGGGCTCAAAAAGGGCAATTTATGCAAACTTTGACCTTGAATAATTTAACAATTACAAGACGCACGAAACTAAAAATTTTCATAGTTACTAAGTTCCATTCATAGTTTCAACTCCCCAAATTTCATGAAAATCGGAGATGGTCAGGTTGTGGGCTGTGTTGATTTCATATGGAATGACTCGAATTGAGGATCGCCTTTCTGGTAGTAGGTTCTTTCCATACTTGGTACTAAATTTCCGTTGGATATATGTAGCACTTTTTGATTTCTCAAGTTGTAGCACACAAAAGGTCATCTCAGGTAGGTGAGAAAGCGCCATGATGAATCTGGCACTCTCTAGCGGGAGAAAATGGAACTATCAGAAACACCTACAATGCAAAAAGAAAATCAACATTGCTCTTTCAAATAATCTACTTTGTTACTCGATAGTACTAACATTTTGTCTACAATATTTTTTTCAAAGTGGGTCCTGAGTTTATGTACATACTGTGTGTGTGTGTGTGTGTGTGTGTGTGTATATATATATATATATATATATATATATAGGGTGTTCCAAAATGAATATCGGGTTTTTAATTAAGTGTATATTCTATTACATATACAATACAGAAATGAAACATACCTTAAAAGGAAGGGTAACTCAAACAGTTTTTTTCGTCACAAGTTACAAGTGTTCAATGTGGGATCCCCTTGCGACACGGCACACATCTAGTCTGTAGGCAATTTCTTCCCACACTGAAGCTAGCATGTCTGGTGTAACAGACTCCACAGCTGCATCAATCCTGCGTCGCAAATCAGGGAGGCCGGCAGGTAGCGGTGGCACGTATACACTATCCTTTACATACCCCTACAAAAAGAAGTCGCAGGGGGTGAGGTCGGGAGATCTTGGGGGCCATTGCAGAAGAGCCACATCATGACGACCGATCCATCGTTGGGGAAAACAGCATTCAACCAATTCCGTACTTGTTGCCAGATTATTTTCCTCTTTTGCTCACGATCCAGTTGAGGGTAGAACCATTGCTGGAGCATGTCCAAATAAGCAGTACCAGTGATAGTGTTTTCCACAAAGAAGAAAGGTCCATACACTTGTTCTTTGGATAGAGCACAAAGGACATTCAATTTTGGCGAATCCCTCATGAGCTGCACTGTTTTTCAGACCCCCCCAAATACGCACATTATGCGTATTCACTCGTTCACTAAGATGAAATGAGGCTTCATCACTAAAGATCACACGTGTAAGAAAATCATCTTCCATGTCCAGCACATTTTCGCAGAAGTTGGCACGGGTCACATTATCTTCAGGCTTTAGGGCATGTAACAGATGTAGACGGTACGGCCTCATGTGCAGTCTCTTTCGTAACACCCTCCAAATAGTCGTGGACGGCATTGACAGTTCTGACTCGCCCGCCTTACAGATTTCCTGGGACTCCGACCGAAACTTGCTCTCACCTGTTCCACTTTGCTCATCTAGTAGACGTGGTCTTCCGGAGCTCTTCCCTTTGCACAGACATCCCGTATTCTCAAATTGGTTGTACATCTTCGGATTTGGTTATCCGATGGGGGATCACATCCATATTGCCGCCGAAAATCACGTTGCACTCCAATTGCTAAGTTACACTTTGCGAATTGCAAGACACAGAAGTCTTTACGCTCAGGAGTCATCTTCATCTTTACTACTAGCGCCGTGCTGCGGCGGTGTTACGAAACATCACCTGCGAAGTAGAAGCAAAAACTGTTTGAGTTACCTTTCCTTTTAAGGTATGTGTTACGTGACCATTTCTCATCCAGCCAGGTTGAGCAATATGACGTCAGTTGCCTGTTTTTTTTGTGATTTTTGTGTGACCTCTTCTTGTGTCTTACTTTGGTAAGTCTCCTTTGTTTCATGCATGTTTTTCAAATACTGTTTTCATGAAAACCATCGTACTCTATTCAGTTTTCAATGCTTTTTCGATTTCGTTGATGGCGTACCTTTTACGAGTTGTTCATAACACTGGTTAACAAAAATACATTTTTTTTCTGGCATGAACTTTTCCAACTGTTTTAGACTAATTTCAGTGTGCTGATTCCAAATCTGATCTCAGATTTGCTCTATCACATGTAATTTGTATGCTATTGACAAATCCCATTTTCATTGATTTTACCCGGAATTGACCGGTGGTCACTTATGATTACAAGTTGTTGCGAGTCAGTGAGTGCTTTAGTGATAATAGAGGGGGTTTTATTGGTACGATAGTGTGTTTATAATATGATTTTATGTAGACATCAACATTTATGTCATATTTTTTATCTGCAAGTCGTGATCTAACAATGGCTGCAACATCCGGAAGAAGGACTTGCCGTAATGACGCAGATATCTTCAGCTACATCTGTGGCAGCTTCACTTTGAGGGATCAAAGGCGCAACATCAATACCATTCAAGAAGGTGTATCTTTCCTACTTTAAGGTACGGCTGGGAGACCAAGACAAAAATTGGGCTCCCCACAGAGTGTGCAAAACCTGTGTTGAAACTTTGCGATCATGGTCTAAAGGAAAGAATCCTAAGCTGAAGTTTCGTGTACCAATGGTTTGGAGAGAACCAACAAGCCATTTGGATGACTGCTACTTTTGCCTTGTCAATGTAAAAGGTTTCAATAAGACGAACAAACACCACTTACAATACCCAGATATCCCATCTGCCAGACGATCAGTTGAACACTGTGAGGAAATACCTGTGCCTGTATTTACTGAGCTACCAGAGATAGATGTTGAAACCCTCACTTCAGCTGCTTCTACAGATGATGAGGATGATGCCCTGTTGCAGATTCTGATAAAATTTCTCTGTTTAGTCAGCCTGAATTGAATTATCTGGTAAGAGATTTGTATTTGCCAAAGCAGTCTGCTGAAGTGTTGGCTTCCAGGCTGAAAGAGAAAGGACAACACAGACCTCGCACTAGTGTCTCCTTTTATCGAAACAGAGAAGCAGCACTGCGAAAGTACTTCCATTCAGATGGTAAACTTGTTTATTGTAATGATGTTGAAGGGCTTCTTCTGAATATGGGACTGCCTGCATAAGATTCAACTGAATGGAGACTTTCTGTTGACAGTAGTAAAAGGAGTTTAAATTGTGTGTCACTGCACAACATAAATATATATGGTTCAATCCCAATAGGACACACTGTACGAATGAAAGAAGAGTATGCAAACATCAAGACAATTCTGGATAGATTGGAATATCATGTTCATGGATGGGTAATTTGTGTCGATTTGAAAATGGGTAATTTTCTGCTGGGGCAGCAAGGAGGTCACACCAAATATCCCTGTTTCCTGAGCTACTGGGACAGTAGGGCTACTACATTAGAACACTGGGTTAAAAGGACCTGGCCACCAACAATCAGTTTGACCAACAAGCCAAGGAACAAACAGCAGCAACCCAGCAAGAAAAAGACTCAGAAAACCACAGAAGATGAAAGTTGGTACTTCAGTCTTTGTCAGGAGGACGAAGTCAAGGACATGCGACTCTGCGTAGTCTGCGGGAATTTCTACCACGAAGAGCGTTTTGTCCGCACTGCCTGTGACAGAGACATTTTTATTTGTCCCAATTGAGACCAGTAATTTGTTTTAACAATCTCACTTTTGTCTTGCACTCTTCTCTTGAATGGTTTCACATTTTTGTTTTTTGAAATATGCAAATTGTAATGTCAGTTTTGTAAACAACTTCATTTTCAATGGAAAATCCTATTTTGAATCAACTTTTGAATTACAAAAAGGATTATTTAGTATCATGTTTATTCCGTTTACACCAAAATTATTTAATATGAGCAGAACTGCACTATGAAACTGAAACAAATCACAATTTGTAGACCATGGAACAAGGGTGGCCATGTCATGTGCACATGTTCCTGATATGGCCACTAGGTAGACTTTTGGAATTTCGTTTTCTTGGATCACTAAAACTATTTTCATGGGAATGTAATTCTTTCCTTTATGGAAGTCCATTAGCCTTAGAAAGATTAAAATAAAATGGTTTTGATTTTTTCAAAATGGCGGCTAGAAAAATTCTCACAGCTTACCATGGCCATATCAGGGTAAACAACTGTATATACACACACACACACACACACACAAATATACAGGCTGTCGCAAAACAACTTCAACATTGCTTAGGTGCTGGTAGATTAGCCCTACTGTGCATAAAGTGGACTTAAAAGACTAAATGAATCCAAACCATTTCTGTCAGTATTCACAGACAACTAGCATCACAGTGATTTTAGCACATATGATCTTTAATTGTGTTTCATAATTTGATTACTTAGTGCTTAACAGCCTCGAAGTTTGTGATGTAAATGTACATATTTGTTCTGTTTCAGCTATTTTTCAATTTATATAACACTATATTCTTCAAGTTCATTTTTCAGTCTACTTGGTTTATTTCCGTACTTATGCAAACACAGATTCTAAGTTCAAATCAATGCAGGTGTTGTGTTTTCAATCAAAATGTCTCCTGCAAACCTAATTTGTAGTCTAACCCGCTGAAACACTGTGAGAATTAAGCTTTTTTATTTCTGGCTCACTGAGTAGCCTATTGGCGATTCCATTATTGGTAGTACCTTACAAGTCAGTAAATTAAACTATTGCTTTTACGGATCTAGGAACATAGTACATTGAGCACAGGTCATTACGTAACATCCCATCACGATATCGTGCATAATCTTGCACAAACTTGTCCAGACTTGCCCAGACCTGTAGCTGGTTTTTAGCCGAGAAAGGTTTTCATTTCCAGATGAAGTGGAAAGACGCTTACATTGGGAGGAGGTGAGTGGAGGTCAGGCAAAACCAACAGGGTAGAACGTTACGCTTAAATCGTATTATAACATTTACACTTAATTTAGAAACACTAGTAAGTTATACTTACATTCTAAGAAAACCCATACTCATACAAAAAAGATATGTCGAACTAGTAACACCAATAACTTGGCCACATTTCTATTGCCAAGCTCAAACCTATACGCCATCTAATCTACCTAAACGTTTCTTGTGGAAATTTTAATGCATGTAAAATATCGACACTGTGCCATGAAATCTTAAGCGGAAAATAGCTTGCTCTTGTCTCGGCTCCCTAAGGTTGGTCGGTTGCAGAATACTGTCCTTCTATACTCCACAAGGCTATATACCTGTGAAATTAACCATTAATTGACACAAATGATTTTTCAAGTGTAGTTAGTGTAGTTAGGAAAAGGTATAATATATGCTATCAATTCTATTCTTCTTGAGGTTAAAAAATCATCCCCGTCAGGAATAAAAATAATTAAATTTTGCCTGGCATAAAATTTCATGTGTGTGTGTGTGTGGAGGGAGGGTCCCCGGCATCGCTCCTATTTTAGTAGCACGCTGCATTGGAAGAAACTGTTTCTCGGCAATGTTTGTATCTTACTTTCTTGTCTTTTCATGAGTTTTCTCTTTGTGTGAAAATTGGGAGGGCCTTTCCGCACAATTACTTACACCACTGATTCACTTGGGCTCAAATATTTAACTCAGTTACCATACTAATTATTCTTTGACTCCACACAATTTGGCTACACACTATTAATTGACAATTATCTATCCCACAAGGATCATTCACTTATGCTGCACAAAACGTATTATAACGCAATTGTTTGATTGTATTATACTTTAAAAATTTAGTAACAATTCTTTGAATTTTGTGCCAACGCATAAAACTGACTACAGAATAATAAGTCTGTGGGAATATTATGATCAAAATAGAAGAAGCCATCATCATGGAGATGAAATGGTAATTATGAAAACAATATACTTTCGTTTCTGATAACAAGAAATGACCATGTTTCAGATAACAGTATCTTGGTTAAACCTGTTTCTGTGTTTCATTAACCTAAAACACTTCATTATTGGTTATTTTACTTTCCTTGCAAGTTTACCCAACAGATTCTACACGTGTAGAAAATTAACAGTTCTTTTATAACTATATTTACGAGAAAACTTACCATTTATGTCAAAACTTGGCCCAGCTGATCCTCCATATTCATTGGGAAGCATTTTCTTTGGAACCATTTTGTACATGTCTTCCATCTTATCTTTCTCCAGAAATACAATCTGCAAATAAACAATATACGTGAGTAGTTATATTTGAAAATTCAAATTAAATTCCAGATTAATATAGCTAGAATATAAGTACTTCCGTACGTATACTTTTCAGGTTTACACTGTATCGTGATAGCAGACTATTTAATGGAATTACCCAAGTCTACAAACAGAAACTTTTTTAATTCAGCATTAATGCTGATCATGAATTTATATATACATTTCTGCTGGCAACCACCATTTCTTAATAATAACCCTCTTTATTAGAATTAAAATTGTTCTTAGTCTGTCAAATACAGCAATATTGGATTACATCAACATAAGTTAATATTATTTGAAAATGTGATGAATGTACATGTCTGTTGTTGTGCACTGTATCAGGACCATCACGATACAACATCGAGCAGTAGTCTGCCATCATAGATACCTTGCTAGTGCTATTTTCTTGTCTCAATGTCCTGGTGGAAATGCTCCCCTTTTCAGTCTCCAGGGGCGGCGCTAGGGAGGCGCAATGGGGTGCTTGCGCACTGTACCTCTTTCCCCCAAGCACTGGAACAAAAATTTCAGGTGCTTTCAAGATATCATCAGGTCGTGCTCGGGAAATTATTTAACGCGAGTTGTATCGTGTTGGATAGTTTACCTGTTAGTACGTTCTATATGTTCCTAGTAACATGCTTAGTAAAGTACCATTTCAGACTTTGCCGAGGAGCCCGAAGTTCGCGAAGAAATGTTACAGTTCGTTGATGGGATAGTGTGGCAGAAGGGGATTTTAACAGAGATGAATTTGTCGTGCAGTTCACGTTTTGTCCTGACCTCCGCTGGTATGAAAAGGTTACCACATAAGGTTATCGCTTAATAATTTTAACCGACAGTAAAAATTAATGCCTGTAATAACTACGAAGCAATCCATGCAATTGTATACATTCAGGATAAAATATGCCATTTCTCGAAGTTTTATACAAACCATAGAAATGAAAATTTCACGAGCAAATTTCTAGTAAAACAAATGTGTTCACTTTGATGTCCTCAACACACTGTAAATGTTTTCGGTGTTGCGGGGCGCCACTCTGTGTACAGAAGTTTAAGAGAATGACCCGTAGAGAAACGTTGGAGTAAATAAAGTGGATCGAAATTCTCTCAAATTATATCCCACTTATTTTCTTATGTTGTATTACACGGTGTCTCTAAAAGGCGTTGTGTGTTAAATAACCTAAGGCACTTTATATATACAGAAAAGTATCTACACTTTTCTCCTGTGGATTCTCTTAGTTTTATTAATTCATCTTAAGCCATTCCGTGACTGACAGAAATCAACACCCGAGGTCGAAAACTGTTATCTTTGGTTCCTGTTCAATGAAGGAGATACAAGTGCCCTAAAGAGTTCGCAGTTGTTTTCGTACCACAATCGTTAAGTAACAATTTGACATAATGTAAAGATAATATCTCTATGCAAGTTAACGATCTCAATTTAATAAATAAAATCAGAGGGTTGCTATTTCATTGTCGAGTGTGAATAAAATGTTTTTGAACAATAACATAACAAAACATTTTTCATTTTTCTCTATACCCTGTACATTATCTGCAGTGATGCAAGAGTCTCCATTTGTAGCAAATAAGATTTGAGATAATCTCAGGGAAAATGTTTTAGCGAGTACAAAAAAAGTTTCATGAAAGTGTAGGTAACATGCAACGATTATTATTTCATTTATTCACTTCTCTTCCATAACGAAACACAATGGTTTTGTTTACTTCTCGTTAAATTTAACTTTGTGTAAAAGAAGATTGAATTCCAGAAACTAGAGGGAAGAATTATGAAACTCGAATTTTCAAGGACTCCCTTAATCAGCCCAAAAGTCTTGGTATGTATTACTATTAGTGTTAATCTGTATTATCATTATAGACCTGTAATCAAGATGTCATAGTCATAGATTATATTTCCATTTCTGGAACACTTCAATTTCAATGTTGCTGGAACTTGTTTGTTAGTTGGAATTTTCTAATACTTATGTATCGCTTTGGGCTAGGGGGCAGATCATGCTAAATCTATCAATGCGACACCATATATATATCAAAACAAATGCCCCCCTCTAGAATTAGTAACTTCCCTCTCCCAAGAATTCCTGGCTACAGGCCTGCGTTAAAAGAACTCTTTCACGGTTTTGAACTTCTAGAATGACAGATTTAAAATGTGTGGAAAGCATGAGGAAAGTACTCATGTCGAAAGTCGGCTTCTTTACAAGAATTAATGAATATAAATTTATTCACCATGTATGGAAAACATAAGCGATACTTACGAAATTAGCTGATAGAGGTAGATGACACTTTTCTCTAATTATATTTTCTCTGATTTCTTACGAAAAAATTCGATAGGCAATTTTAACTTAACCTTTTCCTCATTTCCTCTTTCAGAAATTGCAGAAATATATTGGCTAATCTCACAGAAATAGAACTCAAACCCAACACAAATCCTTTCTTCAATTGGTGTGGATATCCGTCCTGGAAACATTACAATGAAATTACTAATATAAACGTGTATATCCCATTAGTAAGTGAGATCAATAAGTGTTAAATCTGACGAAATTATTATGCATGAAAAACTTTGGATTACAAGGGTTTGATTTTATTTGATTGCATCTATTAGTATAGTTACAGTATTAACTATTATGTTTCTTACTAATAATGATGGAAATATATTAAAAATTCTGGAAACTGTTATATTTCTTGATTCTCCCATTAATGATAAAAGGTTAAATTATTAAATGAAATTTCGTAACAATGTGTTATACACAATAAACTAAGATTCAAAATTGGATTATACGTAACTTTTTCCACAAATGTTGCTATAACTATTGATTATTATTATTATTATTATTATTATTATTACCATATATGTATATATATCAAATAATAATTAATATAACGATTTGAACTACTACATACACACACACACAAATGTGTATGGGTGTGTGTGGGGCGGAGGGGTGTAGTGTATAGTTTAAATCGTTTGGTTTTGACAGGTGGAAGAAAAGGTTAGATAAAACAAGGAAATAGAACCTGTTCAAACGCTCTGCTACCTAGCGGGTCGCAATGAAGACGAACAGGCAAGAAAAAGTTATGAGATTAGGAACATTGAACGTATTATCCCTATACAGAACTGGGTCTCTAAGAAACCTTATCGAAGAGAATTGAGTAAATACAAGCTTGATATTCTTGCATTACAGGAAGTAAGATGGACTGGAAAGGGTGTGTTGGAGCAGAAAGACACAGTAATAAACTGTAGCTATGGAGAGAGACATGGATCTGGGACAGGGTTTTTAATAAAGACGAAGCTGAAAAACCTTGTAATGGATTATAAGCAATAGATGGCAGAACCTGAATTTTAGAGGTAGAGGAAAATTTTACAACTACAGCTTGATAACAACCCACACACCAACGTAGGATAGACCTGAGGTAGAAAAGGAGGCCTACTATAATAAATTGGAGAGGGCCTGTGATCCCTGCTCTCCATATGATATTAAAATAATCCTCGGAAATTTCAATGCAAAGGTAGGGCAGGAAACCCGTGTAGACCAGTGATTGGAACGCAAAGCCTGCACCACGACAGTAATGAAAACGGAAATACTGATTTATTTCCCAAATAGGCTTCAAATGATCATAGCATTTATCCTCATAAAGATATACATAAAGCAACATGAAGGACTCGGGATGGATGATCAAGTAATCAGATAGACCATGTAATTTTAGATAGTAAACACAAATCTACAAATCTATCATTTTATATGTATGTAGTTTTAGAGGAGCTAATGTAGATACAGACTACTACCTGGTTTTTGCTAAGATTAAGAACAGAATATCTTATACAAAAGGGAGATATCGAAGTGAAATTACAAGATATAATATAAATAAATCGATGGAAAAACATGGAAGTAAAAGGTATGAGCAAAGATTGTTGACAGGCTGCGGAAATTGGAAGGTGGTATACATAGTAGTAATAATGAGGGGTGTAGCAACATAAGATACATAAAAATAAAAGTAGCTGATGAAGAAATTGGGGAAATTAAGAAACAAAACCATAGTAAATCGTTTGATGAGGAGTGTAAGGTACTAGCCAGGCAGAAACATGAAGCTTATCGAAATATGATACAAAGCTACTATACAATAACAAAGCTAGAATTATATATTGAATTGAGGAAGAAAGCGAAGATAATACATGAAAGGAAGAGCAGTGAGTATGAGGAAAATAATATAAGGTAACTGGAAGGATTACATGAAAAACGAACCCATAGAAATTTCAATAAAACGATAGTAGGATTCCAAAGAGGAGCATATATATATATATATATATATATATATATATATATATAAAGGTAAAGTGCTCCCCTGTGCTTAGCACCACGCCATGAAGGGGTATAGGGGGTGTGGGGGTAACGCCCCACACTTTCTTGATCCGGTCGTGATTGGCGATTATGTGATCAGCATCACGCCCCTGACCGCCCTTACCCACCAGGGTTTCCCCCAGGTACCCATGTTATTCGTCGCTGGGTGGACGCCGGGGCCGCTTCCAACGTTAGAAAAGTTCCCGGATTTGAACCGACCGGGGATCCAACCCGGGACCTTTAGCATGGTAGTCAGATATATATATATAAGGATTGACGACTGTTAGGCAATGACCACGATATTTTAACCAGATGTCAGGAATATTTTAATTTACTTTTGAATGATCAGAATCAGAGTGAGAGTTAACGGGAGCAAGAGCAGAGAAGAGAGAAGAAAATAGAGAAGAAAATCAGAATATCACGAACCTCTAAATTAATGAACGGGAAATAGATGGGTGTATAACTGAAGAAGTTGGGAGTGCCATTGTAAAGCTGAACAACAACTGACCGTCATGATCCGACAAAATGAAAGCTGAGATGATGATACTTTATGGAAAGGACTTCATGGGATCACGCAAAATATTCTAGATAGACTATGAAAGAATGAAGAAATTCGATCACAATGGGAGGAATGTATCGTATATCCCATATATAAGAAAGGAGATCGTTTACAAACAGGAAACTATAGAGTTATTAGTAAACGTTACACTGGATACACTTTTTTCTAATATACTGTTACAAAGTATTTCCCAATATGGAAATAAAATAATATGTGACTACCAATGTGGCTTTAGAGAGGGAAAATCAACCTCAGTTCACATGAGACAAATATGTGCAAAGACAAAGGAATTTGGAATAAACACATATCACCTTTACATAGACTTTAAATCTGCATATGATACCATTAAAAGTAGAGAGCTAATGGAAGCCATGGGGAAATTTGACATCCAACAGAAGCTAACAAACTTAGTAGAAGAGCTCTTTGTAGAGTACAAATAAAAAACAGCTGACAGAAGAATTTGAAACTAAACGAAGATTACGTCAAGGGGATGCCTTGTCATGTATACTATTCAATGTTGCATTAGATAAGGCTGTCAGCGAAGCAGGCAGGCATAGAAACTAGTGGAACCATAAAAAACAAATCAGTGCATATGAAGATTATATAGTAACATTGCCAGAAAAACAAGAGCATTACGTGAAGATGTAGCAAAACTTCTCACTGCAGCACAAAAACTGGGGTCACAGTAAATGCAGCTAAAACAAAACATATGGAAATAACTAACAGGCTCACGTTTCAGAGAGTTCAGGAATTTTTAATGTCTTGGATCATAAGGAACGGAGAATGGAAATTTTCTGATAGGAATTAAACACAGAATGGCAAATAGAACTTACTTTGGACTCAGAAAACATATGAAATCTCAGTACATCAGAAGGAAAACAAAAAGTCAAACTATACAAAATGATAATAAGACTTATACGTATATCCTACCAGGGCTGTTTCTGTAATGTCACTGTATCAAAGTGATAGCTCCAGGTCGGTGTTTCTTTCACACAATATTTATGCAGTGTTGAGTGAACATTATTTATAAGATGTAAAGTTCTTCTCTTTTACGTGCGGATATGGTAGCGTTTTTCACGTGAACTGGAGAGATAATTACAGAGTGTGAATATCGTGTGTCATATACATACCTATATGGGTGTGTGTGTTTGTGTGTAAGTGTATGCATGTGTCTACACAAACACATACACACACACACACACACACACTTATATATACGGACAAATTATTAATACTTTTCGACGTCATGTAGAGTATTCTTATGATTCTTGGGAAATATGGACTCGCATTTTGTTTTTTGTGGTCAATATTTTATGACAATATAACATTAAAGGGTCTGTTTCTGTGATCCTTCCGGAATTCGAGTAATTTCTTTTTAACGGACTCGATTTTAATGGACTTTTTAATCTACTTATGTAGATGATATGTAAATAATTATATGTGCAGCTCATTAGTGATGAACAGTCATGAGATGAGATCTCTACGATGAAACAATAACGATCTCCTGAGGTGGACGAATCGATTAGGAGTTGATTACCATAGATACATCGATAAGGATTATGTGTAGCATTTACTGATTGATTTGATTAATTGTAATTATTTTTTTTGCCACTTTTGATTAATCGCGAAGATGAGAATAAGAGATGATATGTTGAAGTCGATGAATGGACACTTACAAGGAACACTCATGCTCAGGCTGTGATTTTAACCCGGGATTCTGTGTTGAAAACTATGAGGAAGTATATGTCTTGAAATTATATTATATTCTAGCGTTGTTTTCTAAATAAACACAACCAACTACCCACAATTGTATCGTGAACCAATATTATGAGTGAGAGTGTGTAGGGATCCTCTAATATCCGAACGTTTCTATATATTAGAAAGTGAAGCTGTTCGAATAAATGCCAACAATATGTTAACTGAATATTCAATAGAGCCAGGCGTATCTGCAAGTCCATGACATCACGGAAGATACGAAGGATGTTATTTACATGTAGGCCACCTCCATCACGATATTGCCAACGCTCTAAAGGCACACGAGTTTGCGATGGAATACAAAGCGTGTTGTACAAAATTTCAAACATTAGTTTGAGTTGTTTTAAGTCAACTTTATACACAGATAGACTAATCGGGACTGGACCTCAGTTTAAAGTGGGATTCGAACCACTATGTTCCTCCGCTTAGTATCTAAAACGGATTTTCTTGATTACAAGGCAACCCTATCAATTTACAAATATGGGACTCAACACTTTCTCGTCATTGTATTATGTCGTCACTAGCTCTCTTGGGGACTAGAATGAGAAACAAACATGGCGTGCATAACTGCTGGAAATATTAATCACAGTCACACATTCATGCATCTTAATTATGTAGGCCTTCTACATCAGTGTGATTTATGGGGACATTAAATAAAATATTTCTCAAGGTGTTACTTAACAGTAAATACCAAAAAGTGGTATACATTTAAAATGTATTCTGTAGCAATCGTTAGCAACCAAACAGATGATTGAAGGAAAACAGTTAAGGTCGTAATTTTCTTCTGCCTTCCAACTACAGTAAAAATGTCTACCAATAAACTGTCCTAAGTATTAATGGCTATTACATAGTTTACCGTTATTGACATAACTTGCAACATTGACCGAAAGAAGAATTAACATAACTGTTTTTAAAATATTAACAGTCTTATTATGTAAATAAAACATATCATTATTATAATGATTATGTTCTTGAAACTCTATCTACAGCACACAAAAATTAACATCTGTAATAATTGTCTGTATTATGCAACATTGAAACATGAAAATTTTAAAGCTTTTTCCTTGTGAAATGAATTTGTAGGACTTGTACGACGAGACACAAGACAAAGGAGAATAGGAATGACTAAAATGTAATTATGAATGTGTAGTGAACCTATTCTGTTTATCTTAACCCGTTAAGTACCACACTTTTTCTTTTGATTTTATTGACTGAAATTCTCATTGGATATGATAAGGGGGTTGTTTTAAAGTGATCCACGCAGCAATAAAAAATTTACCTGTTACCAGTTTCATATAAATAACTGTCCTAAAAATAGGACGCTGGTACAAAAGGGTATCATACTCAACATATGCACCTTGCTGACAGAACCTAAGATGATATAAGAAGTTTCATAGCTTGGTTAAAAGTTTTATTACTACTTCGCTGTTTATTGATTATTACATTTGATACACACGATACACATACATTTTCAAACAATAAGAAAAGGAAACAATACATATATGGAACTCTGGTTGCTTATTGTGTGTGATAAGGTGTGAAACAATCTTTGCACAATGTTACCTGACATTTCTCACAAAATGTTAAGGGTTTAGATTTGCAGTTCAGTCCTTGGCACCTTCTTTGTTTATCTCTTCGCACAACATAATGTCCAATGCCATCATACCTCACATCTTGAAATGTGGATTGTGATGATGTTTTCGTGCGTTTTCCAAATGCAGATGGACGTCCTTGTCCTGCCTTCAAATATGCCACTGCAATTGATCTTCTGTATTCCAGCAAGTCCATTCCTGATTGTGATACCTTTCTGTACACAATCCACGCATTTACAACTGCCATGTCAAGCATTCTTGTAAACAGACACCAATACCATTTTTTACCTCGAACAGAAGCATTGTATTTGCTTACGAGCCAGTCGTGGTGGTCAACGCCACCCATGTATTTATTATATGTCTTTACAATATGTGGCTGAGGGATGGAAATTTTCGCTCTAGCTGTTCTGCTCCATCGTGATGTTTGACACAATGGCTCAATAGTATCAAAGTTGGTACCGATAGCAACACATTTATTATCGTTCCACTTGACAAATAGTATCTCTCCTTCCACATCAAAATAGTAGTCAAATGTGCCCCTTGCATCTTTACTCAATTCTTTTGAATCCTTCAAGGGACACTTACTAAGGCGATTCTGTCTCAACGTACCTGTAGCTCTAATGCCTTTGTCTCGCAAGTGCACAAGTAAGTCTCTGCTAGTAAATAAATTATCAAAAAGTACCCAGTAGCTGTTTGGCTCTTGAATTGGTTCCAACATATTGAGCACAACACGGGAACCTAAAACTAAGTCTTCTCTTTCATTGTGTGCTATGTCTTTGCCACAATATAGATCAAAATTAAAGCAGTATCCACTTTCACCACACAAAGCCCACATCTTATATCCAAATCGAATTGGTTTTCCGCGAATGAATTGCTTCAGTCCATGGCGGCCATAATATTTCACTATCATTTCATCCACTGACAAATATTTCTCGAATATGCCCCACCTTCGGAATTTCTCATTCACAGCATCCAATAGTGGACGGATTTTGAAACCTCGATCATCTTTGAATTCGTTCACTTTGCTGTTATCATTGAAGTGTATAAAACTCTTAATTTTGAGATACTTATTTCTTGGCATGGCCTTTCTCACAGTATCTACACATAAATCATCATCATCACTCCAAAAGTGCTTCTCGCTGGGCACCTTGTGATAGCCTGATAGTAACAGAATCCCTAAGAATCGCTTTAACTCATCAACTGATAGAGAAAACTGCAATTCGTTTTTCAATTCTGTTGCATACTTCACAGACTGTGTAGTAATCAAATTCAAAACATCGCAATCGAAAAACATTTCAAAAACTTGAAGCGGAGATTTGCCTGCCAATGCAGTTTCCATATCGGCTGCCTGTGATTCTGCACAAAGACCTTCAACTTGCAATTTGGTGTACACTGGGTCACATTTCCTCCAATTTACATCACATGTTGATAGCTGCCTCTTCTTCACTCCCCCTCGTAACTTTCTACTTTTGCTGCAACCAGGTGTAGGGATTTCTTCAGGTTCTTCCACATTCAAAGAAGAAGACTCCGTGTTTTCTTCATTTGGTACAATTTGCAAAAGTAACTCACCAGGAACATCTGCAACCTCCACATCATTTATTTGATCATCTTCAAAAATATCTTCATCGCTGATGATGTCATTATCGGGAGGCAGAACCACCACACTCAGTTCTGCAGAGTTGTCAACTACGGCTGGATCAAGGAGAATATCCTTTATTTCACTTGCTGTAAGCCCCTTCCTAAACATGTCGACAAAGGTAAGATGATGAATAACGGGCACTGTAACATGCAAGCTGTTACCTCCTGACACGCAAAAATCACAATGGCTTTGCATACGCAACTACTCGTTTGTCTTCTGTTGCAACGAAGCTAGAGACATCTGTGAGGAAAAAGATGAAATTGATACCTTTAAGTTCCAGCGTCCTAAAAATAGGACAGCAAACTTCATTACCATTCCACAAAGACAAAAACCTCGTGGGTTTGAGATATTATTCATATAAATCGTATGGACACCCTTTCAAAGTTATATATAGCATTTTTACACGCCCACTGCATATTGTTTGCAAACTAGATGAATTAAACTGATAGCATGACATAGTACTAAATATTGCTTTAATTAACTGTACTTTTACTTATGCTGTTCTCAACCCAAATTGTTATCTTTATTTATGAACATAGTTATTAATATGCTTTATTGAATAATAAAACAATTGGTTGTTCATAAACTTAGTTTTACATTTAATAAAAATTAAGAAATCAACTGTCCTATTTATAGGACGCTGGTACATAATGGGTTAAGTCTCACTAGGAATCACTCGGTTACATCTGAAGTCCACCAGCAATGTTATATGTAAAACTAACCAATCAGAATCCAAATGAATGTGTTAACACAGCGGGAAGCTACTGGTTATACATTGAAAATGAAATACCAACTTTCTTTTACTAAGAAATAGCATTTTATATACTGAAACAGTTAGAAGTATATGTAAAGTATATTGATATAACCAAGAAGAAACGAGAGTCAAACCAACATCATATTATGCATTGGATAACACTATCATATTTAACATATAACTTAATGTAATTCAAATAAAGGAAATGTGTCTTAGAATTCCCTCTTGAAGAACTATACGCAAAAGTCTTTTTGCACGCAATAGTTCTAATATGAGCATCCTGAATGTATAAATTTCTTAAATCAGGTTTTCTACAAAATGGCCTCCATACTTCAATTTTCAATATTGCACATCTGGTTAAATTACATCCAAAATGTAGATGATATTTCTATCACTTTAAGTCATATTACTCAAAACTTTGATTTACAAGACGAAGAAGATAGATATCAATTCATTGTTTCAAATTAAACATGGCGTTTTTCATACATATTTGTGTTATTCCACAAGTTCCCAATCTGTTTTAAAGATTATGCAATGATCAAAGTTCTCTCAATATCCATTCATGAGAAAAAGGTCTCTGGATTCTATATTTATGTTGAACTTGAAAAATATAGTGTTATATTTATTGAAAAATAGCTGAAACAGAACAAATATGTACATTTACATCACAAACATCGAGGCTGTTAAGCACTTAGTAATCAAATTATGAAAAACAATTAAAGATCATATGTGCAAAAATCACTCTGATGCTAGTTGTCTGTGAACACAAACAGAAATTGATTGGATTGATTTGGATTGATTTAGTGTTTTATGTCCACTTTATGCACAGTAAGACTAATCTACCAAAACCGAGGCAATGTTGAAGTTGTTTTGCGACACCCTGAATATTTATGTGTATATATAAAGTGGTTTACCCTGATATGGACATGGTAAGCTGTGAGAATTGTTCTAGCCGCCATTTTGAAAAATCAAAACCATTTTATTGTAATCGTTCTCAGGCTAATGGACTTTCATAAAAAAATTACATTTCCATGAAAACAGTTTTACTGTTCCAAAAAAACGAAATTCCAAAAGTCTACCTAGTGGCCATATCAGGAACATGTGCACATGACATGGTCACCCTTGTTCCATGTTCTACAAATTGTTATTTGTTTCAGTTTCATAGTGCAGTTCTGCTAAAATTAAATAATTTTGGTGTAAACGGAATAAACATGATACTAAATAATCCTTTTTGTAATTCAAAAGTGGATTCAAAACAGGATTTTCCATTTCAAATGAAGTTGTTTACAAAATTGACATTAGAATTTACATATTTCAAAAAACAAGAGTGTGAAATCATTCAAGAGAAGAGTACAAGACAAAAATGACATTGATAAAACAAATTACTGCTCGCAATTGTGACAAATAAAATGTCTCTGTCACAGGCAGTGAAGCCAACACGCTCTTCGTGGTAGAAATTCCCCCAGACTACGTAGAGTCGTATGTCCTTGATAAAGACTGAAGTACCAACTTTCAACTTCTGTGGTTTTCTGAGTCCTTTTCTTGCTTGGTTGCTGCTGTTTGTTCTTTGGCTTGTTGTTCAACTGCTGTTTCGTTGTTGGTCAATGTGCCCATATCAACCATGACAGCAGGTCAGCTTTCACGAAAATCGTGTCATTATGAACAACTCGTAAAAGATACGCCATCAACGAAATCGAAAAAGCATTAAAAACTGAATAGAGCACGATGGTTTTCATGAAAACAGTATTTGTAAAACATGCATAAAACAAAGCAGACTTACCAAAGTAAGAAGGTCACACGAAAATCACAAAAAAACAGGCAACTCACGCCATATTGCTCAACCTGGCTGGATGAGAAATGGTCACGTGACACATTGGGATGCCCTCACTGGATGCTGATGCCATCTAGTGGATCCTTTCTCAGCTAACTCACAATAGGGGGTTGGCCATATCAGGATCCTGGCCACAAAAGAAGCATCCACCGTATTGGAATATTATAATAGTATAATATTTTTATATATATATACAGTATGTACATAAACTCAGGACCCACTTTGAAAAAAATATTGTAGAATGTTAGCACTATCGAGTAACAAAGTAGATTATTTGAAAGAGTGATATTGATTTTGTTTTTGTATTGTAGGTGTTTCTGGTAGTTCCATTTTCTGCCGCTAGAGAGTGCCAGATTCATCATGGCGCTTTCTCACCTAGCTGAGAAGGTATTTTGTGTGATACAACTTGAGAAATCAAAAAGTCTACATATATCCAACGGAAATTTAGTGCCAAGTATGGGAAAGAACCTACTACCAGAAAGGCGATCCTCAATTTGTACAGAAAAGTTGTTAACGCTGGGTGCTTATGTGCGAAGAAAGGAGGTGGTAGGCCGGGTGCGAGTGAAGTTGATGAAGTGGCCCCTTAGGTCCCCCGATATCACCCCCTGCGATTTTCTTCATGAGGACAATAGTATAATATTTTAAAACATTCTTACAATTCAAAGCTACTACATTGGTATTTGTCTTATTCCATCAACACATTTCGTTCAGTGTTCACAAACAGCTAGTTACAGAGTGATTTTAGCATATATGATCTTCAATTGTTTTTCATAATTTGATTACTAAGTGCCTTACAGCCTTGATGTTTGTGAAGTAAATGTACATATTTGCTCTGTTTCAGTTATTTTGCAATCTATGAATAACACTATATTCTTATCTAGCAATTACAATTACCGTTTTTTGAATCTTGTTACAAAATACCAAGAAATATATCATTTTTATTCACTGAACAATATTAGAGATTGACCTTTGTATATAAATCTTGATGCAATCAATGCAAATGTACACAATTTCCATAAATTTAATTTCAATTCGAATGTTCCTCAACTTGTTTCTTTGAAAGAACGCGTATAATGTTTGAAGATATTCTTTTCTGACATTATCAGTCAATAAATAACTATTATTAAAATTATTGCACAATTTATAATTTTGTCCTGGTATACAAATTTGATTTTTCAAGAAATGATATTTATTCATTGATTGATTGATTTGATTTATTTTACTTCGCTTTTATAGCCACTCTTGACTAATTTGCGAAGATGGGGATGAGTGATGACATGATGAAATTGATTAACGGATACTCACAAACTTCCATGCCTAGGCCGGATATCGAACTCGGGATCCCTGGTGTCGTAGCGCGATGTGCTAACCATTCCGTCACGAGGGTTGGCAATCATATTTATTCAAATTAATTCAAACTGCAATTTTGAACAGTTTTGATTGCGTTAAATGAATATTTTTAGAGTAATCATAGTATAACAAAAACTCTTATTATTATTCTAAGAATGTGGAACTATGAACTGAAACTAACTACAGCGCCTTGAATAACGTAGTGTGGAAAATGACCCAAACTGGTTTCAGAGATGGATGAGAATATAGATGGCAGTGCGATCAGTATCGGTGCTAATTTTCTTATGAAAGTAATGCGGCTTAGTTAGTTTTTGGAATATATTATGTAGATTTGTTTGTCGTGAAAGGCGGTACGTGAATTGATGGAAACACGTATATTTGTGAAGTGATTTGCAGTCACGAAACGGCATTTATTTTGAAAGAAAAGTAAAATGGAATTAATAAATAAATAACAAGCGTGCGTAACACAAGAAGAAACATCGCAATGTGATTCCGGATTTCAGGTTTTTGACTGTGTATTAGAGTTTATTTTTCTATGTTATTAGAATATAATTAGTATCTATTCCATACCGAGGCAACAAACCACAAGTGTCGCTTCAAAGCGAGCAGTTGGTAATCATTGCAGGCTTTCCAACCGTAGGGACACAAGCTCTGGCTGCACCGTTTCCTCAAGGACATTTTAGACCAAAGCGACACGCGACAAACGATACGACGATTTCACACCAAAGTCACACGCGTTCTTCGGTCTAAGGCAACTTTCATACCGAAGCGAGTCGCACCACATGTCGCTTGGAAAGGAGCCAATCAAGAGCAACATTTGATATTGTAAAGACATGACGTACAGCACAGGCCAGTGTTGGGTTGGTGCAATCCTCAATCGATAAGTGTCGCACGGCGCTTTGGTGCGCAATATCCCTAAAGCAAGACACTCATTGAATCGCGCATGCGCGAACAACAAACCACAGCAACACGTTGCAAGCTATTGAGGAAATGGCACAGTTTGAGCGACACGTGTGGCTTATCGTGTCGCCTAGATCTGTTGTTCGCACAATTGGCAGCAAACGTTTGCTAATATACTGAAGTGCCGCTTCAAGGCTGTCGCTTGTCAATTAGTTAGGAACTTCCCCTGTAGCGCATCGCTTGAGTCTGAGCACCCTTCCTTTAAAGAGCTGTCCGACCGAAGTAACAAGTAGCATGCGAATACGACATATGAATGTGTCGTTTGCTCTTTCGACCCTCATGCGCAATGAATTCTATTTTACAGTATGGAAGTGTCTGTGTCACTAGTCACATCAGTGTAAACATCCCGTGTCGCTTGTCCCATTTGTCTGAAAATTTCCTTACAATCATGTCGGTGGCATTAGGGACGTTTTGTGGGTTTCCCCTTGTCGTTTCATGCAATCATCATTATCACATTGCCGCGATTAGTTTAAAGCGGAAGAGAAGAGACAGTAAATATATAAAATATAAATGCTTCAGTGTGTATGTGTTTAAAATAAATGATGATGATGGTAATAATTATGAACCTAATTCATACAAAAAAACTTAGTTACCAAGAGCATTCCACTCGTATTTTTCTCCTGTATTATTAATGAAAGTATAACGATAACAGGACGTGGTCGACTGTATAGAATGTTCGTTAATATCTTCGCGACCACTGTACTAAATATCATATCAATTATAATATCATAGAAATACGTAAAAGAATCAGACGTTGTAGCAAAAACTCCATTTACTTCCATTATAAGCAGACGAATACCATGCACCGAGACCAACACCAGCGCCTCTAGTGGTATCATGTTCGAGTGGAACCAGCCAGAGAGCCTAGAACCGTGCCTTGCCGTTTTCCACACTACGTTATTCAAGGCGCTGTAGCCTAACCTTGTCAAATCTAAATATGACAATATAATAACTTGATTAATATTGAAAGTAGAACCTTTGAGATTTACTTCCACCAGTAATCGAATTAGAGCCGCATTGATCGAAATGCAAAGAATATATAAGATATCGTTGTGATAGAACTATGCACAAGAGTTAGGAAACAATTGTCTGGTGTTTACCAAACCTTACATATTGTGTATCAAATTAAACTTGCCTGAAATACTACCAGGGAAGAATTTAAGCCAGTTTCATCAGAAAGTGACTACATAGCATTAATTAAAATTAAAAAATTACACATTTTTATTTAGTAAGATAATATTCGATTAGAAATCGGAGTATTATACACTATTTAAAACATATTTTATTATAAACTTACTAATTGTACAGAAATAATTTCAATACGTTGCAATGTCCATCATTCCATATTCTGTAATTTTTATTTGCAATATATACAGGGCTATTCTAAATTATCTTCCCGATTTTAAAGTTTAATATCTCACGTTTATTTAGTCACAATGACATGCAAATTATTTTAAATGAAAGAAAAACTCAAAAAGTTTTATTTACATACATACGTGTTATGTTCCACATCAAAGGTGCTCAATATGAGTGCCTTTTGTAATTCGGCACACATCAAGCCGATAGTCAAATTCTTGCCACACTCTTCCCAACATCTCAGAGTCAATGGACGCAACTGTTTCTTGGATGCGTACTCAAAGTTCAGGTATGTTGTTAGGTAGGGAAGGCTCATACACTTGGTTTTTAACATAACCCCACAAAAAAAAAGTCGCACGGGGTGATATCTGGCGAACGGGGTGGCCAAGGAAGCAGAACCTGATCCTCACGACTAGCTCGTTCTATCCATTGATTTGGTAACCTTCTGTTGAGTTCCCTCCTGACATCCTGGTGCCACACTGTTGTCTGCTTCAAGTTCAATTCTCTGCTTGCACGAACCGTTGATTTGTTGGGCTTCTGACGAAAGTCGCACGCACCCAATCAACTGTTTCATCACTAACTCCTGGCCTGCCTGTTGATTTCCTCTTGTAGATACACTCACTTTCTTTAAATTGTCTATACCACTTCCGAATTGAGTGCCCGCTTGGTGGATCTAACCCAAACTTCGTCCTAAAACTTCGTTGGACACAAATAACTGACTGTTGTACATGAAATTCCAGGACACAAAATGCTCTCTTGTCTTCGTTTCCAGCCATCTTGATTTACTGTCGCCCTAGCAGCATGATGCGTAACTAAACATCAGCTTTGGCAGACACTAAAACTTTTTGAGTTTTTCTTTCATGTAAAATAATTTGCATGTCATTGTGACTAAATAAACGTGATATATTAAACTTTGAAATCGGGAAGATCATTTAGAATAGCCCTGTATAATGTACTTAAATCTGCAGTCGCTATTCTGTAAAGGTTACATTTATGATCTTTGTGAAATTCTGGATATTCAACAAATATCAATAAATATCCAATAAGTACATCTGGTATTCTCCTGTTCTGCCAGAAGATACACATTGAATATTCAACAATGACGTTCAATAGATGGTCTGTGTATCAATTCCGGGTATGGATTTTTGAAAATTTGTGTTACTTAGCATCGCTTTTTTACTTGGTTCATCAGGACTATGAGGATGAGTGGTAATATAATGGAATTGATGATTTGAACACTCACAAAGGACACCCATGCCCATGCCGGAATTTGAACCAGGACCATTGGCGCCGTAGTGCGCTGTGCTAACCACTCGGTCATGGAGGTCTGCACTTTTGTATATTTTTGTAGCATAGTTGCTATGTTGTATACGAGAATGGGTCGTCATTTGAACGCCCTTTCTTTTCATTAGATATGTTGGCGCATGAAATAATAAATGGTTTGATTCAGATCTGAATATTTTTGGTAATTTGTAAAATAATTTTTTGCATATATATAGACATTTAAGTATTCAGTTTGAAAATTCAACTGGATTACATCAGTTTTTTTAAATTTATTTATATACAAGTATATATATATATGTGTGTGTGTGTGTATGTATGCATGGGCGTATATATAGTTCACGTAAGGGTGGAAAGTTCAATTTTGGTATGATTAGGGTTCCTATATTTCATAAGTGAAAATCCGGGACGCAGCTGAGCTGAAGCTTCTTGGGGAGCGGGGGTGGGGGTGGGGTGGGGTGCTGGACCCGACAAAGTTGTGTGTATGTACATATCCATTATCATATTCTCTACACTTCTTAAAAAGGAACAGAAATCTATTTCGAAGTATATCAATGACATAGGCGTGCGCAGACCCTCTGATTATGGAGGAACAAAAGCCTTGATGAAAGTTCAGTCTGGAAAGAAATACCTCATTTTAGGTCACTCTTTTAGTTTTATTGCATGTAGGGTGTGTGTGTGTATGTATATATAAACATTATACAGATTATTTAAATACATTACATAATCAATTTATCCTCCCCATAACAAATCAACAGTAAAAATGATATAATTTGTCTCTAAAATGTGCGCGCACCTTTACCTCCGAACAATTGATTGATTGATTGATTTGTATTATTTTACTTCGCTTTGTGTGCCACTTTTGGCTAATTTGCGAAGATGCGAATGAGTGGTGATATAATGAAATTGATGAATGGTCACTCACAACATCCATGCCCAGGCCAGGTTTCGAACCCGGGACCCCTGGTGCAGAAGCGCGATGTGCTAATTGTTGAGCAGCAACAGTCTGAAGTTCTTCGTTGTTATTATTTCTGTTTCTCTCTCTCTTCCTAGTAATTTGCAATGGTTTACAGAAAATAAGGAGAACGCGAGCGAAGCGAGCTAGAAAAATTTCTCATCCAAATTTTTGCAAACCGAAAACAATATTTATTTAATAGGGCACAAGAAATTTCATGGGGCGCCATGGCCAACTCCAGACAAAATTTAAATTTGAGTGGGCAATATATATACGCCCATGCATACATACACACACACACACACACATATATGTAGATATATATATATATACTTGTATATAAATAAATTAAAAAACATTACCCCTCTGTGGCCCACTGCAGGTTCTCTTGGCCGTCTGGAAGAAATAAGGCAAGAAGGACGTAAAAACTAATACCATCTTCAGTGCCCTTTTGTCCTGCTACTCTTCCTTGCTTTATTTTACTTAAATGTTTGCCTCCACCCCCTAGAATTGATTTCCGTCCACTGCACCCCCTTTACCCGTACTCGCTTTGAACTTTCATCAGCTTGAAAATATAATATCGTTTAATAAGGGCAATAAGATTCCTCTACACTAAATTTCTAGGTGAAAGTATAATACAGGGGAATGAACATTTGGAAGAGTAGTGTAATTTATGCTACCACCATTTCGAGAAAGTATGAACCCCCCTCATGCAGATTTGGCTACACTTAAAACAAGCTCAACATGCCCATATGAGTTTTTTGCTCAAGTGTGGAACCCCGTCTAATCCAAGATTTTTGTAAAAATACCCTCGGGAATTTCCTGAGAAAGTATGACCCCCCTCAGATTGATTTGCCTACACTTATAAAAGGCACTTCTGTGAGATTGTTGTCCATAAATTTGTTAAAAATATGCCCCTCTTGATATTTTTTTTGGCCACACTTAAAACTAAGCCACACACACACACACACACACACACCCACCCACCCACACCCACCCACCCACACACACACACACACACACACCCACACCCACCCACACCCACCCACACCCACCCACATACACACCCACACACACACCCACCCACACCCACCCACACATATTTACTTCCGGTCCACTTGTGGCCTATTTCTGGTTTATTTATATTGCATCATGTTTTGCAACAAATTATTACCCAATATTATGCATTAGATGTGTTGTTTTCTGATTGGTTGGTTATGACATAATGTGATGATGTGTTATATTCTGATTGGCTTATTGTTTCAGATGTTTTCAATGCGGTCCGTGCTTAGGGTACATAAAGAGATTTTGCATTGCATATCAGCCAGTATTGAAAAAGTTGTTGAAGAGTACAGATGTGTTGTTGCAGTGCTGCTCATATTTTTTAAACACAAAAATATTGCAGATTTGTATAAATTGAATTACAAATCTATTTGATTTAATATACAGAATTTTTGACAACCTGTCATAGGTTTATTAAGTATAAAGTTTTGATTTGGACCCCAAGAAATTTTATATAAATACCAAAGCCAAAAATATTAACACACATACACACACACACAAAATATACAAATCACACTGCTGAACCCAACTGATATTTTTTATTAAGCATAGAATTTTGATTTGGACCCCAGGAAATTGTATATAATAAACAACAACAAAAATGCCAAATCAAAAATATTGTAATCAATGCAAAAAGAATATATCCAGTCCCAATTGGGCTAAGCATCAAAAGATTTGTAATCCAGACAAATGCAAAACTCCCACAAAAATATGCCCTAAATGCCATAGAAAATATAATCTGGAATATTTCACATATAAACATAAAGGTACTTGCTCTGCACAGTCATCAACATTGCCCCCACAACCATCTACATCTGGTCTGAAAAGGAAGCATGAAACACCTGTTAATGCTTCACCGGCAAAGCAGCCACGCTATGAACCCATCCATAGCAGTTTTAATGGCCAATTAAGGGATTATCGGTTTGTATCAGAGCCAAGATGTGGTATTAAGAATTTTTTGAACAGTGTAAATCCTGATGTGCAGGCAATTCTAAATGCACAAAATGGCTCTTATAAGCCCCACATAACAGAAACTGTACCTGTATACTCAAATGCAAATTCAGACAAAATAATAAGCAGTTTGATAGATCAATTAAATATTAAACACTCTGAATTTGCAGCAAAAGAGTCTGGATGGAGCCTATGCGGTTCTCCACACAAGTTATATGTTAATATTTCTGAATTCAACCCATTACAAGGTTCCACTTATGTGCCATTACCTGCCAATATCAAAAACAAAACAGCCGTGGTTAATATAAAAAATAATGATGATAAATGCTTTTTGTGGTGTATTTTAGCTGCTTTGTATCCAGTTTCAAGGAATCCTGAGAGAATAACTTATTATAAACAACATGAAAATGATTTTGATGAGGCAATGGAGGGTTTAGAATATCCAATGTCTGTCCATAATATTGATAAATTTGAAAAAAAGGCCAGGCACATCAATGGCAAACAATTATCTATTAATGTATTTACTTGTTCTAGTGGCCGTGACAATTGCTTGATAGATCCTCTCAGAATCAGTACACTTGATGATGAATCTGCTGTTCCGATTGATCTGCTCTTAATTGAAAAGGATGGCACAAATCATTACACTCTGATACATAATCTTGAAGCTTTAGTCAGAACACAACTAGACAAAACTCATAGAATATTCAAGTTGTGCAGAAGATGTTTGTCTGTATTTGATGGTCAAAAAATGGTGAATGGTGTTTGTGAAAAGAATGCAGAAATTGCTAAAAACAAGTTAATTGAGCATCTGAAATACTGTGGGAATCATAAACCTGTTCATATGCTTATGCCTAAGCCAAGTGAAAAAACAAAATTCAAAAAGTTTGAAGCCTTGTTGGAACACCCAGCATATATTGTCTGTGATTTTGAATCAAACCTCAAACCTCTTGCATTCTGCAATCCAGATCCTGAAGAATCTTCAATTACACCATACCAGTTACATGCACCTTCCAGTTTTTATTATGTGGTTGTACAGGATGGTGTTGTTAGTAAAGAAAATTTATACATGGGAGCAGATGCCATCAAAGAATTTGCACATAGAATAGAAAATGAGTGCCATGACATAGCATCTAATATTTTATTAAAATCAAAACCCATGTTGCCTTTAACAGAGAAACAGATTGAAGATTTCAACAATGCAGAAAAATGCCTGGTATGTGATTCTGAATTTTCAGATACAAATATTAAGGTGAAACACCATTCTCATACAGATGGTAAATTCTTAATGGCCCTGTGTAATAGCTGCAATATTCAGATCCAGAGACAAAAATTTGTCCCTATATTTTGCCATGGTGCATCCAATTATGATTTTCATCATTTGATCAGGTACGAGGGGTTTGACAAGCAGAATTTAAATATTTTAGCTGAAAATAATGAGAAATATATTTCCATTAACAAAATAATTAAAGTTAATGGTGTTTCTATTCACTTAAGATTTCTTGATTCCTACAGAATTTTATCGGCTAGCCTGGCTACACTGGCCACTCAATTATCTGATGATCAATTCAAAATCACATGTGCTTTGTTTCCAAATCAGGACCTGAAATTAATTAGGCGGAAGGGTGTATATCCATATGATTATGTTACAGATTTTTCTAAATTTGATGAGTGTTCTCTGCCACCACAACAAGAGTTTTACAGCAAAATCAGAGCATCTGGAATCACTGATGATGATTATCACCATGCCCAATTGATGTGGAACAATTTAAAATGCAAGACATTTGGTGATTATCACAAGGCATATTTAAAACTTGATGTGACCCTCTTAGCTGATATATTGCAGGCATTTAGAAAATCTTCCATGCAAAATTATGAACTAGATCCAATATATTTTTACAGTGCCCCGGGCCTAGCATGGTCTGCAATGTTTTTAAACACTAAAATGCAATTGGATCTGATCCAGGATCAAGATATGTATCTGTTTATGGAGCAATGTATAAGAGGGGGCATGGTGCAATGTTCTCAGAGATATGCCAGAGCAAATAATAAATATATTCGCGATTATAATCCAGCACTGCCATCAAATTATATACTGCATGTAGATGCAAACAGCCTGTATGGTTATGCCATGATGGATAAACTGCCATATTCAGGGCTTGAATGGGTTGAAGATTTCAATATTGAGAATGTTAAGGATTTTGATGACAGTGACTATGGCCTCTTCTTAGAGGTTGATCTGACAATTCCAGATAATTTACACAACAAATTTTCTGATCTGCCCCCCCATTCCCGAGGTTCAGTGCTCACCTGGCTCTAAACAGAAGAAGCTCATGATGACACTGGAGCCAAAACAGGGTTATGTTATATATTACAAAAACCTCCAGTTCCTGATGCATCATGGTGTTCAAGTGACCAAAGTTGGAAAAGTTTTGAGGTTCAGGCACTTAAAATGGTTGAAGCCATATATTCATACAAATACAGAGCTTCGAACATCTGCAATGAGCCAATTTGATAAGGCCTTGTTTAAATTGATGGTCAATTCTGTATATGGCAAAACTATTGAAAATGTCAGAAAACATACCGATGTTAAAATAATTACTGACCCCAGCCTGAGCAAAAAATTGGTTGCAAAGCCTAATTTCAATTATAGAAGAATTTATGATGAAAATATGGCACTTTTCAACATGAAAAAAACAAAAATTAAGTTTGATAAACCTATTTATGTAGGGGCTGTAATATTGGAATTGGCCAAATTACACATGTTAAAATTGTATTATGATGTGTTGAAACCTTTTTATGGTGATTGTGTAAAATTGATGTACATGGATACAGATAGTTTTGTTCTTGATATTAAAACAGAAGATGTTTATAAAGATATGGCACAGCCTGCATTGCTTGAATATTTTGATACCAGTGATCATACAAAGATTCAACACCACAACAAAAAGGTGCCTGGCAAGTTAAAAGATGAGACACTTGGTGATGTTATTGTGGCATTTGCTGGGTTAAGAGCCAAGATGTACAGTTTTGAAACATGTAGTGGTGCTGTTGCCAAAAAAGCCAAGGGCATTGGCAGAGTAACTGTTGAAAAAGAGCTCCAATTTGAAGATTATAAAAATTGTCTCAAATCATGTAGCCCAATCAAAACATCAGAATCCAGAATTCAGAGTGTGGATCACTTATTGACTAGCAATATTGTAAGAAAAGTGGCTCTGGACCCACATGATGATAAGAGATGCATTTTATCATGTGGCATACATACTCTACCATGGGGGCATTGTGATTTGAAAAATGGCAATCAATGCCTAAACACAGAGCATGATTTGAAATAAATAAACATGCCTATGAACTTATTTGGGTTTAAAAAACAAGGTATTTTGGACCTGCCGACACCACAACCCTCTTCTGATATGATATCTAAACTGAGTGGTTTCTTAATTATTCATCTGAACAGCATACTTACAGATGTTGATGATGAAACGGGCAAAACATTGTACATATTTAACAATAATTTAAATCATTACCAATTACCTGTAGGTGGGCAATTACAATTTATTACAACCCCTGAGGGCAATGTCAAGATTTCAATAGGGAGAAATATTTATAGAATTAAGCACTCAAACATGATTTCTGGCACTGTTTATACTGTTTCTGCTGGTGACTGCTTATATATTGAGGTCCCGGGATCATATGACAAGCTTATACCCTTTTTTATAGAATTAAGAATCAGATACTCTATAATAAATAACCACTAAAACAAAAATGCCTAATGATATATTTGGCCATACAAGGCATGAAGATCACAGTGATGAGATTCTGATGCTTGATGTCAGAGTCAAGAAATTAAGAAGTGATTTACAAGCTTTACAAACCACACTCAATGCCAGTCTTCAATTAGAAATTACAAATTTACAATCACAATGCATGGACCCTCTTCTTAAAATTGATTCTGAACTCAAATTGTTGCTTCAAAAATATACTGATCTGGCCACATTGGATAATTTTAGAGTTTAGAACAAGCTGTAGCAGCTCTTCAAGCCAAATTTAAGACCCAGGCCACCAATTCTGAGCAATTGAAGCAACAATTGGAAGAGCAAATAAATAATGTCCAGGCACAGCTCCAAACAATTGTCAAAAGCATAAAATAACAAGAAGATTTTGATCTAGTGATTTCCACTCTAAAAGAACAGATTCAATCACTCCAAATACCTAATCTGGATCCTCTACACAATGCCATAGCCGAGGTTAAAGAAAAAATTGAGACACTTGAACATTTTATGAACAATTTGCCATCTTCTGATGCTTTGAGTGCAATAACTCGGAGTGTAGCAAATATTAAGCTGCAACTTGAAACATATGAAGATTTTGGAATAATTCAAAGTACCATAACCCATCTTGAAGGTACAATAGCAGCAGTGCAAAGTGATTTGGCAAATGTACAAGAAACTCTAGAATCTCGCCTGCCCGGTATTGTAGATACTCTTGTTAGTGTCCAGCACCAAATCACAAAGCTTGAAAACCTCAACACTGAATCTGAACTATCTCATTTTCATCATTTGATTGATGATATTCAAACAAAACTTGAAATTTTACAACAATCCACACCCACTCAGGCAGATATAGCCCTGCTCCAAAATGCTATGCAAAATGTGGCTGATGCTTCTTAAGTAAACAATTTAAAATTGGCACTTGAATCTTTGCAAAATACAGTATCAAATCTTCCTACATCACAGGAACTTAAAAATATTAAGAGGGCAGTGAATAGGATATTGAAATCAGAAGATATCAAGAATATCCAAGCAGAGATCAAACATCTCAATCAGACAGTGGCCACTCTACCAACCAATCAACATATTAATGAACTGCATGCACTGTTTGAGGATATCAGAAGACAGGTCCATGATCTTACTGCTCAAAATTCAAAATTGGCAGTTGTTGAAAATTTGCAACAAATTGTAGCTAATATCAAGCAACAGCTAGGAACCATGGAATCCAATCAAGCAAATGCTCTGTCTGTTTTTGCCACCCAGCTTCAAGAAATTGTGCAACAATACAAGAAACTTGTTGTGGACATAAAAATCAAGCCAGGCCATGATGATGTTGTTAGGACCATCAATGAGCACCTTGAATCTGTAACAAGCAGATTGCTTACAGCAGAAAAATAAATAACAGGCATAATCGAGAATCCAAAACATACAGTAATTATTGTTGATGAACTACACAGACAAGCCAGACATAATTTTAAGAGACTGCCAGTAGTCACAAAAGGCATAGATGATTTATGGCAAGGGGACTTGATTGAAATGGCAAGTGGACAGTTGAAAAACTTAGACAAAATCAACAAGGGCTACAAGTATCTACTCACTGTAATAGATACATTTTCAAAATTTGCCTGGGCTGTGCCACTCAAATCCAAGACTGGAACATGTGTTACAGAAGCCATCAGAACAATCATCAATCAGAGTGGAAGATCACCGCGCTATTTGCAAACAGATAATGGCAAAGAATTTTATAATTCAGTGTTTCAACAATTTATTAAAAGCCAGGCAATACAACATTATTCGAGTTACAGTGATCTCAAGGCCTCAATTGTAGAGAGATTCAACAGAACCCTAAAAAATGTTATGTATAAACAATTTACCCTCCAAGGTAATTATAAATGGATTAATATTCTTCCAGAACTTCTACATAAATATAACAACTCGGTCCATTCCACAATCAACATGAAACCCTCTGAAGTAACTTCATCTGATGAGCAAAAATTGATCAGCACTGTTTATTATCCTAGATACCAGCCAACAACAAGAAAAGCCAAATACAAGGTGGGTGATCAAGTAAGAATCAGCAAATATAAGCACTTATTCAAAAGAGGCTTTACAAGAAACTGGAGCACTGAATTATTTACAGTGGTTCAAATTAAACCTGGGACCCTTAACACATATATAATAAAAGATCACCGAGGAGAAATTCTCAAAGGCAGATTCTATGAAGAAGAACTCAACAAAACTAAACAGCCTGACACATATCTCATAGAAAAAATCATCCGCAGAAAAGGCAACAAGTTATTTGTCAAATGGCTAGGACTTCCAGAACACAGCTGGATCGATGCAGACAAAGTGATAATATGAGCACCTGGGATGTTATAAAAAGGCTGCCAGAACCTGAACAACAGAATAAGAGAAATGGCAACTTGCTGCCTGATAATATTAGGTGTCTTATTGTTGGGCCATCTGCTTGTGGTAAAACTACACTAATGGTTGATAATTTTTTATTGGCACCCAACTCGTTAGACTGGAAAACAGGCACTTGTATGTTTTTTCTAAGAGCTTGGAACAATTAAAATATCAGCAGCTGATGAAGCTATATGATGGATTGGATATTGCCACTTTTGAATCAGATGTTAAGCCACTTCATGAATGTCTCGATAATTCTGTTGTTGTGTTTGATGACATTATACTGGATAATCAAAACAAGGTTAGAAATTTCTTTACACAGGGCCGACACAAAAACATTGATTGCTTCTACCTGGCACAGACTTTTTCAAAAACACCGAAGCAGCTGATCCGAGACAACAGCAATTTTATATGTGTGTTTCATCAAGATCATACCAACCTCAAACACATACATGATGAATATGTAGGTGGGGACTTGAGCTACAATGACTTTTCCAAGTTTTGCAGTAGGTGCTGGAATCATAACAGTTATGGGTTTGTCACAATTGATATGACAAGAAAACCCAGTAGTGGCAAATACAGAAATAAAATCAACAATTTTCTAGACATTGAAACATATATAAATAACCATGAAAAGGCCAATCATTGATGATCTTAAATTAAAAGATTATCTTGTAAAAAGATTTAAGGGATGGAAATAACAGAACCGAGGAATTTATGAACAACACAAACAAACAGAACAGCCTATTATTGATGCTATTAGTGAATTAGGTAAAAATATCCAAACTGTTACAGAGCAAAATCAAAATTTGATCACAGAGCTTGTACCTGTAGCTGCAAGGAACATATTAGATTATCCAATCATCCCACTTTCCAGTATTCATACACCTAGTCCTGATGCTCCTCGAAGAATTGAAGCTACACAGGATCCTATTGAATTGGGTCTTCTTGCTCAAAAATATTTAAGCACACCTAAAGACAACAAAGATGAGGTCTTTGGCTTATATGCTGACACAGAGCGTGATGGTAGCATCATACAGAGAATTGGCAATTTCAGAGTAACATTTATGGGAGATGATATAATTGTTTATTCAGAATCTCATCTTGGACAAAGAGGTGGTTTTGTTAAATATCCCGGCACACCTGGGTTGTGGGAACTGATGACTAGGAAAAGGCCTGGCAGCTGTACAGATCAAGATTATGAATATTACAAAGAAATATTAATAAAATCAGATGCTCTATACCAGAACAATGATCCCACACAAAAAAGAGTCAAGTCTAGCAGTGGGGCAAAATACAATAATTTAATCAAGCCCATATGGTCACAGATCAAGACTGGCAGTGGAATCAAACAATACAACACCCTGCCTAAAGAATTTGTGTGGGTTGATGATGTCAGGAAACTTGTAGATAGGTTATTGGTGATAGCTGGGGAGGAAAATGCTGGGAACCACAATTTCTACAATGAAAAGGTTGGAATTATGGACATGATAAGCACCAAATTATCTAATTTTATAGTGAATGACACTAAGGGGATTGGATATCTCATAAAAATTATTAATACTCTACCACCTAAATTTTGGAATATTTCTGAGGGTCGGGGCCTGGTTAATGACATTATAAACAAGCTGCCATTTGAACTACATATTCCAGGCTATCAGTATTGTGGTCCCGGTACAAAATTGGACCATAGATTAAACAGGGGTGATCCTGATGTTAATCCTCTAGATGCTGCTTGTAGAGACCATGACATAGCATACAACACACATTCTGATCTTGACAAGAGACATGTTGCAGACAAGAAATTAGAAGAGGCTGCATTTGCTAGATTTGTAAGCAAAGATGCTTCTTTAAGTGAAAAAATAGCAGCATTGGGAACCACCATAGCTATGAGCACCAAACAAAAACTGGGGTGGGGGTTGTGAATATGTATATAATAAACCTACAATGAAGGCCAAGGGTGTTATGTATCAAATACCTTATGCAGGTCTCAAATCTCTTAAAACTATTGATAGCCTTTTGACCAAAAAGCAGCGCAAGAAAAAAAATTCTTGTATTGCAAAGGGACATGGTATGAAATTGTTGTTTAGTACCCCCCAATTAAAAAAATTACAGCAATCAAGAAAAAAATCACATGTGGGGGGTTTCATATTTACTATCCCTGCCATCTTAGCTGCTCTCGGGGCTGTTGGGAGCTTGGCTGGGGGATCAGCTGCCATAGCAAAAACAGTAACAGATGCCAAGAAAAATAAGGCAGAATTAGATGAGCAGAGGCGCCATAACCTGGCAATGGAGAAACAGGGCAAAGGTGTTAAGAGAGCCATGAATAAGTTTAAAAAAAACAAGAGCCGCTTACAAACCAAGATATTGAAGCTTTAATCAAGCCACTGGGCATCAAAAATTTTAGAGGTGTGTACATGTCTGATTCTTTACCAGAACAACCACTCAACAAAGAGTGTGGCATTGTTAATTTGGATAAGTACAAAAATCAGGGCACTCACTGGATTTGCTATCTTAAATATTTAAACAATGAGGCATTTGTGTTTGATTCATTTGGAGGTGTTCCACCTGAAAATTTAATAAAATATCTAAATTCAGCTACTCTTTATTACAATAATGCCCGTGTTCAAAACTTCAAAGATGTTAATTGCGGACATTTGTGTTTATCTGTTCTTAGATATATCTCTCAAATAAATAAACCATCAATTGAAAATTTTCAAAAGGCCCTGTGGTATTTAAAACATCATGGGGGTATTCCATCTCACCAGCCAAAATTCAATATTGAAACTCAAATTACATGATGACATAGTGTATCCCAAAACAATAGCTCTCAGAGCATTTTATGGCATGTACTTGATCCCTAATATTACACACCACAACAATACAATTGCAGTAGGGGATCAAAAAATTGTCATCACTCCAGGGCAGTATAATCTGTCCACTCTAAATGCTCAATTACCCAGAGGTGTAGTGTTAAGTAAAAATTCTGTCACTCACAGAGTAGAGATTGTATCTGCTACAGAAACAGTGGATCTGGGTACTATAGGAGAGCTGTTAGGCTTTGAGAACAACACAAAACTTGAACCGGCCATCAAACACACTGCTATTAATATACCTAAATTCTTAGCCATAGAGACTCTGAATATTCACTGTAATGTGGCTGAGGGTATGATCACCAAATCAAATGGCATAGGCGCTCACAAACAAACAAACAAACTGGCATCATTGCAACATTCAAACCTAATTCTGAATTTATGGAGCCAATCATCTACACTCCATCCCCAACATTATATTTTCCTGTGTGTCATAACAGATTAGATAATATTGAATTGATGGTCACTAATGAAAAAGAAGAATTAGTTGATTTTGCTGGAGCCACAACAACTGCAATCATAGAGATTAATATTTAAATAAAAATACATACAAAAAAATGGAAAATATTGAGAGTTATGAGCTACAATCATTCCCCCCAAACAGGAGGACATTTGCAAATTTAAATCAACCCAACACAGAGATTGAGGTTGATCTTGATGTAGGGGATGGCTTTATACACCCCCACAGAGCAGATCTATACATCAAATTTGATGTTGTAAAGCTCGATGGAACAGATTATCCGGCAAATTCAAATATAAGATTGGTAGATAATTTTGTACCGCATCTGTTCTCTGAAATTGAGATCAGAAAGCATGGTGTTGTTATAAACAGAGTGGATTATCCCGGCATTACCTCCACAGCTTTGGCCACACTAAAATTATCCAAAACCGAGGCTTCTTACTACAAAATAGGTGGATTTGAGGCTGGTGATAAAATTATATCTAAGAGCCACACAGTGCTGTTCCCAATGCGCCTGTTGCCAGGATTCTTCTCAGATTACAAAGATATTATGTGGAAGGATGGTTTAAGAATCACATTTAGAAGAGCTGCCAATGATAATAATGCCTTGATGAGGTACAGCACATTAAACTCTACAGGGGAAGCTCTGCCTAATACCCTACCTGATGAAGGCAAATGCATTATTCAGACTATGGAGCTAAGAATCCCAGTTGTTGAATATGAGGCCAGTTATGCTCTTAAATACAAAGCAAATATAATAAAAAATCCACAGATTCCTTTACAATTTTATACATATCAATGTGTACAGAGCCCGCAACTGGTACTTATTATGAGTTTGATGCTACAAATTCATTCTCCAGTATACAATATGACATGCCGGATTTTGTGGTGGTTCTGTTTCAGACTGGAAGACACAATAATCAGGAAAAAAATTCAAGTAGATTTGATCAAGAACATATATCTTAAAAATGGCAGAAATGAGGTATTCCCTAGAGAAAATTATAATTTAGACATTTCCAAGGATGATTTCCTTAAATTATATGAAGCATTTACAGCATACAAAAGGGTCACTACTGGCAATACTGACATGTATTACACACCAGATGAATTCAAAGCACAGAGACCCATGTTTGTATTCAACACTTCAAAAAGAAAACAAGTTGTGGTGAATGACAGGACAAATATTAAAATTATCTGTGAATTCCATGAGGCATTACCTGATGACACCATATGTAGTGTTATTCTCATAGGGGAAAAATCATATGTTTATGATGTAAGAAATGAGAGAGTCACAGAACAATTCTAGAGGAGCTCTGCACAATACATTGTTTTAATAATAGATAAACAAATTGAACCTGGTATCCAATTGAACTTAAACCGGAAATGGACCGGAAATAAATATGTATGGGTGGGTGTGGGTGTGTGTGTGTGTGTGTGTGTGGCTTAGTTTTAAGTATGGCCAAAAAAAAATATCAAGAGGGGCATATTTTTAACAAATTTATGGACAACAATCTCACAGAAGTGCCTTTTATAAGTGTAGGCAAATCAATCTGAGGGGGTCATACTTTCTCAGGAAATTCCCGAGGGTATTTTTACAAAAATCTTGGATTAGACGGGGTTCCACACTTGAGCAAAAAACTCATATGGGCATGTTGAGCTTGTTTTAAGTGTAGCCAAATCTGCATGAGGGGGGTTCATACTTTCTCGGGTTTATAATATTGTATTTTACACTACTTGGAAGGGGCACAAGAATGGCCACACACCCACCTTAGAAATTGAATGTCAATCTAAAAGTATAATTTTGATTTCAGTTACAGTAATTTACATTAATAATGATAATGGGGATGCCGTTTCAAGTGTTTTTTTGTGGGAGCAACACTATTACCGCGGTAATATGCCTCATGGAAAAAAATTGCGGACTTCCCATGGTTAGGGGGAGCATTTTTTTAATACCTCGTTTAGAATACTGACATGATCACAGTACCTCTTTTGAGGTGCCCATCATAATCTTGCACTGCATGAAAACAATTTGGTTTAGAACAACTGAAGATGTTTCAAGCTCCCCACAGATTACACAGTGAAGAAACTGAAGAGCTTGCTGAAATATTTCTCTTCTACTAGTACATTGTAAGGTCCGTAGTTTATATAATTAGTGAATTAACAATTCACTAACAATTCGACAAGCCACGCTACTTATATTGATCCTCTTTTGTTCATCTTGTTACAAGACCTTGAATATGTTACGGTGTTTTCCTGGTTTTCTTGCACTGCGTTTTTAAAAACAGAATTCCTTTAAGAAAACTTGAAGAAAAAAAATAACTGATTTAACAGTCCCAATGCAGTGAACAATTTGCGCTCGAGGAAATGCTCTTTCTCCAGCACTCTTGTATCTATGCTTTTTGCTGATGGCAGGTTCGTTAGCTAAACTTTCACGAAGCTACTTTCAAAATAACTTGCTACGATTTTGGATTGTTTGCATAAAGTGGCCACATCTTGATTTCCGGTAGAGACTTATTGGACAGTGATTGAAATTCTTTTTGAAATTGTAGGCCTTGTACCGCATAGGTTATATGAGGTTAAAGTGACCCTATAAAAATTTTGAAATGTTTTCATCACTATAATTAAAAAAAACAAAAAAAAAACTTTCCTACAAGGCATACCACATTCACCTTCTCTTGACCACATAGAACCTCTTTGAAATATCCCTTTTATCGTATTTTGACCATAGCAACAACAAGACAGCCTGTCCTCCATTCAAACCTAACAAGTGTACATAGTGAAGATAAGTTACGTAAACGTTACGTTACGTACAGGTTTAGATGTCTATTGTGAATTTCTTATATTGTAGATTTACTGTGTTTAAATTTTAGTAAATTAAATATTGAAAATGTTACCCATATCATGTGGCAAGTGTGGTTGTTTCTGCACCCAATCCCTAAGATACTCCAAGTCCTTCTGAATATGTTCAGCGTCGTCTTCGTTAAATAGACTTCTGGGGTGTTCCACGTCTTTTTTGGTGAGATCTGTGTACACTAATTTATCCATTGTCTCTTTACTGGATAACATGGAATATGCCATCACTCTAGATGAAGACAAAGATTTTGTTAGAAATTTGAATTAATTTATATATTATTTGCGTCTACAACAAAAACACTACATAAATGATTGATCCAAGGAACACATTTTCTATTGGTGAAGCAAGTATTTCATGGGGGTTTCAGAGCGTCAGCCATAGGTGAAATCTCGTCCGTCAACTTGGGGAACTAAATGGAGCTAACATTGTTCATGCTTTTGGGTCTCTCGATGACGCAGTGGTAGCCTCGTCTCCTTGTAATCAAAGAGTCCCGGGTTCAATATCCGGTGGAGCCACACAGTGGTTCGGATCCCACTTTAAACTGTAGGTCCAGTCTCGATTAGCCGTGCTGTGCATAAAGTGGGATTAAAGCACCAACTCAAATCAATCAATCAATTATTCATGCTTTAATCCATAGTGGCAATTTTCCCTAGGAAACAGGTGATCGCCGCACCATCTTATGAAAAAGGGAATTGTACTTATCTCGAATGTCTCTTTTACGAAAGGAATAAATAGGCTACATTATTATAGATGGTTGCAAATTGATTAAAGAACACATTTCTTCTTTGGGAAGAGAAGGTGTAATTTAAGTGTGTTATTATTGGGTTATCCAGTTTTCATGGTAATGCTGGAAGGCCTGTATAAATTCCTGAAGAATTATTTGCGATCCGCTACAATTTTCCTTTATAAGTTCAAAAGTGCCTTGCCTCATGGTTGTCCTTAGCCATGTTTTCAGACGTCTTATTGCAGAAAAAGACCGTTCAGTTCTATGATATTTTATGTCAGTTCCTTTAGTTTTCTGGTTATAGATTTCATAGCTTGCTACAGCACAATTAGACATGATTGGAATCTACAAGTACAAAAATACAATAAAAATAAATCGAGCGCTACAAAATCAACAACATGCTTGTTACGATTTTCGCGACGTGTTAGTAGCTGAATGGCCTCCTCACCAAATCAAATTCCTCCCAGATGACGTAATGCATCCACGGACGACTGCGAATACTTACTGCACATAGGAACGAGCACCCCCTGGTGAGTTCTTCCTAGGTGCAGCCTGTACGTTATGGTGTGTTGAATCAAAATTGACACTGGTTATATCTTTTTTTAAATAGTCGAGGCAAACAGTAAGTTATATCGCTCTTCTATCTCAAGAGTAAAAACACGAACTTTATGTTTACAGTTGTACTTCTACAATAATGATTGATTTGGCCCCGTTTTGTGCTAAATTGTGCAAGAAACGTACAAATAAATGGCTTTCCACGATTTCACGACCATGAAACCATTAAAAAATCTTGATTGATTAAAATCTAAGAAAGTACAGACAACAAGTAAGAGATTGTGGATTGAGGGGAAATGTGAACGTTGAAGAATAAATGAACCAATAAATGATGAAGATAACCTACTATAATCTGGATTACTCATCTGACGAGGAAAAAGTTAACTCACAAGTAAGAAAGGAATCAAAATGTTTATAATGCTTGGAAGACTGCGAAAAGTCAACATTGAAATTAGACAATTAGAAGCGCATGCAAAAAACATTCACGTTGCGAGAACGGGAAAATAATGAACTATAATTAATCCTGGCAGGAAAATGAATAAATTTACTTAGAAGAAATTTTCTATTTCCAAAAGAAATATTTGTTCACAAATTTTCAATTTTCCTCTTATTTAATATCATGTAATGATGTTAAAATATTTTGCTTTTCATTCAACAGAAATATTGTTTCTGACATGTTCATGTTTTTCAAAACGAACTTTCATTTTCAATTAAAATGGTTTACTTCAAACAATATTTATCGTGTAGGTTATCTAAAGTTTAATTCTTGATAGAGATGGCCATACGGATCACTTTAGAAAATTACTCAAATTTCAGATCCAGTTTCATTATCAGAAATTGTAACATCATGCTTGGAAACAAGACTAAATTATGGTTGGGCCAGAAATGTAACCGCACCACAGAGAAAAATGTAAATTTTTAACCAATTGTTTCTTTGGTAAGGTATCTCGCAACGAATGATCCAATTTTTAGACATTCGCAATTTCAACACTCAAGCATCTGCATAATGATGTATTATCCTATGGGTAATACGCAAATGTGAATGCGTTAATATCACAACTAATGCATTTTTAATACAAAATCAAACATTAGAGTCGCGTTCATTGATTTATCAAGTGGATCCATATAAAATATCTTCAACTCGCTAACTCCATGAACAGAAAGTATAAATATACTAAATTACGTTAATAAACTGTGAATTTAAACCTCTAGTGATGAATGAGTAGTTAAGGCATAGCCAAAAGACAATCAGTATCGATTACCTTAATCGATTTCCAATAATCATAACTGATCAATAATTTTTTAACTGTTTTTAATTTTTTGTATTTTTTTTATTTTTTTATATTTTTATTTTATTTTTATTTGTTATTGTTTTTTTTGTAAACAACGATTTCTAAATATTGACATTGATTGATTGCTATGAAAGGGCGTGGCTAGGTATTGATGATCAATGACGTTATCGATTGATTGTTCTGGCTGCGTCGGTTTCCAAATACGGTCAACGGTTATCGAATACCAATTCTTCATGGACGTCAGATCCCAACTGTTGCTAGTGATTTCCCATGATTTCTCGGAGTTGGGTACCTGGAGTGTGGCACATCACAAGTTTGACAGAGTGTACTATCACCCGCTCGATAAATACTCCTTCGAAACCATCGACATCGAGTTCCGGAACGATAAAAACGACCGCTTACCGTTTCGCGCCAACAACATACAATCTCTGCTGGTGCTTTACTTTCGACCAAGACAACGAGAGAGAGATCCATAAAAGATCGATACGCAAGTAGAATTGGACATTCGGAGGAAGTCCATCACGATGACCAAGTCGATCGTCGACGACTACAACTTTCAGGCTCAGACAGGTCGTGGCGTGGGTCCGTACTACGAAAGACGAAGATACCAACATGGGCACGGCATCTTGGGATCCTTTTTTCCCTGGTTGTTCCGTGCGGTGAAACCACTCTTTGTTTCTGGCGCTAAAGCTATGGGCAGGGAGGCTCTGCGTACAGGAGCGAATATTTTAGGCGACGTCGCCACGTCGCAAGGACCAGTCCGCGACATTATACGGAAGCGACTGCAAGAATCGAGAACGAATCTCCTGATCAAGGCGGAGGCTAAAGTCAAGCAGATAACTGGTTCGGGTAGCAAACGAAGCGGTTGAACAGTCATGCAACCAAACCACGAAGACGAGAAAAAAACAACCCACGTGGTGGGAAAATGAGCACACAAAAGACGCAGAGGAGGATAAAAACATCATATCGGAAGAGGCCAAACCTTGTGCAAGAAACCTACACAGATTTTTCTCCGCGTCCTAGAAGAAGAGCCACGGAGACCCCGGTCGAGCGGTTTGCGCTGAAGACAGACGACCACCATAGTCCTTGGGGAAAATGACATTGACCGAAGAAGAACCATGCCTTCATACGATACGTCTGAGTCTTACGCTACTGATGCTGGAACCAAAACAGTCGAAACAAACTATTGGGATGGTTTGGTGCACTCGCTCTAACCGAACAACACGTTGGTGATTAGTTCGACCATCGAGTAAATCCATTATAAAAATACGGTCGTGAAGTAGGAGTATCCAGTTGTGTGGTTAATGCTACTCGACGTGAATCGCTCTGCATATGGAGCTGAAACGACGACGGACACACACCGTAGACCATGATGAGGATGACATCGACCCTGGATCTGTTCCAAGAACCATGCCTCCAGATAGGGATTGTGGGGAACCACGAGGAAATATGCCACACCATCTCATCGATGGACAATATGACCATCCTGCAGTTTCTGAGCAAAGGGCCTAGCAATTGCTACAGATGGATGCAGTCAATACGTCTCGGTCTTACGTTACGGATGACAAAACAGGAAGGGTCGTTGTTGAAATACAACACAGCCGAAACATAACGATCTAGTGTGGTGAACAACCTGTTGCACTCGTTCATCAGTCAATGAGCGCCTACTTGAACGATACGTTGGTGACCGGTTCGAACACCAACTACCACTACAAGTATAATTTCCCAAACCTGGTTATCTACGGAAAGGACGCTCTCAACACCCATCTCAAGTCGAGTTGTTTCTACCTGGACACTAAAAATGAAGCCGACATGACAACCAACGAAGGATTCAAGAAACGCTGGGAGTCCTTCCAAGGTGGGAGCACCGGAGACACAGACACCGGCGACATCCAGAATGAGGTTGAAGTGATCTCGAGACTGAATGTGGACTTTTTCAATCAGGAGAAATATCTTCTGAACAACGTGGACAAGAAGGTGGTGATGACCAGGTCGAAGAACGATTTCTACCTTTGGGAAGATGCGACGACTTTACCTGTGAAAATCCAGATCTTGAAAGCTGCTCTTCATGTGACTCACTTTACTATCCATTCAAAATACCTGTTGGTGCACAGCATGGCGTTAGAGAAGAACAACGGAAAATATTTCTTCAAACTTTCGGAAATGAAAACCTTCACTGTGCCCTCGGGTGGAAAATCCTTGACGTTGAAAAACTCACAAACGGAACCATACCGACATTCCTGTTCTTCACGATGGTGCCTAACTACTCGTTCGTTGGGACCCCCCACACGAACCCGTTTAATCTGATTCCGGAGTCTATCAAGTACTTTGCTCTCTATGTCAGAGCGCAGCTCGTTCAGACACAGCCGCTGGAACTCGATTTCGATTGTGGACAGCATGGAGCGCTCACCCAAGCCTACGAGAAACTCTTCAAGGGGACGGACATCCACCACGCCGGCAAAGGACACATGATCACCACGGAGATGTTTGCAAACGGATACTTCATGTTGTGTTACCAGCTGACACCCAACCTAGCCGATGATAACAGCTGCAAAAGTTTTCCGGAAAAGAAAGTTTCAAGAACGATTCAAGAACGCCTTCGACAAGGCAATATCATGTCTAACTACCTACTCTACGACGCATCGGTGGAGATTACAAAAGAGACGGCTCATCTTTAACCCCGACGGTTAGTCACATGAGGGAGAGGAGGAGGAATGAAATGTGTTCACTCTCCACACGCCACCTAGTTCGACGATGAACACGCCGCAGATCCACGCAGTAGATAGTAATTTTGCCACAGTTCAATTTGTCCTTATCCTGAACAAGATCTATATATATATATATATATATATTTATATATATATTATTTTTTAGTCCCTTAGATATGAAACGAGAAGATATACAAAACTAACAAGAATTAAGCCTTCCTTTCATTTCCTCTTTAATATCATTTTTCTTTTGTTACTATTACTCCTAAGTATTTGAAATTGGAAAACTGGTTCAAACATGTTGTTATCACTTGGTTTCGGCCTGTAAGCACATATTTTTAGATTTCTCATTGCTAACTTCCAACTTATCTTTAGCTGCTTAAAAAATATTTTAGCATTATTCATAATTGTATTTACATCATTCCCCGTAAGTCTACATCATTTGCATATGCTAACCTTTTAATTTTAGTACTTCGTCAGTTTCTTTTACCTTCCTAACAGCATATTCTAAGGCAAAATTAAAGAACAATGGAGATAATGCATCTTCTTTTTTCTTTAATCCATCATGAATTGTACATTTGTCACACATATTAACAAGATTCTTAGGTATTCCAAATTCGAATAATTTATCTCTTTAGCATCTTTAACTTCCATCAAGTTAGTTTCTGAACTATAGGTTCTGCTGTGCGTACTTAATTTATTTCTGATTTATCTCCTACATGAACATTTAAAATTTCATTAAAGTAATTCTTCTATCTACTTAAAATATCGCTTGAGTCAGCCATTTTTTAGGTTGCCACAACTTTCTAAATTAATTTGCACCTCTGATACTTTTATTTAAATTGCGTTAATTTTACATTTCAAGTAATCTCTTTTTTGTTACTTCTAAACATGCTGTTCTTTAACCACCTAAGTCTACTTCTATTAGATTATGCCAACCATTGCTTACTTTTTCTTGGTTTATATATTATTTAACTGTTGATTCTATTCTATTATGTACGTGCTCGCAATTCTTATTTAAGTCTGTTTCATTTAAATACTGCAGAATAAAAAAAATTACAATTCTGTAGGATGAGGTTCTTTACATGGGAATAAGTTTCATTTTTTTAAAGTTCATTTTATGCCAGGGATTGTATTTTTATAGTTTTTATAGTGGCATGTGCTTTCATTAGATATTAAATTTATAATTTGTTAATTAAACGAAATAGGTTTGTTAAAAAAATTATCGTTAGTGCATATGATATTATTTCTCGTAATGATTGTTTGTTGTCCGTGTTGATTTTTTTTGTTTGATTTAACAGGATTTGAATTCTTGAAGGGTCGGAGGGTGGTTGAGTTTTTCGAGAATATCACGCATTCCATGTTTAAAAGTAATTATATTTTCAATAGAAAGCGCATCCTTTATCGATGTTTCATGAGATTTGGTCGCCATTGAGAGTGAAAAAAATCCCATCGGAATTCTTTTACACCGTTTCTGAAGAAAGCATATGAACTATACTTTGATTCGAAGGTGGATAGTGGTAAGTCGTGGGCACCACAGTTCATCTGTTTGACATGTGCATGCAACTTGCTATCTCTGCTATCCTACTCGCAGAAGAAGCAGCAGTACTTCTTGGCCGCGCAATAAAAAAGAAACAAATTAAAGTAAAGTAATGCGATATCGAAAATATTTCGCTGTATAAGTATAACTGTTTTAACAAAAGACGAAAATAATTTCGGTGTTGCATGAAAAATATCGAAAAACGCCGAAAATATTTTCGACGAACGGTATTCCATGAAAAATAAAATTTTGTCGATATCTTCAAACCTGACGTCATAGAGCAAAACGGTTTTCAGATTTAAAATCAGCATGAAAAGTTGCATTAGAAAATGTAAACATCATGTCAGATATCTACAGCTTGTTTATCAGTGTAATGGGCTATCATCCACTGCACTGCATTTTGTTTTGTGTAATGGAAAAATGAATTCAGGGAACACTAAGTCTGTTTTCGTGAACTGAGTTATTGATGTGCGACATATACGACTTAGCATAGTTCTTAATTTTGTCCATGCCTGAGAGGAGTTTCTGCGCTCTGAAATTGTATTGAGATTGTTGTTATGTGCAAACATTTGGCCCTATACAGAAACTTTCATTGCATTTATTAAAAAACAGAAATAGAAATGAGGCAATATAATTTTTACATATATTTATACATTATAACAGCAGACAATAGCATTACTGACGTATTGAGAACTGTTTAAATTAGAATTACTGTTCACAAAAGAATCTTCAATTTATTTTGTAATTTAAATGCTAGATGGTGGACCAAATAAATTGATGAGAGAGTTACAAATACAAAGAAAAAAGAGAAAAAATGACATCTACGGAGATTTTTATTTTTTTTATTTTTCTGCTACTTTTTTCTAATCCCGAAGATGAGAATGAATGAACGAAATTCGAACAAATTTCATTACCTCATTCATAATTACGAAACCATTATCTCACTAGCAGAATTCATATATGCTATTCAAATTGAATAACATTTAGTAGAGTGTGAAATATGTAAAGTATAATAAATGTTCAATACTTATATTCGAAGTAAAGCCGCAAATATTTATAGATGCTGAAAAGGGGGGAGCGAATTTTGTGAACTTACGTTGCATATCGAAGCTAAGCAGCAGACATTCACAAAAGTCACTATTGAAAGAGAAATAACAAACTACCAAAAGCAACTTCAAGGCATTACTCAAAAAACTAAATAAATATGTATGTGATGTGAAGGGTAGTGTGTTTCTGATATCACTAGCTCCATCAGAGAATGAAATATACATACTCGTACATATTAAAAGAAGAACTTCATAATAAATCATTTATTAACTCATCTAAGCACATCGAACAATAGTTTTTCGACATATACAATTACATGACTACATTCATCTCTCCCTAGCGCACAGAATAGTGAACTTACAATTATATGGTATAAGAATAAAATATTAGTGAAATATTATTTTATGATACGTAACAGCACTGAAATGATATTGGTGGTATCGAACTCTAGTGTTTACCTCTCCACTGTTAGGGGAAGCTCAAGATAAAAGTTTCACTCGGGCGAGGTGGATTTTTGACACTCCCTATTTTGCACAGCGCCCCTTCCAAACTACTACCCTGGTGCCAGTACATTCCACCTTCCTACAATAAAAAACATAACTGTATTATATATTTAACTTTTTAATGACGAAAAAGAACAGCCTTGTTTTCAAAAATTTCAAGTGTTACTCGTCAAGAACACGTTTTGTAGTAGGTATGTGTCTATTTAATACCTATATAATGACCAAAAAATAACAGTAATCCCTTTATTTAATTGCTACATGATTTTGCAATATACTTATATTATCCAGCAGTAACTTGACTTACTTGCCAACATCAAATCCAAATCCTTTTCAAAAAAGTAGAAATGCACCCAGTGAAGGCACGTAGTGGTTCGTATAGCATTTTGAGTTGTAGGTTCAGTCCCGATTAGCCTTTCTTTGCATCAAGTGTACTTAAAAATTAATTCAAACAAATAAACAAGTTTATGTATTCAGAAATAAGGTTTTTGCGGTTAATCAAAGGCGGCATCCGGCTGTTGTCCAAGTCGCCCGGTCCATAGGCCGTCCCTGTCCACGGTGAGCTCTTGGAGGTGTAGGTTTACACACAGCTTATACCTTTCTAAGCTATTTTTATCACATTTACATTAAACAAATATTTGGAAGTATTCCATTTCGTCAAACACTCTATGAAACAATTGGCTCCTTAGCAGCGGTAAGTTAATATAATACTGAATAAAACCAGAGGAATTCGTGATTAAAGTACACTCAATGAAATTATTTTAACAAAATTATATTTCAATGAAGATTTTAGAATAGTATAACTGTATGACATTTGTGTGTTTACAGTGTTATAGAACAGAAAAAAATATAAATTGTTCAGTTATTGAGGTGTTGGTAAAATATCAAAACACAGAAAAATTACACGCCAGTAAGTTTCGGCTTGAAATAATTTCATTTTAAACTTTTTTTCTGTGTGCGATTATGAGATCATAATGCAAATTATTTGCTCTATATGTTTAGATTTCCGAAGAAAATTCTTTTTTCGACCTTAATGTGTGCAGTACATTCTCCAAAACATTTTTAAATGCGAATATGGGTAGGGGTAGATGAAAATTATTTTTCCATAGTTTTCATGTGATATTTTCCATCTTCTCAATTTCTTTCGTTACGAAATCTGGCCCAAATATGTATTGGTGTCTGTTAATGTGTGATTATGTAGCGTCTTCCATCGGAAAACTACTCTATTTGGCCCCACTTTAATTAATGACGAAATAAATAGAGTCAAAGTAACTGTTCCACGTGAATTTTAAATTAATAATAAAAAACCCACTGCATTTGGTACATGCATGAATGTTGTTGGTGAATTTACTTATGTTTATTATTCAAAGATGTGGCGAGAAAGGAAAATACTAATGTTTTATTTGTAATGTTTACTGTTTATTGAGTGTATCAGTCCACAGCGAGTTGCCTGAAGGAGCCCTCAATTCCCAGAATATCACTCGCGTTTTTTGGTTTCCCTGGTCTCCTAGATTCATCAGATTTCTTCTTTCCCATTTCGGTCAGGAACTCTCTTCTTGAGATCAGTTCCTTGTTCCAACGCTCTGCAAAGAATTAAAGTAAATAAGAAATAGATTTCGTACAAGAAATTGTGACGTGACGTAAAGTGATGATTTCAAATCACAAACGAAACGAGGTTTCGAAAGCTTTCAGGACTTGGAGATATCAGGAATAGGAGTGAAATATTTTTATTATTATCGTTTTTGCGAACACCAAGAGAATATATTCTTGGCGGCTATAGTGCCTAAAATCTTCATTTTAGTGTCTTATACTAAGAACTAACTAACTAACTCTCTAGCCTTCTTAAACCCGAAGGTTCATGGCTGCAGCAACACAGGCCTTCCATCTGTCCCTATCTTGAGCAAGATCTATATACTCTTTTCCATCCCTACCGATTTCCTTTAGGTCCATCTCAACGTTGTCCCTACATCTTCGTCTTGGCCTTCCTACAGGTCTCTTACCATCAGGTTTCCCAGCAAGAATCCTGTAAACTCCTCTTTCCTCTCCCATTCGTGCCACATGGCCTGCCAACCTAAGTCTTCTTGATTTAATTATTCTAATAATAGCTGGACATGATTACAAATTATGTAGTTCTAAATTATGTAACCTTCTCCACTCACCTGTCTCCTCATCCCTTTTAGGTCCAAAGATTTTCCTAAGGATCTTATTTTCAAATACTCTCAATTTATGTTCCTCTTTCAATGTAAGGGACCAAGTTTCACATCCATATAATACTACAGGCAAAATTACTGTTTTGTATATTTTAACTTTTAGTTTCTTAGATATTAAACGAGAAGACAAAAGTTTATGAAGAGAGAAGTAACATGCATTTCCTGAATTAAGCCTACTTTTTATTTCCTCTTTAATATAATTTTCATTTCTTAATATTACTCCTAAGTATTTGAATTTGGAAACTGGTTCAAACGAGTTGTTATCAATAATTAGATTTTGATTATTACCTAACACTTGGTTTCGGCCTCTAAGCATATATTTAGTTTTCTCTTTGTTAACTTCCAAACCTATCTCTTTAGCAGTTTTGAAAAATATTTTAGCATTATTCTTAATAGTATTTATATCATCCTCCAGTAAGTCTACATCATCTGCATATGCTAATAACTGAGTCACACCATTTAATTTTAGTCCTTCTTTAGTTTCTTTTACCTTCCTTACAGCATATTCTAAGGCAAAATTAAAGAGCAATGGAGATAATGCATCTCCTTGTTTTAACCCATCGTGAATTATAAATTTGTCAGACATATTATTACCCACACGAATTTTACTTTCTGTTTCACTGGTGCATATTTTTATCATACTAACAAGCTTCTTAGGTATTCCAAACTCTACTAATATATTATATAATTTATCTCTTTTGACCGAATCATATGCTTTTTTGAAATCAATGAATAGCTGATGGACATTTTGATTATATTCCCACTTTTTTTCAAGTGTCTGTCTGATGTGAAAAATTTGATCTGTAGTTGATCTGTTACGTTTAAATCCAAATTGATAATCACCTATAATTTCATTAGCATATGGGGTTAGTCTTGTTAAAAGAATGTTAGACAATATTTTGTATGTTGTTGAGAGTAGAGAAATTCCACGGTAATTATTGCAGTTCATTTTATCACCTTTTTTAAACACAGGAACAATTATGGATTCTTTCCACTGTTGAGGGATTTCTTCTTTATTCCATATTAAACAAATTAATTTATAAATTTGACATATTAATTAATTTCCACCATATTTAATTAACTCAGCTGGTATTAAATCAATGCCAGGTGCTTTGTTATTCTTAAGCCTTTTAATAGCAACTTTAACTTCAGTCAAGATACTAAGTATCAATTCAATTAATTATTATAAATTAATTTGAAGGGCAATGAGTTGTTTGACCTAAAGAGGAAAGATATTTCATGCATATATTTATTTTTCGTAACGGCGTATGTTCTTGAGAATAAAGAATGAAATTGGAGTAATATAAAGACACTTTTAGGCAGACTTGACAATTAACTCTACTGCACACGTTGCAAATTAACATTGTATATAAATTTAATACACGATTTCCACATGATCGGTCATCTTAAAATATCGGATAGTGACTTGATACTACTTTTGGAAATATCAAATATACATTTAGATTCGTATTATTGATAAGTAATAAAAATGTGTGTTTCTGTAAATAATATATAATTTGATAGAACATTTTGCATATATATAGAGTACAAAATATATTATGAAAAATCATCTGTCTATTAAAAATTAGTGTGAATTACATTAGCAAGCATAAAGGAAATCTATATATTCATTATGATTTTCAAAATATAAAAGGTCAATTGATGTGTCTCCAGCTAAAATGTGAAATACTTTGAGAGAATTTTTGATGAAACACGAACATGCAATATGCCTTCTTACAGACTAGTGAAATCTCTTCAGCCAGCTTGATCTATTACTGATATTTTTACAAGCAACTACAAACCAAATAACATCTCATTGTTTACAATAAATGTCTACCACAAACGCACTTTGTAGTCTAACCTATTGGAAGGAACTGTTCTGTGCAATGTTTGTAACTTATGTTCTTGTCTTTCCATTAGGTTTTATTGTCAGGGAGTGGGGAAGAGAAATTAGTTATCACCCCATCATTTATACCGCTGTTCGATTTGAGCTCAAACAAATATTTTTCTCAGTTAGAATGCTAATTATTTTTTACTTTCACATTTTGCCTAGAAACTGTTCACTTAAAGGTACCATTCAGGCAACACTCATTCAATTATGTTGTATATGAAAATTTGATACATAATATTATGATGAGAATCGATTAATCCGTATTCACAGAGAGAGAATAGTAAATATGGCAATGTATACTTTCACATCTGATAACAAGAAATGACGGATTCATGTGGTTCAAAGTATTGTACGGATTGTACATTTGTAATACTGTATATTAATTGTACTTATATATACTGCATTTACGAGAAAATTTACCATTTATATCAAAACTTGGTCCAGCAGATCCTCCATATTCATTGGGAAGCATTTCCTTCGGAATTACTTTGTACATGTCCTCTATCTTATTCGCCTCAAGAAATACAACCTGCAAATAAATAATATTCGTACGTATGCAGTTATATTTTAAAATTAAATTAAATTAAACGCAAACTTAACGTAGCTAGAATATAATAGCTTACATACAAACATACAAATGCTCCTCCGGGTTACTGTTGTATCTGCAAAAGTGGACTATCCCTTAGTATTCAATGAAATTACCGGATACATCACTGCATAGAAAAAATATTTTGTATTGATTCTTTTTAATAAATATTAACTGTAAAATAAAACGAACCTGCTTCAAATAACAAAATATGCAAATACGTGGGTTGGAAATTTAATAGTGGCAACTATTAATTTACAATTGATGTGAAGGAGATAACTCTGTGAAACTTTTTCAGCCAATTGATATAGTCACCAGCATTGTGTTCAACCGTTGCCACTGATATTGAAGTCGAAGTATTTCTCTAACATCGCCTGTCCTGTTCATGGTTTAAATGGAACGGTCTATTATCTCAAGACTCTCTGGAACAGTTCGGAAGCTTCATCTTAGGGATCATATCAAAGTCACAGTGGCTTAAGTCTTCGAAGTATGGCGGATGGTAGAGTATCTGCCAGTTCAATCGAGGTAAGAAATCAGCCACAGGTTGAGCTACATGCGCCCGAGCATTGTCCTGCAAAATGAATGAAGGGTTCAGCAGAAAGTGTCCTCTTCTTTCGCAATGCAAGTCGCAGGCTATCTTCCAAAATTGAACACTAATACAACACACAAGTTAATAAGTTAATAACATTACCTTGTTCTGTGGTAAAACTGCGCATTGACGGTCTGTCCTGGAGGTAGGACGAAAATCACCAGAATATTCACATTAGTGGGGTTCTAACTACACAACTTTAGACCGCCAACTCCAACGATACTCTATTCCTCTCGCCACTGCGCACGTTCCTAGTGTTGGAAGGTTGGGTCCATTTACTGAAAGGTATAAATGGTATAAGTGAAAAACACCGGTTCCGTTTCATGGCGTTAATACAACAGTGTTGCCACTGTTCATTTTCCAACCCGCGTATATTCTTGGTTCTACCAGTCGTGGATTTGTGACCAATCCTCTCTTGGACTCTCAGTATAATGCGATTGAGATATTTATAGAGGAAAAAAGTGTGATTTTTTAAGGTTTAAATAGAGAAAATAGATAAAATCATGACCAAGACGTGCCTAATCTGTACTAACCTAATTGACGAAGCGCTTTCTTCTTTTGGTTTACATGTTGTTGCTGCGATATGTTAGTTGATACGTTTTAGTTAAGAGGAGTGCATAGGATAACAAATAGTTAACATCCACATCATCATAAAAGAGTCCCTTTCGACAGCAATTCGACAACTTTCATACTCACCACTCATATATTTCTCCAGAATTTTTTTCTAATCTCCAGAAATATCTTATGTGACAGAAATTTCTGCTTATTAAAGAATGAACTCTTTCAGAGTTTTGTAATTTCAATCACAAATTAAACATTTGTGGAAGGAACTAAGAAATACTCATGACGAAGGTACGTACCTCTAGTTATAATGATTAAAGCACATGTGTCAGAAATATTTTTTGTTTCAAAAATGTGTTGAAAACATAGGCGATATATATATATACCCATTAAAGTACGCACGTATTCAATAATTTTATAGGCAATTTTAACTTACCCTTTTCCTCATTTCCTCTTTCAGAAATTGCAGAAATATATTTGCGAATCTCACAGAAATAGAACTCAAACCCAACACAAATACTTTCTTCGTTTGCTGTGGAAATCCTTCCTAGAAATATTACAAATCAATTACTTGTATATTAGAGTGGTCCATAGTAACACAGACAATATTTTCTCTGCGATTTCAACGCATAGTTGCTAATTTTGTCCCATTAGATCTACACATTATCTCTGAAAAATTTTGTGGCAATAGAAAAATATTTAGGGTTTTCTCAAAGCACTCAAAAATTTCCATACCTGCTATATGCTATATAAAGTATGAAACAGATTGGCATGTATTAATACCATGCTGTTATAAAATATAAAGCAGAAACCTTATCTTGCATTAGTTCTTAGGTTTCAAATATGTTTATTCATTTTACTAGTAAGATAAGATACGTGTACAAGTGTACGTACAATGAAACACAACACGGGATAAAAAATCCTGCAAGAGCGGCATTGCTTCAAAACCTCAGCTGGAATCAATGCTTCATGAAAACAAACTTAGGGGACTGATTGTGAAGAAAAAATTTATCTATAACTCAGTTTGTTGTTTCAAATTTGTGTGTACATTTCTTGTACAAGTGAGGCGCGAGGGGGAGGGGGATTCTGGAGTTGAAGTGTCCCATTGAATTCAATCCAAACTTTTTCCTATCAACAATTCGGACAGAAAGTTTACAATGCTCACAGAAGCTAATAATGCAACAACTATTGACCAAAACCTAGAAAGTCAAACACTGCAAGGTTCTACAGTGCAGTACAAGCAAGCTGCCCATCAAGAAATCATTGACAAAACGTGTGCGTGACAGTAGTGGCTTCTGCCTGTTCGCACATCCGCACGTCCACGCCCAAAATAAATCAGTAAGGCAAATTAGTATTATTCCATTTATTTATTGAACTCCTTCGAAACATCAAGTGTTCCCACGTGGCTTCAACAAGAGGGGTAGTGGAGAAGCGTGCGATCAGTGATATCAACCGAGCAGCCCTAGCACAATGCGAGTTTGGTTCCTTTGACGCTGTTAAAGCAGTCTCTTACAGAACGCTGAATGGGTCTTCTGGTTTTGACGAAGTGCCTGGGTATCTTGCGTCACTTTGGAATCCCATGAACACAGCTGTCGTTGTGTTAGCAAATGTAGTGTTGCAAACCCATTCCATTGGAGATCTTGTGAAGGAGTCGAGGGAACCCATACATCATGGCAAATTGAGTATCTTCTTTTTGGAAAGCCCAACCCTGTGGCTGAGTGGTTAGCACATCGCGCTGCGACGCCAAGGGTCCCGGGTTCGAATCCCGGTCGGGCTTGGTTGTTTGTGAATGTCCATTCATCAATTTCATCATTTCATCACTCATCCCCATCTTCGCAAATTAGCCAAGAGACACAAAACGCGAAGTAAAATAAACTAAATCAATCAATCAATCAAATTCTTTTTGGAAAGGGAAATTTCAATGGTATATTGTCCGTTTCATTCTGTCTCGAGCATGATAGGAACAGGATAGGGACACCGAGGGACGATGTCCTCCAGCCTCCTCTAGCCACTCACACGTATCACCCTCTCTCCTGGTGTAATTGGCGTCGATTGTTAATCTAGCTATAATCTTACCTGGAGCGGTATTGTCCCAACGGAAAGGATGAACGGAGGATGGAGGTGATGGTGGAGAGATAATTAACCTTTGTGCCTATCTTAAAAAGACCAAGGTGTGTTTACTGTTTGGATGTTTTCTCTATGTATAATTTTTGTGTCAGAACAAAGATAAGAATGAATTAAATAATAAATACTATGAATAAATTCAAACAACATATATAAATAATTTAGAAAATAATAATTAAAGTGATATGTCAGAAATGGTTGACTTATTCAGTCATTGTCCTCAGACCAATTCCGATGATGTTTGCTCTAGTGAAAGTATTTAAGACATCACAATAACAATTTAGAATCCCTTGTCCTTGCTTAGCAACATATAATAGAATCTGATATGATATAAAATAGAATAAATAATATGATGATTATATAAGAATTATAATACAGTATACTAAGCACAGAACACTGATATGTAATTAAGATTAATACTGTGGATCCTTAGATCCTTTAGCCTCCCAAATTGAGAGGAGTTACTAGACCGGATGATGTCTTCTTGTTCAGTCTCCTTTCTTCGACTTGGATTTAGTCTTCCACATCTGTGGTTCCTGGACGTCATCCAATGGCTGAATGTAAAGTTCATGACAGATCCGTGGATGAAGTTTCACCAGTCCATGGTCCATTTCCAGGCTTCTTGGAGTGATCACACTCAGGACCAACTTACCAAACTTTACTTTCAAATCTTCACTTTGGGATACTCATACAGTCTTCCACTAATACACTATCCATTGAGGTCCACAACGGCCATTACGGTTCCTTGGTTGTTATGTCTACCAACACCAGCCAGAGTTACTATGTTGAGTCTTCTGATATAGTCCCTCGTAGTGATTTTACATAGAATTACCTTCTGTTTAATTCTGTAGGGCCCAGTTCATTAAATTTCACTTCACTGGATTCTTCAGACACTTCCAATTCTTGATCTTGGGATTTCTTTTCCAAGATACTGCTACTCTTCCTTCTTGATAGAGTGAGTTGAATTGTGTCTTCATTACATTTCACTCTCAATTCTGGGATGTAGCTCTCCTCTTCTAAGGTTGAGATTTTCTCTGCCAACCTATTGATTCTTGGAAACCTTTCAGGTCTCCAGATGAAAGCTGCCAAGGTCTCTTATAGAAGACCTTGCCTTAGACTCTCAATTTCATTACTAGAATGCTTAGTGCAGTTAACAATTGCATGCTCCGGAGTATCTTCAACGCCACATTTCAAACATTGGTCATTGTGACTTAAGTTAAATCGCTTCACGTAAGACTTGTATGGTCCATGGCCAGAAATCAAATGGACCATGCCCTTTGTTGGTTTGAAAAACTTATTCATTATCCTCACATCAGGAAGATATTTTCTCCTGTGGTCTGAGATTTGCTGTTGACTCCATTCTGCCTGCCACTTATCCCATAAACATGAGTCTATTTCAGCAAGGGTATTAATCTGGGTACCCAGAATTCGTTTGGTCTTCATGCGATTTCCTTTTTTCCACCAATACCTCAAGGAATTCCATTTAACCTCCAAGTCGATAGGAAGCACTCCTGCAATCGCTATGATTGATGTTAGGAATATGGTTTTAAAGGCTCCGAATATTCTCATCAATACATTCCGTTGTGAGAATCTCAATATATTAATCACCTGTTGTTGGTCAGTGAGATGGACCCATACCGATGCTGAATAGCATATTATACTCAAGAAGATCTATCTATAATATGTCATCGATATTTCTTGTGGAAGTTTGTAAGCTTGATTCCCCATACTGAGGATATTGTGAAGCAGAAACTTTGCTTTCCCAACTACATTTTCAACGTGAATTCTTAGCTTAAATTGGGATTTCAAAGTTATGCCTAGGTATTTAATATGCGGAGCTACTTTAACAATTCTATTAGCTCCCTTAATAATAGCTGGTCTTTGAAGTTTCCCTCTTAGGAGAACATGATGCGATTTTTCTCTTGCTATCTTCATTTTTGATGTTAGGGTCCATTTCTTCACTAGTCTTAGGGTTTCCCCTGCATGGACTTCTATCTCTCTGCGATTGTTTGCTTCTATGAGAATCAGGATTTCATCGGCATATGCCGTTACTTCTGCCACATCCTTGGATTCTTCAAGAGAGTATAATAATGGTTCCAAAGTAAGGTTCCAAAGAACCGGGCCCAGAACAGATCCCTGTGGGCATCCTTTATTTATTTCTCTTTTAACTGTCTGTTGAGGTCCTTTAAACTGGACAGATCTGCCATCTAAGTAGTCCCTTATAAAGTTGCTCAATGGTCCGGGTGTTTGAGCCTCTCTTACAATTTTCAATATGTACGGCCACCACACATTATCGAAAGCGCCGCTTATATCAAGTATGATGGCCAGTACATATTTATGTGAATTCTCTTTGGCGAATGTCTGTACGAGTTGTATTGCATCCTCTATTGAACGTCCATGGGTGAATCCATACTGTTTTTCAGACACCCCAGTTAATGCTCTTCTCTAGTTCAATCGCTTAACTATTAATTTATCTAATATTTTACCCATTGTATCCAACAGGCAGATGGGTCGAAAGGATTTCGGCTCTTCAGGATCTCTATCTTTGTCTTTCATCAAGACAATCAGATTGGCCAGTTACCAGTCCTCTGAGAACTTACCAATTGCCAGACACTGGTTGTAAACTTGTTGCAGACTTCCCAATAACTCATTCTTAGTTATTTTGATGACTTCATTTACCAGTCCATCAGGCCCTGGGACTTTCTTAAATTGAAGTTGGTCTATTGTCAGGACAATTTCCTCCTTAGCAAAATGGTACAACTAATGTATCATTCTCGTAAGTCTCCTGCAGTTCATATCTAATGTATCTTTGAATATCAGAGTCTTCAGCTTCACTGTGAAGTGGTAGAAACCTTTTCATTAAGTACAGCAGACTATCCTTCCATGAGATTGTGTACGTATTATCTTGACGTTTTAAGGTTGTGGGTGTATATGCCTGTCTTAGTTTCTCAGTTACCACTTTATACGCGATACTCCATGGATCTTTAACGATCTGATTCTTGAGTAATCTTGCCCATTGTTTAATTTTGTATTGTTTCAACAGGTCTTGATAATTCCATTTGGATTTCCTATATTTTTCCAAATAGGTTTGTTTATTCTAGGATCAATTGCTCTCTGGTAGTTCTTGCGCAATTTCCTTGTGATCGCTCTTCTTCTCAAGATATACATACGCCACACTTGTATTTTTCTTTCCTGAGCTCTATCTTGAAAATTGGTTAACTGGTGTTGCCAATGTTGATGTTATTGTCATGACATTATCTTGTCACTGGTGGTCACATCTTTAACCCACCAGTTATTAATGAACTGCCGGCCTTCGTAATCCACTAAAGTAATATCTATGTTCGATTTACCACCATTATTATTACAAAAGGTTGGTACTGAGGATTTTCTATTTGCAATATGAAGGTTGTTACTTGCAATAAGGTCTTCCATTTCCTTGCCCCTGTTATCAAGTTCCTAGTTATACCATAATGGAGATTTGGCATTGGCATCTGCACTTATCAGGACATGTGAATGTAAACCATTTTGGTGCCTAATTGCTCTCTCCATCATTTGTATACAGGGTGACTGGTAATTAGATGTATTCCCTGAAAGGGGTTAAAGTAGAGACAATTTGCAATAAATTTGACCATATGATACCTCGTCCGAAAATTAGTAGTTTTCGAGATAATCGAGTTTCAATTGTTTTTTTTAAAAAAAAACAATTTTCCACATAAAAAGATGAATTGAGAAAAAACTGCTCATTGTATGGAACTTATTTCAGCGTTTTCTGATAGCTAACAAATAAGTGCTTCATTGAAAAAAAGTCTTTCCCAAATAACAATCACATGTAAGTAACGGGTGGGTCTAAACTTACAAGTGATGATAAAAAAATGCACACTTAGTTTACTTGGCAACGTATTAATAACAAAAATGGTATGACACGAAGCGTACAAATTACGTAAATTACTTCCTTGTGACATCTGCTATCCAACAAGGTACAAATGTTGCTAACATACACATTTGTGTACAAGAAATAATACTTCATTCATCTTCATGTGAATGGAATCAATGAACAATACAATTAAAGAACATTACATGTCTTGCTCAAAGTGGGCACCTCCGTTACGAATGCAGGCACGCAGGTTTTTACGGGTCATTTGGTCTTGTAACTCGTGATGTGATGGTGGCCTTGACGTGTTGACCAGCTGTTAAGATCCTCTCCCTGAGCTCTTCTTGCGAGTTTACGGGTGTCTTGTCATGTGGCTCCAAATGTAAAAGTCGCAAGGCATGAAACTCGATTATCTCGAAAACTACTAATTTTCGGACGGGGTATCACATGGTCAAATTTATTGCAAATTGTCTCTACTTTAACCCCTTTCAGGGAATACATCTAATTACCAGTCACCCTGTATATGGCGATATTCTGTCTTTAAACTGACACTAAATATTTATTAGACTCGAGATTTTACCGCCCATCTCAGCATTTATCAGCACACAGTGTGATGTTGAGCAGGATTTTCTCCAGGTAATTTGGATACCCTCATTTGTTACTAAAGTAACTGCTTTTGGTGTCTTGGAGTAAGCGAAGCACTTAGTAGATACAGGAAGTCCAACAATCTTCCCTTTGATATGGTAGGGTTCCTGTATCATCGCAATATCGATGTTATTGTTTGTAAAGTAATGTATAATTTCTTGCATTGCCAGCTTGACACCTTGGGCATTATGTTGTATTACTCTTATCTGGTTTGAATTTCTTGTAATTGTTTTTTTTTTATGTTATCCATAATTTATTTTAGATATTTCCCTGTCCATTAGATCTTGATAAGTTGGACATACATTCTTATTACAGTTTCTCTTGCTAAATTTACATGGTAAACATATTTTAATATTACCCAAGTTACAATTCTGATCATTATGCAATTCTCCACATTTCCTGCAGGTGGTTTCGTTTCTGAAATGCTTACTGACGTGGCCGAGGTCATTACACTTAAAGCATCTAGGAAGCGCTATATAGCCTTTAAGCCTTATTACCTTGAACGGTAGATAGAGTTTTTCTTTCTTAGTCAGGATGTTCCTTATTGTAGGGGTTGTTTCCAATTCGACATTCATTGTTGAGTCGTTCCGCCGTCCCGTTTTAAAGGCAATTTTAAAGTTATTTTCCATTTCTTCTTTTGTCATTACATCATCTAAATTTAATTGATAGATGTCTTCCTTAAGGTATTCGTCTTTTTATGTCTTTGGCACGTCATATAACATTATTTGAGGATTTTTCTTTTTTGTGGTTTCCATTAATAACCCTTTAGTTTGCAAGATTGGGTTATTCTTATTTCTTGTAACTCCTCATTTGTTGCAAATTCTACAATGAGTAACTTCTCTGTTGTCTTCATATTCGTAATTCTGATTTTGTCATTTGTTGGATTGACATTTTCAGTAATTACACTGGTCTACATATGAAAAAAAGATTTCTGCTGACTTAGATATTTTAACTGATTCTATATAATTTGAGGTCGCTGATTCCAAATATGTAGTCAGAAAATGTGTATCACGTCACAATTTTTCACAAATCACATTTGAAAATTTTCACAATATTATAATACTGGGCTAAACTCCAACAATTTTTCATATAGCTATCTGCACATAATGAAATTTCTTTTTCTGTTGACTTAGATATTTTAACTGATTCTATATAATTTGATGTCGCTGATTCCAAATATGTAGTCAGAAAATGTGTATCACGTCACAATTTTTCACAAATCACATTTGAAAATTTTCACAATATTATAATACTGGGCTAAACTCCAACAATTTTCCATATAGATATCTGCACATAATGAAATTTCTTTTTCTGCTGACTTACATATTATAACTGATTCTATATAATTTGAGGTCGCTGATTCCAAATATGTAGTCAGAAAAAGTGTATCACGTCACAATTTTTCACAAATCACATTTGAAAATTTTCACAATATTATAATACTGGGCTAAACTCCAACAATTTTCCATATAGATATCTGCACATAATGAAATTATAGGACTATACATAAGGTGGCGGAGCTGATAACAGGTATTAAGTTGCATTGTTTGACAAGTCACATTTCAAAATTTTCAGAAAATTATATCCGGCTACATTCCAACAGCACTTGCAAAGAGAATGCGACGTAGTCAGATGTTCAATCAGAGTATCACGTCACGTTGTTTAACAAACATACGTTTCTATTTTCTCAATAGGGAGTTCTTAATGAACAAAAAGTTTAGGTAATTCCGGCAAATTGATCAATTTGTTTCACGAGCACATACAGTCAGCACCTGATGCCTGTACTTATGCTAAACTTAACATACACCACAGAATAGCACAACATGCATACCTAACTTTTGAAACGTCACCAACAAATTTTCAACTAGAACCTCGTAGTTGTGCGCCCTGAAGTTTCCAAGAAAGTTTGTAATGACATCAGAAAATGCACAGCATACATCTTTCTTTGTGTGGTTAATTGTTTGTAAGAATTCTTCATCTTCCATTAGCATCCTTATCTGAGGACCATCAAAATACCTGCTTTTACTTTCTCATGCGTCAATGCAGGACATTTTGAGCAAATGTATTTAAAGCAAGCCCCATTCTTATCCAGAGCTTTTACATACTGCTTCATTAATTCCAACTTAATGTGCAGTGGAGCAAGTAACACTTCCTTAGGATCAACAAGCGGCTTGTTCTGGATGTTTTTCGCCCCGACTTCAAAGCTTTTCCTGGCAGGCCACAGTCTTCGTACCCGATGTTCGTTCCTTGCTCGACTGTCCCATAAATACAAAAAGCATGGATATTTCGTGAAACCTGCTTGTTGACCAAGTAACATTGAAATGACCTTGAGATCTTCACACACAAGCCAACTGTCATTTGCATACCTTTTTCTTTCGAAGCAGTTCTTTCATTGTTTCGTAGCTTTCCTTCAAATGTACGGAGTGGCCAACAGGAATGGATGCTAACTTATTGCCATTATGTATCAACACACACTTCAAACTCCTCTTGCTATCAATAAAAAGCCTCCATTCTTCTGCATTATACGTACATCCCATAGCTTCAATTAGTCCCTTCACATCTGTACAATACACATATTCTTCGTCCCTTTGAAAATATCTTAATACATGCCTATCTCTGTCCAGATACATGAAGGTTGTTCCAGACGCTAACATATTTCTTTCCTTCTTTTCTACACAGGTCCTGCATACTTTATGAGGTGCCCAGGATTTACCTTGGTCACCCAATTTAATCCCGAAATATGCATTATACGCTTTCCTTACTAAGTTAGTAATATTTGTCCTTTGTTTTGAGGTTAACAATGTTCGAATAACTGATTTAAATAATAATCACTATAATGTTCCATGTGCTGCCATCTTGTGACCTCTTTACGGACTACGTTGTTTCATTGCTCTAAATATACATCCCTAATATTAGATAATTTTCTATTTTCCTCCGAAACCTGACGTGATAGAAAAAAACGGATTTCGGTTTTGGATTTACCACCCTCGAATTACTAAAGAACAACCATCAGACTCCAGTCAGCAAAATGGACGTAGACCAGTGTTATCTTCTGTATTTCTTTGGGGTTTTTCCCCCCTGACTTGACAAACAGAGTTGGTTTTATTTGCCTTGATGGTTTAGGAACTTCAACTGATACTTGTTTTAACTTATCCGCTTATGTATTATTTGCATTTTTTAGACTATCATGCTTAGATTCTCTTATTGCTCTAACTTCCTCTTTTAGATACACTAAGATACGTCTTAGTTCTTAGTTCACACGTGGATAATTTGGTTCTCAGTGTTAAGATCTTCATATGCTGCTGCTATCTTCCCTACTAATTCTATCAATAATGTCTTTGTCGTAGCAGAGACGTTCTCTCGAGCAATTCCAGCTTGTATTTCATTTATGTAAAATCGAGATGTTCCCACTTTCCTCTCACTTTCGGTTTCTTCATCATCGTTTGTCCTTAAATTTTCACCTAATCTTCTTCCGTCTCATCCATTCTTCTCTATCTCAATGGGTTTTCTAGGCTGGATCTTTCAGAATTTGTTCCAATTCTTTTGCTTTTATCGGAGTTAATCCTATCCTTTACATTTTATACCAATAACACATAACACATGGTCTTGCTCTTGACGCTCTAGCCTCTTCTAAACCCACCGTTAGCATTTCATAAATCCGTTGCAATTGCAACAACCTACTACTCCACCTGAATCCTGCTAGATTGTAACTTGCTAGCCATATTGTACATTCGTTAGGTCGTATTTGTGCAAGATGATACAAAGGACAAGTGCGACACAACACAGGACTTCACGTTTGACTTCACATTTGATAAACACAACGACAATTAACAATTCAAATATCTCAATATGGCTTTCTGTCCAACACTTTAATTCACCTCGAGAGAACGCAGAATAGTCGTCGACACCACTTTAAAATCTCCTGATGGCGGCTACCCACCCCCTGGGGCGCCAGTCCCAGATCCGCCCGGCCTCTGCTTCGCACCTTTGCTTTTACCAGAAGCAGGTGGATACCCTGATTGGAGTCGAGGATGCACTTCTATTTCGTGGTTCGTTTAAGCCAATCAGAGAGAGTCGGTCACGGGGGGTCGTGGACAAGCAAGAGGAGAAGGGGAGGAGGGCAACTGAGAGCAAAAAATTGTTTTAAACTTGCATGATTTTGCCTTTGCGTAGTGTATCTTGGCCAATATAAACGGTCCTTGTGGCGCAGTAGCCGAATTATCAACCCGAGCGAGAGAGAGTACATCAATCAGTCAGCTGTTTTTTTTGTTTGTTTTTTTTGTGGCTGTTATTGCGTTGCGAAATTGTTTAGCGCTCTCAAAAAGTCGTTCCTGTTTCAGTGCTAAGTGTTTCATTTCATAATGAATTGGAAAATTATACATAGCGAAAGCGGCGACATAATATTTAACGTTGTTGAATTTTTGAAATAAATATAAAATAAATAAAGCGAGAAGTTGACCGCACGTTTAGAAGTAAAAAAAGAGATTACTTGAAAAGCAAAATTAACTAAATTGAAACAAACAGCAAAAATAAAAATATCAGAGATTTATATAAAGGTGTAAATGAGTTTAGAAAGGGGTGGCAACCTAAAGAAAACTTGATAAAAGGTAGAGACGGTGATTTTCTAGCTGACCCAAGCGATATTCTAAATAGATGGAAGAACTACTTTAATGACCTTTTAAATGTCCATGTAGGAGATAAATCAGAAGTAAATGAAGTACACACAGCAGAACCTTTAGTTCCAGAACCTAACTTGACTGAAGTTAAAGATGCTATTAAAAGGCTAAAGAATAACAAAGCACCTGGAATTGATTTAATACCAGCTGAGTTAATTAAATATGGTGGAAATTCGTTAATATGTCAAATTCATAAATTAATTTGTTTAATATGGAATAAAGAAGAAATCTCTCAACAGTGGAAATAATCCATAATTGTTCCTGTGTTTAAAAAAGGTGATAAAATGAACTGCAATAATTACCGTGGAATTACTCTACTCTCAACAACATACAAAATATTATCTAACATTCTTTTAACAAGACTAACCCCATATTCTAATGAAATTATAAGTGATTATCAATGTGGATTTAAACGTAACAGTTTAACTACAGATCAAATTTTTCACATCAGACAGACACTTGAGAAAAAGTGGGAATATAATCAAAATGTCCATCAGCTATTCATTGATTTCAAAAAAGCATATGATTCGGTCAAAAGAGATAAATTATATAATATATTAGTAGAGTTTGGAATACCTAAGAAGCTTGTTAGTATGATAAAAATATGCACTAGTGAAACAGAAAGTAAAATTCGTGTGGGTATTAATATGTCTGACAAATTTACAATTCATGATGGGTTAAAACAAGTAGATGCATTGTCTCCATTGCTCTTTAATTTTGCCTTAGAATATGCTGTAGGGAAGGTAAAAGAAACTAAAGAAGGACTAAAATTAAATGGTGTGACTCAGTTGTTAGCATATGCAGATGATGTAGACTTACTGGAGGATGATGTGAATACAATTAAGAATAATGCTAAAATATTTTTCAAAACTGCTAAAGAGATAGGTTTGGAAGTTAACAAAGAGAAAACTAAATATATGCTTAGAGGCCGAAACCAAATGTTAGGTAAGAATCAAAATCTAATTATTGATAACAACTCGTTTGAACCAGTTTCCAAATTCAAATACTTAGGAGTAATATTAAGAAATGAAAATTATATTAAAGAGGAAATAAAAAGTAGGCTTAATTCAGGAAATGCATGTTACTTCTCTCTTCATAAACTCTTGATTTCTCGTTTAATATCTAAGAAACTAAAAGTTAAAATATACAAAACAGTAATTTTGCCTGTAGTATTATATGGATGTGAAACTTGGTCCCCTACATTGAAAGAGGAACATAAATTGAGAGTATTTGAAAATAAGATCCTTAGGAAAATCTTTGGACCTAAAAGGGATGAGGAGACAGGTGAGTGGAGAAGGTTACATAATTTAGAACTACATAATTTGTATTCATGTCCAGCTATTATTAGAATAATTAAATCAAGAAGACTTAGGTGGGCAGGCCATGTGGCACGAATGGGAGAGGAAAGAGGAGTTTACAGGATTCTTGTTGGGAAAACTGAAGGTAAGAGACCTGTAGGAAGGCCAAGACGAAGATGGAGGGTCAACGTTGAGATGTGAGATGGACCTAAGGGAGATCGGTAGGGATGGAAAAGAGTATATAGAACTTGCTCAAGATAGGGAAACATGGAAGGCCTGTGTTGCTGCAGCCATGAACCTTCGGGTTTAAGAAGGCTAGAGAGTTAGTTTGAATTTTTGAAGGGATGTTTGCTACAAAGCGTGCAGTGACTGCGGTAATATGTGAGCACGAAGGAAGGGATGGAAGAATTCTGAAGTAGGAAGTAGGGCATTGTTGAATTAGTGTGTACCGTATTTTTTTCAAAATATTTGTTATTCTCTTGATTTCGCTTGATTTGCTTGGTTCGATCAGGATGTCATTAGAAATAATCAACGGCTAAATAGATTACAACTGATTTCTTCCATGTGATAGTTTGAGCGGCTTCCTTCGTGTACACCAATATTATTATTCTCCTGGTTCATTAATATCAGCAGAGCCGGGGAGGACGTTTTTACGAAGTATTTTGCAAATCGACAATAGTATTGATATTGTATATCGGTATTTCTATATTTTAACCCTCGGATGCATGTGTGGGGTCATTTTGACCCCACTGTCTGTTTATTTCCTGGTATTATAATAAAATCTAAATAAATAATTCTGATTTTCTGTGACATCTTACCATGCTACTTCAGCTATAGGAACAGGTATAAATAAATTTCTTACAATTTATTCTAAATTATACTTTTAACGTTTTTGTAACAATATCCCTCCTTTCCATGTGTGGGGTCATTTTGACCCCAGCCTGAAAACAGCAGGAAAACATTCATAAAGGGAAATTGATCCTACATATTATGTTCAATTATGCCCAAACTAAACGCAATCATCTCAAGGTCAACCACCCACCCTGCCATGACTCATTGCAAAGTGCGCATGCGCAGATGTATTTGGCGCGGATCGAGACCAACTGAGAGCTCCTGTTCGTGAGATTTTTCTCAACAAATTCTCCAACCCGAAGTACAAAGCAACCTTTGGAGTAAATCGTTTCGAAGACATCAGAAGATTGCTCTGATCTGATGACAAACATACTGGCGCTGCACGTCTGGAGACTGATCACATGGCTGCATTTCGATATATCTGGTCACTTTTTATCAAAAACTGTCGCAGAATCATGGGACCTGGCGCCTTTCTTACGATTGATAAACAGTTAGTGCCTTTCCGTGGGAGATGCAAGTTCGTGCAATACATGCCAAGTAAGCCGGCCAAATACGGCATCAAGAGCTTCTGGTTGTGCGATGCTGATAACTTTGACGCCAAAGACGGTCTAATCTACTTGGGACGACAGCCACGAGAGCAAGTTCAAAAGAACCTTGTCAGCAACGTCGTGAAGAAACTGTGCTACACACTGCGGAACTTTGGAAGAAATATCACAACTGACCAATTTTTCACAAGTCATGACTTGACTATCGATCTCCTGTTACAAAATGTATCCATTGTTGGAACAGTATAGAAAAACAAACGTGAAATTCCACCTGCACTCACCAATATAAAGACAAGACAGCGTTGCACATCAGAATTCGCCTTCCATGAAAATGAGACCTTGGTAAGCTACGCGCCGAAGAAAAACAAGAATGTCATTCTACTGAGCACCATGCACCATGACATACACATTGATGAAGAAGCCAGAAATCATAAAGTTTTACAACCAAACAAAGAGTGGAGTGGACGCCATGGACAAACTGGTTCAAACATACACCTGCAGAAGACAGAAACGTCGATGGCCAATGGCCCTCTTCTATAATGTAATCAACGTAGTCGTTATCAATGCATACACATGCTACTTGTCACAGCATTCTAATTACCATTCGGGCGTCAGTCACAGACGCCGTATGTTCCTTATCGAGTTGGCGAATGTTTTGATTCTTCCTCACATGTGGGGGAGGTGCCAAAGCTTGAACCTGAAGAAACCAGTAACCGAGGCAATGAAAGTAAGGCAGACACAGAGACTGGGGGATAGATCTTCAAAGAAAAGAGTACGATGCCAGGTCTGCACAAGACGAGAGGACAGGATGACGACGGAACATTGCAGAAGGTGTGGGAAACCTGTTTGCAAGCTCCACAGAAGTGTGATTGTGGTGTGCTCAGAATGCGAGTGAGGTGTATTTAATTGCCATGAGAGGCCGGCACATTCTTCTATTTATTTCTTTTTTATTATTTTTTTATTTTTTTTTATAAATTTATATCTTCTACATAAAATCGTATTTAGTGCTGTATTGTGTTATCTCTAAAATACTGTTTCTCAGGTCGGTCAACTGAAGTTCTGATAATTGCGAGCGAAGTGTAACTACCATTAATATTAATTTGATTTTGATTTTGAATTTAAAATTTTGGGTGCGTCAGCACTAAGGCTATTTTGCACCCGTCACATTATACGGGGTCCAGCCCCTTATCGTTACACAACAACTCTAACGTTGCATAACTAAAATCATAAAATATTAAAATCTTCTGACTTTCGTTAAAAGCTGAGGATGTAAAGGAGCACTCAGCACAAAGAAGGACAAAACACAGGACAACACAAACAAAATTATACTGGCCATGGGGCCAGTCGCCAGAGCCTCGTTAGTCTGCAGTCCAGGGTGTACTACGTGGAAGTGAGGTTGACTATTGGGTGCACTACGTGGAAGGAGCACCCCTTTCACCCCACTACCATTAATATGTAGAACAGTGAATTGTCAATACAATTATAATAATAAAGAAAGGGTAATTGTTTCCTATGTTATATTCAGATAAATTATTGATCAATAAACCATATTAGCTGAACTATTTACTCTGTCGTACTTATTTCAATGCATAATTGCATTGGGGTCAAATTGACCCCACATATGTAAAGTTGTAAAAAAAAAAAAAAAAAAAAGTGTCATGCATCCTAGGGTTAAGTGATTCATTCATGTTATCGAATGCTGAATTACATATTGCACAGTTACATCGCTCTTCCAGTGACTTGCTGGACAATTTCCGAAATATTTGAAATCTGTGAAAAATCCGTGTTAAACAAAATCATGAAATATAACTCTGTCACAGCGTCATTTTCAGTGAAACGTCAAGGAACAAGTTGTAGGCCCATTTGCGGTATTTTGGAGCTGAGCTGGTTAAATAGAAAGTATATTCCAAGGAAAAGCCAGAAATGATAACTTGTCTTAAGGCTTGTGATGAAAACTGGAGTTTAATATGCATGAAACTGTCAGACTCTCAAAGCAAAGAAAAAAAGGGTGTGTTTGATTTGATTAATTCAGTATCTCTTACATCTTACGTTTGCTAGCAGCGAATGTTGACTTCAGGTTTCATTATGAACGAAAGAGCTGGACTCATCGCACAAATTCTATGAAGTCAGAGAAATCGTTGTTACTGAAGTTTGTCAAGGATAGTGCGGAAAGTTTAGTGGCTCTTAAGTCCAACTTTAATGAGTCAATAACACAGAAAAAGAGCGGAATGGAGAGTCAAATGAAGAACTTCTTCGATTTTCAATGATGAAAGATTGTTAGAGCGCGGTTAGTTGACGCAAATGTAATGAATATGGCCATTTGTGTATGTGCATCTAGAGCAACAGTGTCCAAAGGAATGACAATATACACAACTCTTGCCAAGACATCGTCAACGAAGGAAAATAGTGGACGAAAACGCATCCTCCGTGATCCGGACCACTGAACATTGAAGAGAATGTCTCAAAGAACCGTCGAGCTACTCTGATACAAGTGACGTCAGAAATCAATCAGCATGTCGACCAACCTGTTTCTACACTCACAGTCCAACGCGAGCTGTACAAACTGAACAGTGTTGCCAGCCCACAAAGATGCCTTCTTGCTGATCATGGGTGTTTCCACTATTTTTATAACCATCGGTAGTTTTCATGTAGAAATATGCTAAAATTTTGGAAATCTTTTTCTGGCATAATTCTTGAAGCTTTCCTGGCGACGAGTGATGAAGAAGTTTTCTCCAGCAACCATCCAGGTGATTTCCGGATAGAATTCCGAGTTTTCGAGAGCTGACGTCACTCTCATCTTCAGGGATATAAATGACTGACTTCAAATCTCATCATCGTTTTTCTGGTATTTACAAAACATTCCACATTGCATGTTAAATAAAATAAAACCTACCTGAGCTACTACCAAGCTCTTCCTAATTTGTGCCATGGATATCTTCACCGCATGGGCAGCTTTCATTGCACTGATATCCACTAATATTATGAGTCCTCTCTGTAGAGTGTCCGAAGCCAACATAATGAGATAACTGCAAACTGAGCGTTTTGCAATTACGTCATAATCGTAGATTTTGGGATCGACATTTTGTAAAGAGTACAATAACACTCTATATCCATCTGGAGTGTACCCGGGAATAGCGCAAGCGACCCTGAAATAATATTAAAAATTCAATTAAAATATTGAACAAGTAGAATGGCAGCACTTCATTCCTAAACGTCAGCAGAAATCCGATGTGTCTGGTGTTATGTTACATCCCGTGACAGCCCTGAATGAGCGGCTATATTGTTGAGTCAGCAGAAAGTTGACGTGTCTGTTCACCTTGAAGACGTCGGAAGCGGGAAGGGGTAATAAACCTGTGATGTTGTATCTTGGTGTATGCTAACCTAACACATGCGTATACTTGTGTGTGTGTGTGGAGGATATGCGAGCGCACCCAGCGTGTAAGATGCAGGAACATGAAGAAACTTGATTTCAAGGTGGCGCTGTAAGCCGAAAGCCTAGCGGCTAAGATTTTTGCTCTCTAAACAAGGGAGTCGAGGGTTTGATTCCTGGTAGAGTCAATATTTATTGATTTGGTGGTTTTTAAGAGCACTTTATGCACAGCAAGGCTAGTCGGGACTGGACTTACAGTTTAAAGTGGGCACTATGTGCCTCCACCGGGTATCGGACCCGAGACCCTTTGATTACAAGGCGGCGACGTCAATATTGAAATGTCTCGATTAGCCTATGTGTAAATAAACCCAACAAGATGATAGTGTTCGAAAATGGAGTTGTGTTAGTGGTTACGTTGTCGCCTCAGAATAAAGAGGTCCCGGATTCTATTCTGTACGCAGTCGTATGGAGTCAATTGTTATTTGCCAACATTTTAGGTCCATATTAGCCCATCAGTGCATAAATAGTATTCTCATAAAACAATATGGCGGCCGTGTTTTGTGTGCGGCGGCGGCGTAGTCGCGGGCGCGCCGCGAACAATGTTTTCCGCCCACGTGATATAGATAAGAGTTTAAATATAAAATGGTTAAAGTTGATGTTTTAATCAAATGGTTCCGGGTTCGATTCCCAATATTGGAAAAATTGAGAATTCAATTCTATTTGGTTAAAAGTCCTGATTAGCTTTTGTGCACAAAGAGGAAATGAACAAAATTGAAAATAGGGGGTCTTTATGGTGTAATTTAGAGGTCCCGGGTTCAATTCCAAATGTTGTCAAATTGCCTAATATTGATTTTCTGTTTAAATAAAAAAGAAGTGTGTTATCAGTACCGAGTAGTATTTATTCACGAACAGATATTCAAAAAGTTGTTTAGTGTTGAAGATATTTTGGGTTCGAGTTTCAAATTGAAGAATAACATTGATTTCTTTAAAAAGTGAGTTATTATTACCGATTAACCTTGATACACAAAGAGAAAATGGCTGACTTTGGAGTTTTGCAACCAAGAGGTCGAAGCTTCTATTTTCACTGGGGACTAATGTTGGTGTTTCCTTAACGCAGTCCCGATTAACCGTAATGCATAAAGATGTTTCAACGGATATCGAACCTTGAACCCTTTGATTATAATGCAAAGACTTCACCACTAATGTATAAAGAAAAGTTGTTTTGCCGTGTGGGCCCCAGTACGGATTAGCTTTAATGTATAAAGAATAGGCAAGATAAGCAAGATGGCCGACACTATCGCTTTGTCATTAAAGGGGGGTCGCAGGTTCGACTCCTTCAAAGGCGGCAACATTTTATGTTTCAATTCCATGTAAAATTCAAAAGTTATTATCTATCAACGTCAATGCATAAAGGGGAATTAAACAAAAAAAGCAGCGACAGATGTGGTAGAAGAAAAAATGGAATTAGTTTCTATGAGTGTTTTTTATAGAGACAATGAAAATAGAGAATCACTGCTAATAATAGAATGAAAATAAAGATAATTGCCTTTGCATGTCCAACGCCGTGCAGAAAATATCTCATGCTTTATCTCCCACAAATCCACAATACACACCTTTTTTCATTACATAGTTGGGCCTCCCCGATGACGCAGTGGTATCGTCGTCGCCTTGTAATCAAGGGGTCCCGGGTTCGATACCTGATGGAGGTACAAGTGGTTGGGATCCCATTTTAAACTGTAGGTCCAGTCCCGATTAGCCTTACTGTGCACAAAGTGGACTTAAGCACCAAATCAATTAATCAATCATTATATAGTTAATTATTAATGTTGTTATTAACACTGATTATTACCAGTAAAAACAGAAACCATGTGCATTGATTTAAAGTTAATGTGCTGTATCAGGTAGCGTGTCCTAATAGTGAGCTTCATGACCAGTTAACAAATCTTTAGGATACTCTTGCTTAACCAAGATAAAGGGTTGAAAACAGATTAAAACTGCATTTTGGACCCTCTTTGTTGCCACATAACAATGGAAAGCAACAATGGCCTATCAAAACAATTGAATGTATGCAAGCAGGGAGGCTTATACTAACAGTATATTAAAACAAAAGTTCGGGGTGTTGTTGCCTTCCAAAAATACAACACTCCGAACTTATTCATGTTTCACATTGCATGAATAATGAAGGATATGTATGATCTCGAATTTCAACATTTGCTACAGGGGAGGGAAATTTTTTCAGTCTCAAATTTGCACAATATTAATTTCTCATTGCCTACTTCAACATATAAAAAAATCACTGTGATCAAAAAATACAACTATCGAAATATCACTTTTTTTTAGATTTTCAAAATAATGTCTCTTAAAACTGAAGAAAACAGAAAACAGATTAAAACTGCATTTTGGACCCTCTTTGTTGCCACATAACAATGGAAAGCAACAATGCCCTATCAAAACAATTGAATGTATGCAAGCAGGGAGGTTTATACTAACAGTATATTAAAACAAAAGTTCGGGGTGTTGTTGCCTTCCAATAATACAACACTCCGAACTTATTCATGTTTCACATTGCATGAATAATGAAGGATATGTATGATCTCGAATTTCAACATTTGCTACAGGGGAGGGAATTTTTTTCAGTCTCAAATTTGCACAATATTAATTTCTCATTGCCTACTTCAATATATAAAAAAATCACTGTGATCAAAAAATACAACTATCGAAATATCACTCTTTTTTAGATTTTCAAAATAATGTCTCTTAAAACTGAAGAAAAAATATTACCTGCCTACGATCATTTGTTACAAATATGTAGGTAAATAACTGAGAATCTGCGAAAATCATGTTTGGGGTCACTGGGGGAAACACCGCGGGGAGGGGTGGGACTTTTACGGAATTATTCTATACATTTGACGTTTTTTGTCCTTGGTTGAATGGACTATTAAACTTACAAGCGCTATGGTAGCAGGTAATAATTTACCAATGACCAGGATGAGACTATGGCAGAACAATGAAGAAGGAATATTTTAATATTTGGGAATAGTACGTATTATTTAATAGTGTTTAATACTCACATATTATTCACTGAAAGTTTCATGTCGGGTGACAGAGGATCCATGTTCGCACACATTTCAGGCACCATTCCTTTGCAAGTGTAAAATGCATCTATTTTCTCTTTGGTGTCCTCTAAGCTGTATTTTCGACAACGAAGGAAGTTTAATAACATGGTGTTATCTGGAAATGCACTAATTGAATTACAAACACAATAATATTAAATGTTTCTGTCTTTATTAGTAAGTCACGTAATTATCCATATCAATGGCAAAGACTTTATGACATTGCCATCCAAAAGTATAATCAGAACACTCACGAAAATCTAACAAACATACTAATCAAATTTTGATCGAGTAAAATGATACACGATTAGGAATTTGGAATATTAGACACAACTTAAAACAACACCGATTTTTAAAAATAACAACTCTATAGATATAGATTTCAATATGTCACACTTCCAGCATTCCTCATTCCATTTTGAAAGTTACATTACTCATCATTTAAAGCAGAATCTCCAGCGCTATCCTGTAAAAGTACTATCTCGGATGCTCGTGTCGAAGTTCAAAATATCCAGCAGACATGAAGAAATATCTGGTAAGTACATTAGACATACTTACGTCTTTCCAAGAGACACCACATTTTGATGTTTTCGCTGTAATATAATGTCTTCTGTTTTGTGTTTTAATTTGTTCGTATGTGAAATTACATTTTTTTTGCATTTGGACATATTTGATATTTGTTAAGACATTATTTGGATATAAATAGATGCTCGAGTAATTAAATTGAAATTCAACTGGATTACATCAGGTTTCTTCTCTGACGTTTTAAAATGTGCTTTTCAGATGCAAGAAAAAACATCCTGGTATGTACAATACCTAGGATGATCATGTTTCTTCCCCAGGCATGTTTCTGACAGAGATCATATTTTTGCATCATGTAAAGTTTCCCTTCGGCGCTTTCTTTCATTTTATCTCTCTCTCTCCCTCTATCTTTATCTATCTATCTAATCTATATGTTTATTTATATATTACTTACTCTTTCACACTGACAAACAAAGTCCTAGAAATCTAAATAAAAACTGTCCCTCCCTATTTTCTTCATCATGCTTTCTTGAAGTTTCTGATGTGCCTAACGGAAGTCTTTTCGAGCTCTCGTGTCCTTCTTGTGCCCAAAATTTTTACAGATTTAATTCACATCCTCTAATTTCAGGCTCAAGACGGTGTAATTTTATTTGAAGTAGCACGTCTTTCTCCATATAGCTCGGGATAGAAATATTACAGAGATGCGAATTGTGATTTTAGCTTGCAAAATTAAGCAATGTTGTGTTCAACAAGTGATATGTGCAATGTTAATTCAGATTTGTTGTCTTTTGCATCCACTGCTCATTACAGTGCTATCAGAAATTCAGAACATACATACACCATATGTTAGAATATAGTATATATTGAAGAGAGATGCAGAGCCGAATCTGTAAAATATATGCTTTTCCATATCTCCGCTTCTAACAAACGATCCGACCACTCATTGACAATGTCGCATTCCACAAGGAATAGCTTGCTTCATTGATTCCAGCCGCATACCGCTATATATGCAATTCCAGCCTGGTTTCCTGTGGGTATAGAGGCGTTGTCCTGTCATCGAGAGGTAAGAACAAAGGTTATGGGAGGGAGTAAAAACTCCTGCAAGGGAATACTCAGTCTCAGTTGGTATTAAGAATTAATCGAGTACAGTGAGTGTGGGATCGTTATAGTTAGAGGCGCGTATAACTTTTGGTGCGAGACACCTCAGTAAGTTGAACCTCGAATGAAGGACATTACATGGATCTAGGTAAGTGTGGAGAGAAATCAGTTCTGTCATTCCTCTTCTTTCTTCTTCCTGGCAAAATAAGGCAAATCAACATTGTAAAATGAAACCTCTCGAATTGCATAATTAGTTACATCCCTTGTGACTCTAAGATTCCCTAGCATAAATTGAGTCTTACTTCATGGTGCAGATGCTTTGGGCTAAATCATAATTGTGTACACTCCAGGACAAATTACCTAGAAATTTCAACCCGCAACAAACATTTCATGGCGGAGACACGATTACCGTTTAGGTTACCAAAATTGTAATCCCTCCCTCCCACCCACTCTGTCAAAAGGTTTAAAATAATACCCCACACTTCATAGTTTGCTTATAAATTTTAGTCCCCCGACTAACATTTCATGGTAAAGATACGGGCTTTTAAATAGCTCTTCAACGACTTCATGATGGAAATGTTGAATATAGTGTAGCTTTTGTACCCTTCCGTACATAATACTAACATTTTTATGTCCCAACCTATGAAACTTTTTACTGTTTTTAATTAATAAAACCGCCCAACACCACTTTAAGCTGATCATAAAATGCTGAAACTAGAGTAAATAGTCTGAAGTTTGTTTGGCGCAGGTGTTTTTCTTTGTATTAAATCCCCCTTATTTTTTTATTTCTCTCCTTTTTTTGTTGAAATTGAAAACGAAAGAAATCAACGCGCATGAATAGTTCGCAACTCAGTTTACATGACGACCTTGACCAATCCTTAGATCACATATTAGAACTAGCTTCCGCTTTTATTGAACCCCCCCAATCCCCCCCCCCGGATGTTTCACCCCGTATAACTCGCTCACGAGCACCACAACTTGCATACCCCCAATTTGTACAAAAACTTACAACTCCTAAAAGATCCCGTAAACCACTCGACCCTTTCACCAATACTCCAGAAGTAAGACAAATTAAACGCACCCTTACAATGTCGGTTACCATTCCACAAGCCTTTTACACCAGCTCCTTCAGTGGTCAAAATCCTAGTGACGTAGAAAACTTTTTTTGCTAGAATTACGAGTAAAGCGACCTTGAACTGGAATGAAGATCATAAAAAAATGCTACCTTTATTTTTGTCTGACATTACATTAACTTCTTTCCAAGACATACGGACTAGACAAAACTTTAACACTTTGACCTTTGACCAGATCAAAACAGAAATATGTAATCTTTTTATGGGATCTTATATGCCAAGTCAGCCGGTGCAAATGTTACTTGAACGTAAACAAACGTTGACTGAACCGACTTAGGCTTACGTTATTTCCAAGAAACAGATGGCTTTACAACAATTCCCCAGGCCACATTACGTTATATCAGAATTGAGATCGAAATATATTGCTTGCCTATCCAATAAAACTTTTGTACAGACAAGAATCCCTTATTTAGACACGAAGGACGGAAGACCAGAATGGATTAGAGCAAGCATTCAGTCACGCTAAATATCTGCAGTCTTTGTACTTTACATCCCCTTCAACTTTTCCCACTACCACGCAAACAATGTACATGCAGTTCGCATTCCCAGGTTTGACTTCGCCTGCAGCTACATCATGTCCACAGAACAATTTCCAGCAAATTCCTTCCACACCCTCCCCAACTACTGAATCAACACGCATACATGCAAAGCTATACAGAACTCACCCCCATACTCACCTCCCCTCTCTTCCTGTTTCCGAACAAAGCACGGCCGTTCGGCCGCTATCCCTGCTGCAAGCAGCTTTCCTTTACACTTTTATTGTTCCATCTACATGGCAGAACGCTGTACTTCGCTGAATTTCACTCTTTGCTGAGAGTCCTCATTCATTCTGTAACTCTGTTTTTTTTTCGTTTAGCTTACAGCTCCATAAGTTCATTTCATCTCATATATATTATCATATTGACAAGGGTTAGGTGCAGTGACGTGCTTTGACGTCGACAATTGGGGTAGCAGTCAGTGGCGTGCTCAAGGGGGGGTCACACCCCTCCCCACTTTAGGGCCCAGTATTCCTAAAAAAAGAATGTCAATAAAAGGAAAATATTACAAAATGATGAATGATTACTAAAAAAAAAGTACACGTAAACCTCACCCACATTCGAAAATAAAAAACGATTTGATTTGACTACTAAGCCAGAGATCCTGGGTTAGAATCTCAGCTTGGCCATGGGTATTCTTTGTATGACCCTTCATCAATTTTATCGTATCATCTTCGTGATTAGCCAAAAGTGGCGGGAAAACGAAATAAAATAAACCGAATCAAGCAATCAATCAAAGATTTCATTTCATTCTTGTTACTTAGCGTCGCTTTTTTGTTACATTTGGTTAATTGCGAAGATGATACGATAAAATTAATGAAGGTACAAACACAAAGAACACCCATGCCCACACGGGGTTCGAACCCGGAACTCCTGGTGTCGTAGTATTCTGTGATAACCACTCCCGCACAGTTGGTTGATCTGGTGTTTTAAGTCCACTTTATGCACAGAGAAACAAAACAGGAAACAAAACACACTTTCTTGAAGTTTCTTCAATAATATTCATTTGGCTTTTTGAGTTCTGAGATACATTTTTCATTACAAATTATTTCATTATTCACTGCAGAGTACAACACATAGGACAAGAATGCGCACTCATCACGGTTAGAATCCTGGCCTGGATTGTTCATATGAGGTCCCTTCATTAATTTCATCATATCATCACTCATCCTCATTTTCGCAATAACCAAATGTGGCAGAAAAGCGAAGTAAATTAACCAATCCAACAACAATATGAACGCGCGTTCTCTTGCCCAAATAAATACATCCGTATTTATGACTGTTAGAGGACAAGAGTAGTATATTTAAATAAAACACAACTAAAACGAGAGTGAGAGAGAGCCCGAGCACATATTTGTAATTTAATCATTATATATTCCATCTGAACACACTCGTTCACATTTCATAAATAATAAAACTACATCCCATATTATAGTACATACATATTGTACAACGTGTAAAATATTGTGTAAATACAGAGAACTGCAGAAAATTTTACCCTGAGTTCTTTAGAGGATTTACAAAAAAATCTATGAGGCACCAATCCCCTATCTGTCCTATAGGAGATAGACTGCGGGACCTGAAAGCACTGGCTTTCAACCATTGCAGCGGGGAGAGGGGTTAAGGGAGGTAGAGTTAGAAATCTTCCTTTTCTTTTGGGCGGCCGTTTCTACCTGGAAACTGGTCAGTCGGAAGAAGAGCGACCTAGGGTATCCAGCCAGCTTTGCCTGCTGAGAACACCGATGGACGAGAAGCGCGTGGAAAAAAAGGTGTTGCATATGAGCTGTGGTGACTTTAACAAGACAATACATATTGTGATTTGAATATAATCCGATATGTGAGATTGATTGATCTGGCAGAGCAGCCCTTGGCTGTACCTTGCCCGCTGAATAAAGAAAATTTATTATGAAAGAAATTTATTATTCAAATTCCTTCAAGGTGCTCTATCTTCCGGACACCATTCAGTGAGGTGAAATTTTTCGACGGTTAAGTCATCTCTTTCAGAGTAAGCATACAAAGAAACGAAGCAGCTGCTGATGCTGTGAAAGTCTGCTGATTGAAGCGAAGTGCTTTCCACCTTGATCAGCCAGGGACCTTCAGATTGTCAGTTCACTCTTATTTTCCCACACACATACAAGTGTAACAATAAAGTAAAGTAAAGAAGTAAAGTGTTGCCCTATGCATAGCACCACGCCATGAAGGCGTATAGGGGGTGTGGGGGTAACGCCCCACACTTTCTTGATCCGGTCGTGAGTGGGGGTGATGTGATCAGCATCACGCCCCTGACCGCCTTTACCCCCCAGGATTTCCCCCAGGTACCCATGTTATTCGACGCTTCCACCGTTAGAAAAGTTCCCGGATTTGAACCGGCCGGGGATCGAACCCGGGACCTTGAGCATGGTAGTCAGACGCGTTACCGACTCAGCCACCGCGGCCACTCAAGTGTAACAATAGAAATCTTTATCAACTAGCAAGTGAGATCCAGTAATATGGAGATGGACACAGTGAGAGCATCTTAACCAAGGTACAATCGTTGAACCACCGGCACCACACAGTATGTTTCATGCAGTACGCTGCCACTACAAAACGAAGGGAAACTACGTAGTTATGTTGCACTAGCATATGCTCCTGCCGGTCAATTGGCTTGATATGTGTATTGACACATGGATATTGCCACGTCCACGATTGTGCAAATTCCTACAGAAAGCAAGAGAACTCTTCGATTCCGATGAATATGTTTAATTTCACGATATTCTCATGCCTTTTTGTAACTCTCATAGACATAGGCGTAGCTTGTGGTCTAAATTGGGAGGTGGGGGGCAGAAGAAAACTTGGGACCAAATATTGTTAACATTGGAGGGCAGAATCTAAAATTTTAACAACATTAAGCCTTGTTTCCATGATTATGAAAAAGTTTTGTACTTTTGTACTTGATACAGAGTCTGAAGAAGACCTTACTAGAAAGTTGAAACGTTACGTTTAGTTTATGTGTTTAATAAAATAAATTACTGCCTTGGTCAGCATATTTAGTTTTTCAGAATCTAAAAGTTTTCAATCCCATAAAAATATCATCCACGACTATTTTGATAAATATAACTGTTACATTTGAAAAAAAAATACTTCTTACATCAGGTTCCAGGAGGTTAACGAAATTACCATTAACTCGTAAATTTTCATGAACCTGAAAATTTTGGTTGCGGGGGGGGGGGGGGCACCGCCCTTGGTCCGACAAGTTACGGCTATGCTCATAGACATTTATATAGTCTTTTTTTAAACATTTCAATGGAATCATGTTACAACGTACGTAGCAGCACACAAGTTCACACTATATTTATTCACTTTAATTCAGGATGCCGCAAGATGCAGCTCACCCAATGAGTCTCAATCACGCTATGTCTATCGGTTGTGAGGGGTACGCCATGTCCTTAACCATTCCCCACAAGGCAACACCGTATGTCACCCTCAACCTATCAGTGATCACAAAATATCACAATCAGTGAACTCTTTCGAGCATTGCTTCCCCATTCCGTCATTAGTTCCATGTGCAATGTATAAGGTTCCTTAAGCTCCACCCTAAACATCTAAAATTCGAATTTCACGCTCTACTATACTTTCGCTCATTGAAATGTAACATATTTCAGCTACTGATACAATAAATGGATACGTTATAACCTTCTGATAAGGTTTTGTGGCAAAAGATGCTGGGTCTAGGGCACATAACAATCGCAGGGCCTATAACGAAATTTGTTCATTTCGAGATCTAAGTGATTTATATATCCCTCCATTATATTTTTCACACAGAATAATGTATTAAAATTTTGGTGCAAGTTTTATCATTTTACAACCCAAAATCTTACTCTTTTACATTCTGAAAGTCGATTCCCTATGTAATAGACAGATATGTATTACATATTCTGTGTAATGTGAAACTAGTAACATTTATGACTTCTATTTTCAGTATGCATTATCTATTAGTTTGTCTACCAAATCCAACTTTTGTTGTCTTCTTCGATGCAAAGTTTTCACTGAGTTCTCCGTAATATGTAGACGAGGAAATTCTCTTCTCAATGCGACGTACTTGATCTCAAGTAAATTTGGATAAATTTAATCCTTGAAAAACTTCTCTCAGCACTAGCGACATTAACAGCTATTGTTAGCAAAATTCTAAATGTTTGGAATGGAAGTTTAAAGATACCGAGTGTATTGTAGGTCACGTTCTGTTGTTTTAATTTCCTGAAGTAAGAGATCACGGAACACTTTCAGTTCTGAACATAAATCACTTCCATAAATATCGATACATTTGGCATGGCTCTATATTATGCCCAAATATTTATAATACTCGGCATATAATTATTGAGTCATACCCCTAGTCATGCACTTTTACGCATTATTGTAAAATAAAACAAAATTATCAACTTACAAATATTTCTAATATTGTATTTGCCGATGACAATACACGTAAATACCTTATTTTTATTCTGTATGGAAATGGCCTGCTGCGTATCCTCGGGTAAATGCACGACTTGACACCTATCTATATATATATATATATATATATATATATATATATATATATATATATATACACACCTTCTTAGGTTTTCGACTAATTTACCACATTCGCATTTTCACGATCACTTTATCATCTTTTCGCCACAGAAAAAATAAACATTCTTTCCTCCATGTAATCCTAACAAATTTATTTATTGAAGGCAAGTTACATAAATCACTGTTACAGGTTTCCATGGTTATGGTGAATTTCTTATCTTATAGATATCGTGTTTGTTTATTTTAGTAAATAAACTATCGAAAATGTTACCCATGTCGTGTGGCAAGTGAGGCTGCTTCTGCAACCACTCCCTCAGATACTCCAAGTCCTTCCGGATTTGCTCCGGGTCTTCTTTGAATAGACTCCGGAGGCGTTTCTCCTCTTCTTCAGTTAGGTCTGCGTACACTAGTTTATCCATTGTCCCTTTCCTGGATAAGCTAATATGAGTGTTACTTCGCTGAAAATGAAACAAAAATTTTAGTGCGACAGTTATATCAACTTTAAATGATTCTGATCCACAATCATTACATAAAGGATTGATCGTTACAACGTTGCTTTTGGTGAAAAAACAGCCATTTTTGAACGATCATTGATACGAAAATCATACAGTTGGGTGTGACTATATGACTATAATGTAAATTCTAAGCATATGAAATCACATTATGAACCCTCAAAGAATGCAAAACATACGTTAAGATTTATATATACTAGGTTATTCAAATATGACCGGGACTGAAGTACTTACACTACTCAAACACATTGGTTCGTGAGAGACACTCTTCCCCATACTGTTGTTTGAGTCTGTGCAAAATTTCAGATGACTGGACGTTTTCTCCAACGAGAAATTTGATCACAATGCATTGTTCCACGCTCCGCAGCACCTTCTGTTCGCTCATCACTCTAGCAACACTTAGACACAACTGAGCAGGTTCTAACCTGCGCAGGAAAGAGGGTGGTGGTTGGGGTTCTACTCAACCAAGGTGCACAACTGCTGCGCTTGGCAAGTTATTTTTAAAAATCAGTCCCTGTAATATTTGAATGACCTAGTATTTTAGAAATCCCTTTCAAGGCAAATAAAAGGTATCGATTTTGATTTTTAATTGTTTATCCTACCTTTTTTGCAACACTGGTTTCAAAACCCGGTGGAGATAAATGGCAGATTGGTTGGAATCCCAGTTTAAACAGTAGGCCCTGTACCGATAAGACTTCCTGTGTATAAAGTGAACTTAAAACCGCATATTGAACAAAGTCCACGCATATAGAGTCAATTTCGATGCACTGAGTAACAAGCATACGATATGGAAAGAGGTTCCTGTTCTTCAATTTTATCAGATTTGTTTTGCTGAAATTACGTTCACAGTAAACATTTTAATGTAGCAGGGATACAACACTAACAATAAATATCAATAAATGCCATTTTGTAATATATACTCGAACGAAAAACCCAGTTGAATTTCAGAATCAAATATACAACCATACTCTAGCAAGAAATTGTATAGTCAAGGATTTAGGGGTTTCTTTCATTCAAATCTTACCTTTAATAAACACGTAGAACAAATAATTAGTGCAGTGTTCAAGAACCTTGGGTTTATTCTTACAATGGGGAGGAATTTCAAGAGTATAGAGAGACTATAAGTTTGTGTTATTCATATGTAAGATCAAAACTCGAATATGCATCTGTTATATGGAATACAGACACAGCAAATACAGTGAAGCAATCGAAAGAGTCCAATCAATATTTCTTAGATTTTTAGAATACAAATTTCAGAAAGTTTACCCCACATTTGAACACTACGACAACCTAATATATGAATGTCGGTTTACAAAACTGTGTCACAGAATAACGTTATATGAAATAGTATTCTTGTGGAGGTTTTTAAATCACGAAGTTGATGTTGAACATCTACTCTGCCAGATACATTTTCAAATCCCGTCGTGGAAAACTAGACTTAAGAATGAAGTGTTTCTTGTAAAGAAGGCTATATCAGAAATTAAAAAGAAATCTCCATTGTGGAGAATGTGCACCAGTTATAATAAATTGCTAATCAAGAATAATACCATTGACATATTTTGTATGAAGCTAAGGGACCTCAGTAAAGCCACTATTAACACAATGTCCTGACCTTTATCATATAATTTCCTAATAAAATAATAATTTTAAATACATTTTAAATATATTTATGTATGTGTGTATGTGTATGTGTATGTGCATGTATATACAGGGTGTCCATAAAGTCTCACCCCACCCTGGGTATTGTGAGAACGGCTGTAAATGGGAAAAAATGGCGAAACACGTATTCCATGATGTTCAGGGGGAAACGTTTTGAGACCAACCATTCTCTACCCGGCCCGCAACAAGGGGGTAGGCGGGGTCGACTTAATTTTTGAAATAGCAAGATGGGTCGAAGAATATGTCGTTTGAAAGGTCTTATCATAACAACAATAATACAGCAAATCAGGAGTCTATACGTAGCTCCAACTGACAATGGCGTCAAATCAAATGTCGAACAGACCAGCATTGGACAGGACTCCAACTCCTACAGTACTAAACCTAGACAACAGTGAGAGCTGGAAAAATGTTCCTACACTGTAGCATGATTCGGAGTTATCCTAGCAGTATCTACAAATACGTACAACCCCCCCCCCCCCAAGCGATGGCAAGCGTTCGTACACAAAACCGCATATCATCGCGTTCCCTTAGATTGCTACCAGGAGGACGAGAACCGACATTCACAATCGCAACTCGAGTCAAATGGTGAAGGAGGTACGTAGGTACATGTACAATGACAACTCAAGGCAAAGGCAAATGGGGGGGGGGGGCTGTTATAAGATCTTACAACACGTACACCACTAAAAGTCAAATTGACCTTACCTACTATTTACAGAAGATGTTCGAAATGAGCCCCATTCATTTCTTGGCAGTACAAGAGACGAGTATGAAATGCACGTCGAATTTTGCTGAACGTGTCTGCTGAAATGTCTCTACAGGCTGCTTTTATTCTTTGTTGCAGATCAGCAAGACTACTAAGTTCTGTTTTGAACACAACAGATTTAAGGTGTCCCCAAAGGTAAAATTGTTCGGAGACAAATCAGGCGATCTTGCAGGCCATTCGATGGTACCACGCCGGCGTATCTACCTATTGGGATAATGTTCGTTCAAATACTCACGTACAGGACATCAGTGTGCAGAACATCCATCTTGCTGAAAAACGATATTGTTCGCATGAAATTCCGGGCACACCGTTGACATCGACTGAGTTTTCTACAAGGTTCGTTACCAAGGGATCCACTGTGTCACGTAGAATTTGCAGGTATAGATTACCGTTTAAATTTCCATTAAGAAATAGGGGTCAAATTTTGTGGTTTCCTAAAATACCTGCACACACATTAACCTTCTCAGGTCTTTGTGTATGGTCTTCCCTCACAACATGGGGATTAACATCTCCCCGTACTCGAACATTGTGTTTATTAACACAGCCATTTAGGAAATTTAGGAACAAAGAACTTTCGTCACTGAGACAGATGTTGTGTAAGAAGTTCTCGTTGTTAGCAATCCTGTCGCACATAATTTCGTAAAACTCAATTCCTCTATCGAAATCATCATCTCCTAGTTCTTGCTTTATTTGCATTTTGTAAGAATAAAATTTGTGTAATTTTAACACCTTACTGATTGTACTACGTGGAATGTTACTTGGTTCTTTTATTTGTCTGAGAGACGTTTCAGGGTTTATAGTCAGGCGTCCTATAACTTCCAACACTGTTGTCTGCTTGATGTGAGTCGTCCTGGACATGAACTGTCATTGGCGCTTTGCGTTTCACGGAATATTTTCACAAGGTCTGAAATATACTTATGGTTAACACTACTGTAGGTCGTGGGGATACAATTCGTTAAATCGTCTAGCAGTGGCACAGTACTTTCTGCCACATTCACCGAAAAGAAAAAAAATACACTTTGTCTGCACCGGAACGCCCCCTACCGGCAACATTCATTTTTCTCGTAGTTGTAAACACTTTAACCACCAATACACACACACAAATAAAACCACGGTAACGGAAGATACAGGAAACACGTTAGTAGAACACAGTGTGTACGACTCTCCAACTCTTGTACGTCCAGTATTTCAAAGTCACTTCGAACTTTTGCGGTCCGGTCTGTTTGCTTAGGAGAACACAAGCAGAATAGTCCTGTTAAATCTTCATCGCGGTGGTAACACTGATTACTTGGTCTGGTTCGATACTCCGTCTGCATTCTCCTGCAAACAAGTGAATATGGCTCATTTCGAACGTCTTCTGTAAATAGTAAATAAGCTCAATTTGACTTTTAGTGGTGCACGTGTTGTAACACCTTGTACCCCACCCCCTCCCACTTGCATTCAGTTGACATTGTACATGTAACTACGTGCCTCCTTCACCATTTGACTTGAGTTGCGATTATACATGTCGGTCCTTGTTCTCCTGGTAGCAATCTCAGGAAGCGCGATGAAATGCGGTTTTGTGTACGGACGCTTGCCATCTCTTGTGGGGGGTTACGTATTTGTAGACACCGCTAGAATATCTCCGAATCATGCTACAGTGTAGGAACATATTTCCAGCTTCCACTGTTGTCTAGGATTACTACTGTAGGAGTTGGAGTCCTGTCCAATGCTGGTCATGTTCCTCGTTGATTTCCCTCCATTGTCAATTGGAGCTACGTATTATTGTTGTTATGTTAAGACCTCTCAAACGACATATTCTTCGACCCCCTTGCTATTTAAAAAAATTCGACTCCAACCTTCCCCGGGTAGGGAATGGTTGGCTTCAAAACGTTACCCCCTGAACATCATGGAATACGTGTTACGCCATTTCTTCCTATTTACAGCCGTTCTCGCAATACCCAGGGTGGCGTGAGACTATATGGAGTTCAATTAATAAATAAATAAATAAGGGCAAATTTTGGTGGTAGCGTCGTCACCTTGTAATCAAGGGGTCCCGGGTTCGATACCCGGTGGAGGCACATAGTTGTTCGGATCCCACTTTAAACTGTAGGTCCATTCCCGATTAGCCTTACTGTGCATAAAGTGGACTTTATACACCAAATCAATCAATCAATAAAAGTGCAAATTTTGACAAACAGAACATTAAGCGTACAAAGTATGGAACGTAAGTACGTACATGCCATGAAATTTCCACACATGTACGGTAATCACAGTAGGGTTGGCAACGCTGTTCCTCGCCACTCGATTTCCCTCCTCTTTCTTTTCCACTATTCGCGGCTCTGCTCCACAGTTAGCTGGGACAGGGTATAGTTAAGTTTTTTTGTATGACACTAGTAAGCTAGAGTTAATTTGGCAAGGAAAACTAGATATCCCAATATTTACAACAATCAAATTGTTAGAAGTGAAACAAGACTTACCTGAAATGTTAAAATGATATCACCGAGATCACTCTAGTTCAAGAACTGCTTCTCTGCAATCAGAATTTGTTTCTTTTCAATGTAGAGGAACTTGTAAATTACATAACATGTCTTGGACAGATAATTATGTACACGTAATTTAAGTTTCCTGGCTGACACGGTGAGAACGTTTTGATAATTATTATGAATCCTTTATGTTCGAAAACGATATTTCTAACCTTATTCCGTAACGATACACAGAGATTTTCTCTCACCATTGTTATATAATGTCGGTTTTTCAGCTCCTCAAGGCCGCATCTCCAAGGTTGTTTCCAAGGGGATGTTGCTTGAATGGAAATGAGGGAAATTCCCGTATTGGTTCTAAATTTTACCTACTTGGTAAATATATCAATATATGAAGATATTTCCTTCTCACTGGGAAATTGCCAAATACCATATTGGTTGTTTTCTTCTAGAGCAATCACTTGCCTACTGAGATTAACATAATTTACAAAGAACAGGCATCAATAAAAAAAAAAAAAAAAGATTTTCACATTTCTATATGCGTAGAGATGACATGATAAGAATAGTACATCAGCTGTCGGTTATGGTATGGAATGAAGAAAAATTCCAGATGACTGGCATAAAGGGATTATCTGCACAATGCAGGAAAAGAGATATTTACTTGAGTAAAACAATTACAGGAGAGTTAATTTGTTGAGTAGTTAATACAAGCTTTTCTCTAATATTTTATATGGAAGATTTTCTATCTATGCGTAAAGTAATACTGGAATATATTAGTGTGGATTCCGGTCTGGGAAATCATCAACAGAGAAAATATTTGTTCTGAGACAAATAATTGAGAAATGCCTAGAATTCAGTGTTCCCAAATATAATTTGGTTATTGACGTTACGACAGCATATGATAGCAATAACAAAGGAATTACTTGAAGCAATGGTTGGACTCAATTTCCATACAAAGTTAAAAAGGCTCACCCAATTGCATTGGGCTAATGTTTTGTGTTGCAAGAGTACAATCAGATTTCTCACCTTTTCTGTGCTTGTCATGGTATAAGGTGAGATGGTGTGTTAGCTTGTCTTTGCTTAATGTAGCACTGGATAGACTGATTAGAAAATCAACAGGTATGGTTTTACAAAATCTGGGAAACCTTTAGATATGCAGATTACCTTGATAATATAACTACAATATCTTGATAAAAAGCCTTGATATACGTACTTGGAGGCAGCAGCAAGGAGTATCAGTTTAAGATTAAATTAAACCACAACTAAATGTATGTTAATTCGAATCCCATTCAGACTGGAATCATTGGTGATAGGAAATTATAAGTTTAAAAGAGTGAACAGGTTCGTCTATTCGGGATCTTTGGTAACAAATACAAATGATACCAACTCTGAAATCAGAAAACGCATACTACCAGCAAATGAATCCTCTTATGTTCTCGATGTACAAAAGTTACATTATATAAAACACTAATTCGCCCTGTCTTGTCGTACGCTGCGACGATATGAACTATGTCAAAGGCAGATGAAACAAATGCTGAATATCTTGGAGAGAAGAGTCTTGCACAGGATATTTGGCCATATACAGGATGAGGAGAAATGGAAAGGAAGGCATAATGTAGAATTGTATTTTTTTTATATATTTGAAAAGTCCTGAATACAGAAAAATCCATTTTACATCAGGATATCAACCGGAAAAGAAATAAAAAAATAATAAGATGGACACATGCACATACACATACATATATAACAAGAATAATAACAACTAGGGCAATAATAATATTATTTACACTTTAGAAGCTTTATGCAAGTTATGTAAGTCTGCTTTGATAATCGAAGCCCGGAGCGTCTCTTAGTGAGATGTAAGTGGTTTGTAGCCTATAAGGAAGTGATCTTTGTTCTAAAGATAGCCTCGAAGATTTATGTAAAAGAAGATATTGCATTTACTGTTGGGACGTGGAATGCTGATATTAAGAAGTGGGAAGAGTTCGCCGGTGAAAAGTTGTCCATTAATGATTCTGAAGAGTAGTGTTATTTGTAAAGTGGATAGAATTTCTTGTTTGGAGAAGTTTGCAAGGGTTGAGCATCTGTGTTCGACTATTATGAAGAAAGAAACTTACTATTTTGTTTGTTTTCTTTATATTGCTTTCATATGCCATTGACCAAATACAGGAGCCATATTCAAGAATAGGAACAACACACATTGTGAAGTAGGTTTTGAGGGCAGAAACGTGTGTTATGTCTGTAAATCTGTAAATTAGTCCAAGTGTTTTCATCGCTTTCGAAGTTATGTAGTCTATGTGATGGTTAAAAGTCAGTTTGCTATAAAAAATGACGCCAAGATCCTTGTGATGTCGTACGGACGGAATAACCTAGTTGCATAACTTGTAGGATGGAGCTGTGCTATTGGATTTTAGGGTAAACCTCATGACGACAGATTTTTCCTAATTTAATTTCAGATTCCAGTCTAGACACCAGCGCTCAATGTGTTTGAGATTGTCTTGGAAATAGCATGTGTCCTGAAATGAGGTAATGTTTCGAAATAATTTGCAGTCATCAGCATACAATAATACTGAACATTCGGAAGAAATATATTCGTGAATGTCATCCATGAAGAGAGAGAAACACAGGGGGCCCAGAGAACTTCCTTGGGGCACACCGGAAACTACAAGAAGCCACGACGAAGATCAACCAGATATGATAATCTTTTGCTTTCTATTGTGCAAGTGATATGAAAGTAGTTTCAGAAGAGCTCCGTGAATATTGAATCTATTCGATAATTTGTGGATGAGTTGCGTGTGAGAGTTAGAGTCAAAGGCTTTGGAAAAGTCTAAGTATACGACATCCATGTCTTGCTTGGCATTCAGGCAGTTAACCGCTTTGGTAAGCAAGCAAGCAAGGTTTCTGTCACAGGAAGCATGGGGGAGAAAACCGTGTTCAGTGGGAGAGAGGAACGGAGAAACATGTGCAAGAATACGATTAGAAATTATTTTTTCGGCTAGCAGTGTAAATGCAGGAAGTAATGAAATCGGGCGATAGGAAGTAACATGAGCTTTGTTTCCGTGTTTGAGGATAGCGACTATATTTGCTTGCTTCCATGTACGAGGAAACACACCTTCGGAAAAGCATTAATTAAAGATTGTGCTTATTGGTTAGGATAGAATATTGGCTAAATGTTTCAGAAATATGGCAGGAATATAATTAGGAGTGATAGTTTTGGAACTTGAAACAGATTTTTAAAATTATTGGACTTCATTGCAATTAGTTGAGATTTGAGAGAGTGTGTAAGGAATAATGGACCTGACTTCCGGTAGTGTGGTAGCAGCGTTCTTTGTAAAGTTACTATGAAACTACGAGTTAAAGAGCGATGAACGTTCATCCTTTGTAGCAGACTTACCGTTCCTGGAGACTTGAAGGGGAATTCGGCCATGTTGCCGGCGTGAGTTAATTAGCGTCCAGAATGATTTAGAGATTTTATTTATTTCATTACTTTCTCTTACACTTTGAAAATAATTATTATAGTCACTCAAGTTTTTGCTATGCTTCCTTAAGTAAATAAAAGTGTTTTACTTACTTCTTTATAGAGTAAGTGCTCAGTGTATGGCCTCTATAAAGAAGTAGATATTGTAAAACATGTAAAACTATTAAAGCTAAAATGGGCTGGGTGTGTTAGGAGGATGGCAGAAGATGAGATTCAGAGGAAAATGCTTCATGTTAACTCGAGAGGAAACAGAGGAGTAGGAAGATGGGATGCCCGTACTGTACAGCTGACGTAATTGATTGATTGATTGTTTTGTTTTATTTTACTTCGCTTCTTGTGCCACTTTTGGCTTATTTGCGAACATAGGAATGAGTAATGATATGATGACATTGATGAAAGGACATCACAAACATCCATGCCAAGGCCAAGTTTCGAACCCGAGACCTCTGGCGTCGTAGCACGATGTGCTAACCACTCCGCCACAAGGGCCGGCTACAGCTGACGTAAGAAATTGGAGAGAAGCGTCTATGGATCGGAACCAATAGCGATGATTTGGAGGCCAAAGCCCACCCCGGGCTGCAGCGCCGAGGATTGAGTGAGTGAGTGAACACACACAAAGAAGTAACGGTACAATTACTCTTTGAATTATGGTAAAGTGTTGTTAAAGCTTGTAATGAGAAGAACGAAACGTTACAAAGTAATTCGTTACTTCCCAATTCAGAGGAGTAGGGCCGTAGCGAGGTGGTAGGCTAGCGGAGCTGAAACCTAGATCGTATCAAACAGAGAGAGCCACGCATTGCATATTTTTAAGAAATGAAATATTGAACCAATTCAGAATATGCGACAGAGACATTTACGCTTGCCAGAGGTACTGTAAAATTCTGGTGACACACTGCTTGTTTCCCAAAGGCAGAGTCAGGTGGATGACTTCAGAAATTTCATACACTGGCGTTTTCAGTTATAATTCATTCTCATGGTGTCTGCTACTTGTGTAAAGCGACATTATTTGACTACCGAATGATACCAGTTTTACCTTTTTAACTGAAAAAAGAAATATTTAGCGTCAGGAAAAGTGCAACCTGTGAAACGTCCATAGTCTTCTGAGGTGACTCTGGACTCTGGACACTGTTCCAAATACGCCACTGAAATAATGATGTAATTTAGGAAGGGGACACATATATTCCTAACACATTAATTACTCTGCTACAAGTTGTACAAAGAGATCATAAATCACTGGCCATCTGAAACATAAAGTAGAAGTATAATAGTCTTTCGGGATATCAGCCAGGTGATATCTGGAAAGGCTTCCGAGATTTCGCCACTCTCATCTTCAGGGATTGAAGTAATGGGGAGAAAAAGCAGGGTTCTTCTAAAGAAATCCACACTTCCGAATGAAATCCGGGACCAGTTAACACCCAATGGAACAGTACCGCACTTCAATCCCTGAAGATGAGAGTGACGTTAGCTCTCGAGAACTCGGCAGCCTTTCCAGAAATCACCTGACTGATATCCCGAGAGAACCTGTTCATGATTCGTCGCTAGGAAAGCTTCAAGAATTACTATAATACTCTTTTCCCAACATATTATGAGAAACGCTCGTTAGCTACTTCTATCCCTGGCATTGTTCTACCACCATTGGTCCTCAGCAGTAGCGGCGATTGGGTGAAAAACTGGGGGGTAAAGACAGTTTATTTTTCCTTGGTAAACAATGTTTAAATTAAGAGACTATAGTGGGGGCGGGAGCAAAAAGTAGGGGACAACTGCCTTCCCTAATTTTCACCACTGGCCCTCACACATGCATTGGCAAAATTAGAAATTATTATTAGAAATTAGAAGATCTTCATTCATTGGCGAAGTTCAGACTGAGCTGCTGTACCACTAAATCCGCAATTGAAGTATGCTCATTTTAAGGACTTAAACACACACTGATCCAGGGGTTGTAATATGTGAGTCGTGTGGCTGGTAGGCTAAGGAGAATAATGCAATGTTCCATGCTGAGAAGTAGGAGGTCAAGACAACTGGTGTGTATGTAATGCCGGCAAGAATAAGCAAAGAACGTCCAGGAGATTTGTGTTCCTGATAGTGACGAAGCCGCTTCACAAACCCTGCTTCGTTCACATAGCCGCTTTCTGTGAAATCAATCTTGAATTCAGCAGGAAGACTGTCTCCAATTCAGTACGTTGTCTCCTTAGCACCCTTTGCAATTGCCTAATACGGTTACAGAATCACCCCACGTTTTATGTCCAGTGTCCCTTCGATTTACATCGGAACACAATCAAACATATTTAACCCGCTAGATGGTTCCAAAATGCACTGTACGGTACGTGGGCGCACATCGTAGTCACGAGGCTATATGTTATGTTTCCCACTGTTAATAATTTTCTCCTAAAACACTGTCTGTTGTAGTATATGCATTTATCGACGTGTACGAATTCACCTGTCTGTTTTTGAATCATCGTGTCTTCCACATCAACCAGAGACAAAAGTGCAAAGCGCTGTCAGACGTCTGGGTCAGTCGAAAAAGTACTACTGAATAATGTGATGTGTACCATAGGATACCGACAAGATTACAAAACGTTACTTCTGTCCAGAGTCATCCCCGTCCAGTTCTCCCATTTGACTCTGTTAAGGATGTTCTTCAGACAACAATACATAACTGAAATATTCTTAACTCAGCTAAACTTCTTTAAAATCACAAATGCCAACTACAAATTATTAAGCTCTATAAGAGGAAAATATGGAAGGTAGCACACAAAATGTTGGTGCTTGGTAGTTTGAGGGAGGGTTGCGCATAACCAAATCCTGACTACGGCGCCAAAATATCAAGCTACGTATCTAAAGGAGAGTGTGAGTAGATTGTGCCACAATTTTTACCCTTTTTTTGAAACTATTGTTCTATTGCAAATTATATATACACATTGTATAGAGACAATCAGTGTTCAACATCTCGAGATCGACTCATAACACGCCATTCGGATTTAAGAATCAACGCTAAGGTCACAGAAATAGGAAGTGTTCTGTTCACGGACTCCTAAATGTTCCAAGTTCTTGTTCTTCCTTGAGCATATGTATTCCTTTGTTCAGTTGAACAATCTCATGCAATCCACACCCATCATAATCACTGCAGTTAGCAAAAATTGTGAAAAAATGTAGGTAAAGATACGGCACCCAATTAACGAAGGTACGGTTGTCACAGGAAGACAGTAATTGTTCCTCTCTGACCAATGAACCAAAGTAGCTTTGTACGAAGTCCTGTTTGTAGTTAACTGAAAACGGTTTATGGATTACTTTCCCTGGTTAATATGCTATATATTTTCATCTTCTTATGAATCGAATGTGTTGAGACGTATTCGCCAGTGGAGGGGTCTTCCCTACATTCCACCGCGTGACAAGAACCACCAACAAATATTTCAAGCTTGCCCGAAACTCCCAACTAAATTCCTAAACTATTCAATCTGTTCTCGTTGGTCTCGCCAGTAGTGCTAGAAGCTATGACTGGAGAGCCACAAGTGAAACTTATGTATATAGAAACTGATTCCAAATAAACTTAATAAACTTCCTAGGGAAACCACCTTTCGTTGTCGACTAATCGCTCGTTATAGGTAATGTGGAGCCTATCATACAAAACAATTCATAATATCTTTCATTTTTTTTATTAACAAAATATACCTTTTCTTTAGATACACCCAGTACGTTAAGTTAAGCCAAATCTGATCAAGCCTTCAAGTTGTTAGTTATCAAATTTCATATAACTATCTTACTTTCTCGTTTAACCAATATGTACCCTTTTTTTAGGTACACCCTATATGCTGAGTTAGACCAATCTCAAATAATCCCTCTGGTTATTTTAAGCAATCTCATGCTTTTGAAATTTCATTTTTCAAAGTGAATGGTTATACTAAACTGGTAAGCCACCTGGGATCAAAACCACTGACAATTCACACGAGAGATAACACTGGAACTTTACTTAAGGCCTATGCGACCATACTGGTCTCCCTTGAAATTACAATGGGACTGAACATTCCGGATATTGTGAACACAAATTCCAGCTAATACTGGTTAACTTCTTAACAGTAATATATACCCCTAGATATCATCATAATCCCAATATTACAGACAATTCTCAGGATGAAAAGTGGGAAGTGGGAGTCCCCCCACCCTCTGGAAAGAAACTGGCATTAGTACACAAGATGCTAATATATTCTACACACTAAGGTATCCTTTGGGTTAAATTGCAACACCGCAAGTTAAGAATAGGAACTTTATTCATCAATAAACATGATAAAGAATTCGTATATTAAGGTTCACAATTATTAATCAACACTGCTCAAAGGCCATATATTAAATATCATCTACCGACATTTTTACTCGTGCCTGTATGAAACAATTATATTGACACTGCTCACAACTTTCTAGAAGTACACAGATCTGTGACAGTTAATACTTTACTGGCATTCAAAGGATAGCGGTATATCTTTGATACAATCTTTCCCGACTCTATGCATCTTTAACAGATATGGATGCCTAATAAAAAATAATGAACCTCAGTCGGAATTCAAACTGAAAATATCATAAGACTTGTGTTTGTAAATCAGACATTGGTTACATAAAAAACGAATTTTGCTGACATTTCAACATCTACTTTGATAATAGCTAAATCATATGTTAACCTACGTCACGTGACCTTGACCTAGTTACGCCTTTGCGCTGTATATAAGCCAATGATTAAGAAATTAATACCCCTTGACAGACAATATGGATAGATTACCGTTCTTGTTGGTAAATGTTTATAAATGACTAGTCCACGATATACTTTCCACGTAGCTACTCTGAGAATCTTTTCTTTACCAACCACGTTTTGCGGCATTGCGTTTACGGGAATATGTTATGGCCATAACCCATTGCACACCAATGCTAGCATAATACAGAATGCGATGATTTGTGGTTTTCTCAATTATCCTTACATCAGCATCTGGTAGTCACTTAAATATAAAGAATTTTAAGTACTTACATAGTCGCTGCGCATATCAATCATAAATTCACGTAAGCCGAAAATAAATTCACTTATCCTTCGTAAAAAGCCTCCATCGACTCCATATTCTTATCAAATAACCAAAGTTAACTTTCATGCTCAAATCGTGCTATTCAGTTTAACTCTTACGTCCATGATTGAGCGGATATCGATCGTTTTCATTAATCTCGCCCAATTTACTCGTCCATTCTCTTCTTCTACCCCACGTTCTCCTTCAATACCCAAGTCACGTTGCGTCTTAATTATCCATTGCGTTATTTGTAATTCTAAAGATCATTACAAACTCTTTTTACTTATATTACAAACCAGAACTTGTAGAAAACCCATTCGAATGGTTAAGAACTAAGAAATTCCAACAATAAGTACACTTATGCCGTCGTTATCTCGCCTATTCGTACCACCCGCTTCCTAGCCAAACAATCTCTATGGCAATCCCCAAACACCAAACTCACCCAGTCCCATCAGTAACTACGCAAACTAAAACCCTCAAAGTGAATCACAACCCTCCCCCACAGTCTATTTACTCACAAGAATACATTTCTCACACTCTTCTTCTATAATCGCCTCAACTCTCTGCTAAGGGACAGATGTCATTCCATCCGGAAGTAGGCCACAGGAACACCAGCACCGTCGGCAGAACTCTAATCCCCCTCTTGTGTTTCAATCAGTGCATTGAGACGGAGCCACGCGGCGTCGTCACCCATCGTGACACACTTAAGGCTATTTTATGCAACACAATGGCATACACACATAATTGCTCCGAACAACAGTATGCAAGTGCTACAAAAACTACAATATATGAGTGCTCCGAACCACAGTGTGCAAAAAAATATCATAAGTCGTTCTTAATTCATGCACTTAAGCTTTAAACAATTATTTTTAAGCTTAACGACTTGCACTTTGCATCAAGCAGTTTCAACAATTCATAGTATCTTACGCAAGTAATACTGAAAAGCTGATGTAAAAAACTATTACTATTCATGGAACAGGGTATTCATAGTAAGCTAAATACAAGAAAAAAATATGTAAAATACAGTCAGTGCTACTAGCACAGAAACACTACCGGTGAAAGGACACTGCAACATATTGAATAATTTCTTTTGTATACATCAGCTACATTTTGTTTTTCTCTCAACAATCAATTATGTAATCCATCGGCCAACGGCTACCTTACTTCGTACTTCTATGTAACATTTTTTTCGGGGTCAACTAAATAAACCTCCTATAATCTTTGTCAAGGCTTTGAGTAACCACACGACATGTGGATACTCGAAACGAGCAGGGGAATGTGGAACGATTCAAGGGAGACTCTGTAAAAAGTTAAAATTCTCTCTCCAGACATCAGTACTCGGTCAAGCAACAATACACTGCACAGCGTAACATTCCACAAATAGCGGAAGCACATGACATCAGGAGGCTCTGCATACTTCGTTACTGCCGGTTTCAAACCCGTCATCGGCTGGCCAATACGGAAGAGCTGAGCATGCAGCTAGGGAGTATTTGCCAGCAGCTTAAAAGAGCTAGGCACTAGAATTCGGGAGTTAGTCAGACCTCAGAATTCAGTAGAAGCTCTAAGAGAATACCAGCTGCCAGGCGAAGACCTCCTGAACTTCTCAGGTCTCAAGCTTGGCTCGGAACTCCGAGACGTTGCTTTCGCCAAAGGCAAATGTACAGTTCATATGCGAGTTGACCAGCCTCAGTACCACGGTCACAGCCGTAGGTCAGGCTTCTCAAGGGCTATCTCTCCAAGACCAGCTTGTGTTTTGTCGCCTGCCACGGGCAAGAAGACCGTGAGTTGTGGAACTCAGGACTAGATGCTCCGTCGCCTGATGTCTACGCTCAACCGCTTGGCCGAGAGGTAAGATGTACATCGTCAACATTCTTTGAAATCTTTCCACTCTCTGCCAAGAGCCTGTCAGCGAGATTGTATGGGGAATATAAAACGTAATCTTGCTCTACCATCTGCCCCTTAAGCGTTCACAGTCATGATTACCGTAGTTTATGCTTATGAAACCAATGAATGCATCAATATATATTACTATACTATGTCACGTGACTTGAAAGGCGTCAGAAATTGAAATTGGTAAAACAGCTAGTTCTTAGTTCAATATCAAAACAGCGGTCTGATGGACCCATCCAAAGTAGTTTTGTGATTAGCAGTTCGTAGTTATGGTTAATAAATGAACGAATGAATGCATTTGAATTGGATATTATAAATATATTTTTTGTTGAACATAAAGTAAAATTTACTCCTTAATGCACATTCGTAACATCGAGGTATTCCAGATTTTGTATGAAACACATGTAACAACCTTCTTATTGCTTCTAACCTTAATGGAAATTATTTGATAGTTCCAGTGATTCAGTCCACAGCGAGTTGCCTGAAGGAACCTTCAATTCCCAAAATGTCACTCGTATTTCTTGGTTTTCCTGGTCTCCTGGATTCGTCTGATTTCTTCCTTCCCATCTCTGTCAGAAACGTTCTCTTTGAGATCAGCTCATTATTCCAACTATCTGCAAAGATTCAAGGTCATGTAGAGAGAAGTTTTGAAAATTACTGCCAACCATGCATACAGCACACAGAGATCCAAAAAATATTCATTGGATATCTCTTGGATATACCTGTTGGAATTTCTGGATATCCATAGATCCAGGAATATCCAATAGACATCTACTGGATGTCCTCATGATGTCCATTTGTCCGCATACGTGAACATCCAGCGTGGACATCCAGGGGATATCCAGATATGGATATGTTACGGACATTTCAAGATCACTTTTGGATATATTTTGGACATCAAGTGTGACGTTATGTGCGCATTATGCTTTCATTTAGAAATGTTTGTAGGTACTTTGGATTTTGTATGGATACGAAAAATAAATTTCTTAGACTACTATCTGGACATTATTTAGATGTAAAAAGAACATTTTTTGGAGTAGTTTCGAACATGTTCTGGATGTTATTGGGATCTAAAAAGGATGTTTCCACGATGCTTTATTGAATAGATTGGAACATCTTTTGGACATTATCCTAGCATTATATGGATATAACAGAGAATTGTTTTTTACATATAATAACCTTATTAGGACATCAAGTAGACTTCAAATAGATGACTCATGGACTGAATTCTATAAATGCTTAAGATGTCGCATGTGTACAAAAATAGTCTCCATTAGTAAGGACACTTTTATGGATCTAAGGAGATTTCATCTGGACTATATTTAGATAGGTTTGTGCACATATGTTTATAACATGCACTCATCTCTCTCTCTCTCTCTCTCTCTCTCTCTCACACACACACACACACACACACACACTCTCTCTCTGTGTCTCTAAAAAAGCACACACGCACATATACACACAACGCACGGACGCAACAAGCCCACACTCACACGTCTACACATCCTAGGAATTTCTTATATTCTTGTGAATAGCAGAGTATTGAGCTTGTTCTTCACTGCCACCTACACATATCGTAACTTCCTGAATTCAAACTGGCAACAACGATCGAGACACAGAGCACTATCACCTGGATTTGCGCGCGCATTCTTGACTCGCTGGGACACAGGAAGGCCACACGAGTAGTCCTCTGAATATCCAGGTAGGGAGCTCTTATGGACGGATAATGGATATCTACAAATGTATCTTATATCCAATGAATATCCCTTGGAAATTTGTGACACTATGAGAGAGTATTGACTCGATTTTACTCTCCATTGTATTGTAACGTCTCTGATTCTAAGATGAAAATATTTCAATCACTAGTAATAATAAATAAGTTCATAAACGCAAATGAAAAAGTGCAATTATTGTTTCAATTGCACGATAACATATGAGTACACATCTGTGTTCAATTTCCTAATATCCGAAACACATCCTTTTTATATCCATTAAGATATCCACTTTTGGATAAGTTCTAGATAGATATTGGAT